>NC_089844.1:85793814-86115480 GCF_035609145.1 Eleutherodactylus coqui
CCAGGGAGCATGCTGAGTTCTGTTTGGTTCAGCAATCTTACACACGTGTGTAATATATGCATGAATTCAGTTGTTTAACATACTTCCAGAGCGTTTGTGAGTGATATGTTTTTTTGGTGATTTGGTGTATGGGGGGAGGTCACTCTTTATTATACGAGCGTTCTTTTTCCCCTTACGATATTATCTGGTATGTGGTTGTTTATATGCGCTGTTAATAAAATGTACTATTTTTTTGTTTTTTTTTTCACTTTTATAGTTTGTGTCCCTCATTGTTCCGACACATATATACTTTTGCGCATTCATTTGTGTGCCACTTGTAGTGCACTTTATTATTTTTTGTTATTTGTTGTTGCCCGCCCTTTACTGTTTAATCTGTAGATCTACTTCTGTGGCAATGGGAGTTCAAGTAAATATTAACCCCTTAGTGACGGAGCTTTTTTTGCTTTTTTCCATTTTTGTTTTTTCCTACTCCCTTTTAAAAAATCGTAGTTCCTTTATTTATCCATCGACGTCGCTGTATGTGGGCTTGTTTTTTGTGGGATGAGTTGTATTTTTCAATGTCACTATTTATTGTACCATATAATTTACTGAAAAACTTTTAAAAAATTTTAAGCGGAGAGAAATGGAAAAAAAACCGACATTCCGCTATCTTTCGGTGTGTCCTGTTTCTACGGAGCACGAACTGCAAAAAAACCGACCTGATATTTTTATTCTATTGGTCAGTACGATTACTACGATACCAAACTTATATAGTTTTTTTTTGCTGTAGTACTTGTACTTTTTTTTAAAGATATTTAATTTTTTGCAATTATTTTCGGCGGTCATTTTGTGCACGCAATAATTTTTTAATTTTTTCGTCGACGTAGATGCGAAGGGCTCATTTTTTGCGGGATGTCCTGTAGTTTCCGAAAGTATCAATTTGGGATACATACGACCTTTTGATCGCTTTCTATTGCGTTTTTTCTGGGAGACAGGGTAACTAAAAAAGTGTATTTCTGGCGTTCTTTATTTTTTTTTTCGGACGACGTTCACCGTGCAGGAAAAATAATGCACTACTTTGATAGATCGGACTTTTACGGACACGGCGATACCAAATACATATTTTTATTTTATGATTTAGATTTTTTAATAATAGATATGCCAAAAGGGGGGTGATTTAAACTTTAACTTTTTTTTTTTTACAATTAAAAAAACTTTATTGATTTTTTTTTTCAGTTTACTTTGAAGTCCCCCTGGGGGACTTTAACATGCGATACTTTGATCTCTCCTGCAGTATGACGTAATGCTATAGCATTGCGTCATACTGCTTTTTTACAGGGGGGTGGCTTGATAGGCAGTCTGCTAAGGCAGCCGTGGGGCCTTTCTAAAGGCCCCCGGCTGCTATGACACCTGCACGGCTCCTCCGATCTCACCCGGGGGGGGGGGGGGGCGTGCAGGACCCGCGAACAGCATTCGGGGGATTTAAATGCCGCTGTCAGAATTGACAGCGACATTCAAAGGGTTAGTAGCCGAGATCGGCCGAACGGCCGAGCGCGGCTATTGCCCGCGGGTGTCAGCTGTAATAAACAGCTGACGCCCGCGCTGTATGGAGGGAGATAGCGGCGCTACCTCCCTCCATACACGTCCTGCAACAGCAGGACTTAGTTTTACGATACCGCCGTCACTAAGGGGTTAAAGGGGTTCTGCAGGTTTAAAATATTGATGGACTATCCCCAGAATAAGCCATCAATATTAGTTTGGGTCCCTACCTGGAACACCTGACAATCAAATGTTTTCTAGCCTGCTGGAGTTGATGTGTGCAGGAATTACACAGCTCTGTCCCCACTGCAGTGGCTCGGCTTGGTATTACATGCAAAGTTTTCATTTAAGTGAATATAAGCTTTGCCTGTAATATCAAATCAGGCCACTACAGTGGGAAAGGAGCCATGTGCTTCCTGCAAACATCACATCTACGCACAAGTACAATGACCAGGCTTCTGATCGGGGTGTATCTAGGCTGTTCGACTGCTACTGTTATTCTACTGTTAATGGCCTATATTGACTTCAGGCCATCAATATTTTAAAGCTGCATGGGCCCCACTAAGACCCATTGGGTAGAGGCAGTGAACACACTGGCCAGATTCGAGGAGATGAGGGCAAAGGAGGACGCCACGGTGGAGAAGTTCTATGCAACATGGAGGCCATGGTTAGACTTTAGGTTGTCTCCCAGTCTGGGAGACTGGATTTCCAGGAGGCACTCAGTATCTGGATAGCTTCTCGTGAGTCAAATGGGAAATATTGCCCTCCCCTTGGTGCAGAGGACATCAGATCAGATAGGATTACATTGGATCCCACCCACCAGTGGAGATCCCAAACCAGACCACAAGGCTCACGCAAACTGGCCTCTAAATAATAATAATAATAAAAAAAAGAGTGTACACAACTCACTCCCCAGACCACCCACACACACACACCCTCCCTAACCCCCCCTAGGAGCTCTTCGGAGCCCTTTCCTCGTATAACTCTGTTCTCATTTCTTTCTTTGTTTCTATCTATTCCACCTCACGGACCCCTACCTGGAGGTGGGATTGAATGTTTGTTAGTTAAAAGAAAAAGGTTGGGCGGAGGCGGGCCAGCAACGAACTCCACGGAGGCGAGGTAGTGGAGTGGGAAAGTGGGCGCACCATAAAGTATGTATACATATTGATTGTACTAACACATGTGATGCACCTTTTGTTTGATTATTGTTATATGCCTCTCCGTCCAAATAAAAACCTATTGAAAATATTTTAAAGCTGGACAGCTCCTTTAACCCCTTCCTGCTCCAGGACGTACCGGTACGTCCTGGGAGCCTGGTACTTCCCGCAACAGGACGTACCGGTACGTCCTGGGGATAGCGCGACATCACATAAGATCCCGCGCTATCCCGCAGCAGGAGCCGGCTGTCAGTCACAGCCGGCGTCCCGCTGCAACAGCGGGGGAGCATCGGAGATGCGCCCCCCGCTGTTAACCCCTTCCCCTAGATCGCGGCAGGGAAAGAGTTCACAGAGGGATCGCGATCCCTCTGTGTCTCCGGCCGGCTCTCGTGATGTCATCGCGAGAGCCCGGCCTGTCACCATGGCAACAGGACGCCAGGCACTGGCGTCCTGTATTGCCTGTGCCTATAATCGCTGTACAAGCGATAAGGCATGGTAGAGCAGTAGCTCTGCCATGCCTTATGACAGCGATCATAGGCACAGTGCTGCAAGTCCCTCAGAGGGACTCAAATTGTGTAAAGAAAAGAAAAGAAAAGTGTAAAAAAAAGAAAAATGTAAAAAAAATGTAAAACCCCCCCTTTTTTATGCTTTTTCTAATATTAGCATAAAAAAAGGGGGAAAAAATTAAAACCCCACATATTGGGCATTGGCGCGTCCGTAACGACGTGTACAAAAAGTTGAACATGCTTTTTATTTTGTACGACAAAAAGTGTAAAAAAAAAACGCTAAAAAACAGAGGCAAAATGCTAATTTTTAGCATTTTGCCTCACAAAAAATGCAATAAAAGTGATCAAAAAAGCCGTACATTCCCCAAAATAGTACCAATAAAAACTACAGCTCGTCTCGCAAAAAATAAGCCCTCATAGAGCTCCGTACATAGAAAAATAAAAAAGTTACAGGACTTTGAATGCAGCTATAGAGAAAAAAAAGATTTCCAAAAAAAGGGGGTTTTATTGCAAAAAAGTGTAAAAACCTAAAAAAAATATAACAATTTTGGTATCGTTGTTACCGTACCGACCCGCAGAAAAAATGTTGTGTGTCATTTATGCTGCATAACGCTGTAAAAAAAAGAAAAAGAAATCTATGGCAGAATTGATGCGTTTTCTCTCCCTGTTATCATAAAAAAAAAAATTAAAAATTTTACGATATTGTCTATGTACCCAAAAGTGGCACCGATAAAAACTACAGCTCGCCACGCAAAAAACAAGCCCTTATAAGGCCGCGTCGACGGAAAAATAAAAAAGTTATGGCTTTTGAAAAATGGAGATGGAAAAATACCCCAAAAATCGCTTGGTCCTCAATGCCAAAATAGGCCATGTCATTAAGGGGTTAAAGGGCCGTAGAAAATCATCTCATCATCATGAGCAGCTTCCAGTACACCCTAGCGATCAGCTATTATCAGCCAGTGGCTGCTACATGGGAAAATGTATTGCATGAGTCTGCTGAGGGCGGTATTGTTTTTAGCAGCTGCTCATATAGGGTACTTGTTATGTCTAAGCCGGTCGTTAAAACACTTTGTCCGAATCAGATGTAATAGATGCACAATAGTATGGATATACACACAAGAAATAACACAGGAAACAAAACTATATAATATATATATATATATATATATATATATACATATATATATATCTCAAAAAATAAGAAAAAGGGAAATCTCACTGTATCACGCTAACATGAAAAAGCGGGATGATCGCCCCAATGAGGGTGGCCCCATATCTGGAACCTGGGACTTCCTAAACTGTTCCTAGATAGTAAAGGGATAACTATTGACAGAAGTAAATATCAATAATAGTGACAGCATCAAGTAGCAGATAAACCAGACCAGATAATAAGTAATAAACACCAGGGACTTATCTGAGACAGGGATGCCACTAAAAGAACATGGACCGGACTAGCAGTCCACTATGAAGGAAATAACTGTCGGCCTCCTGAAAACTAACATAGCATGCACAGGACTTATCACTACGGGCCTGATTTAAACGCCAGCCATTCAGCAGGAGAAGGGATGAAGCACCCAGGTACATAGCACACAGCGCTCTGCAACAACGGTAAAGACTTGTTCTTCATTATGTCCACTGGTCGAGCCTTGCCGCAGCCCGAACGCAGATCCGGTATCACATTCCTACAGAACGCACTTGCTGGAACATCACTCAGACAACATGCATGCCACCAAAATTGTATGGAGCCACCACACTCACCGTACAACGGAAGGAACGCTAGAACACCCATCCTGGCAAACAAGGAAAACCGTGGCCGGCATAACCAGTCTGCACCACGCACATGAAATCAGATGTTTGGAGGGTGCAGCTGCCAAGGAAAATGAGGAACATGCGAGTGGCTGCACCTGTGCAGTCACCGTACCACACACCACTGGGTGCACCACCCCAGAATATCAGGAGGGGGGAGCAGCAGGTGGCCAAATGATCTGTGGGAAAATATGGAGGAACTCGCTCCAAACCGCATGCAACTACAACACAATCTATGCATCACCTGAAATAAATGCATAACACATCATACAACATAGTGGGACCACTGCACCTTATATAAAAGGTCACCAAACAGTAGCCTGCAAACATCCACAACATATGCAAACAACATAATCCAACATACCGCATGTTAACCTAACATATTGCAACATACACCAACATAGCAAAATACAGCATACTAATCTAGTATAACATAGTTCATACAATATACCAAGACATACTAACATACTGCAACATAATCCATACTTGTTGCACAACATACCAACATAGCAGCAGCATCCACACATTGCATACTATGCTAAGTTCGTGTGAGAAGCTAAGCACGGGGCCCACGCGAACGTCACCCAAAGACACGAGTTAGGGCAAACTGACCCTGTGCTGCAGGGAAGATGGCGAGTCCCTACCTAACAAGCAGAGTGATTGCCTCAATAAAGGCGGCCCCATGCTGGAACCTTGGCCCTGGATCTCCCTGAAAGGGTGATACTTGCAACCAGGCAGAACTGACACATTAAATGCACAAACTCACTTACTACACAACTTCACACACTAAAGCAGATGGTAAAGCTGAATATAAATACGAGGGATTGGTTTGTACATTGGCCAATAAACTTAAGCTGCAAGGCCGCGACAAGGCTTCTTGTGTTTTGCAGTCCCTACACTAGCAAGACACCAAACAGACAGCACAGGACACCAAACACCCAGCAAGCTGGAAGCTGACCAGACACTACTCACACAGCAAGCTGCAAGCTGACCAGACACTACTCACACAGCAAGCTGCAAGCTGACCAGACACTACTCACACAGCAAGCTGCAAGCTGACCAGACACTACTCACACAGCAAGCTGCAAGCTGACCAGACACGACTCACATAGCAAGCTGCAAGCTGACCAGACACTACTCACATAGCAAGCTGCAAGCTGACATGACACAAGCACAGGCAGATAAGACAGAGGAAATACAGCTTCCACTTGCAGAGAGGCTGGGATATATATCTACCCCCAAATCCAGGGGATTGGCTGACCAGAACAACCACACCCAGCCAGCTCACTTAACCCTCACCTGTGCAGATGTGCTCCTGGAACCCAGAGTACTACAAGTCCCAGAAGCACAATCTAACAGTAGCATTCAATCTTTTTTTTTCTAATGGGTTCTTCAGCATCTGCAGTCAGTCATAGTTCTGTGCCCTAGATTTTCAGGACATAAACATACTTTTACCATAGACCTTTTTTTTAAAGGATGAACATATTTCATATTAGTCGATCCAATGTGGATAGGAACCTCTTCCAAAACAAGTTCTGCAACAGTTCCAGTTGTGTGTTCTAAGGAATAATTTACTCTCTACTATCAATTCTAAATAATATTAGACGTCCCATGACTTATACAAATATACACAGCCCTGACCTGTGCTTTTACACGGATCTCATCAGTGACTTCTATAATTCACAGTAGGGGACATTATCCCACGTATTTGTAATAATATTAATGTTGCACACTTTACATTGACAGAACTAATTATCATAGTTCCATGAGAAGCATAAAATTATACACAAACACACGTTTCAGTATTGAGGGATACCATTAACTTGACAGAATGTTCTTAGATTGTGCCAGGAAACTGGATTGTCCAGGGGAAACCCAATCTAGCCAACTCCTTACTCATTTATGTTACTCCCAGCCTCGGTCAAAACGCAGTTTAATTTCTCAAACATATGCATAGAGCAGTGTAGCTAGTAGCCAAATAGCCAACGTGCCTTGATTTTTAGACAATAGGAAAACAACAAGCAAAGCCTCAAGGAAATCCAGTAAAAAATGATCCAATTCAGAACCCCAAAATGCCAACTCTGTAAGGCATGCCACCTATGATACCCAGGAGTATTACTAAACGGGAATGGACAATTATGCTTCACACAATAGTACACCATTATAGTCCAAATTTAAAAATTCTAGAACCTGGCTTATATTTGAAAGTTACATCGAAAGACACTGGTCATTTCTCAATTGGAGCATCCCTGTATGGAAATTAGACCCATGTCCCTGGAGTGCAGCATAAAATCTAGTGAGGAAGTTTTCAGTGGATCAAGTTCAGTGTGAATCCACATTAGAATATGTAAATCAAGCGATCAGGCCAACAGAGCTTGGTGATTGGTGCTAAGCTAGTCAGCACCAGGATTTCAAAAGCTACCATTCATGTGGAGTTTTCTTGGACAGTAGTGTGGAGTGTATACTAAGGCCAAATTCTACGAGGTGAACAGAATGGCCAAGCAGGGGCATTACTAAAGGTTCTTGGGCCTGGGTGCAAAAGTTCAGTTTGGGTCCCCCACTGCTCTCCGTCCCTTCCGGCTACTTTGCCCCTGGTCCACCCAAAAAAATACTAACATATAAAATAGTATTTTTGGGGGGTGGACCAGGGGCAAAGTAGCCGGTATATATGTATCGGTAATCACAGTAAAATGCTCCCATTGTTTTCAATGGGGCCTCAGACATGCATTCTAATGCTGCAATTTTCGAGCACTGTCTGCTCTATTTTACAGCGTTTTCACACTTTATAATGCACTAATCACTCATCACAATGATGGGGTGTGTTAAAAACTGTGGCTGGACACAGTAACCTGCATCGACAAAACGTTGTGAGTGAAATTGCGGCGTTTTGCCAACGCTATGTGTGAGAATGGCCTAAATCATGCTGTACAAGCTCCAGCCACTCATCCAGCTTAGACACCCAGAAGTCAAAAGGGCCAACTCCATGTCCTTGTACATCCATGTGGAAGCTGACATACGCTTGGACCATCATAGATAATTGCAGCCTGTGACTGTCAGCTCTACCCTGTGCTGTTGCTGCAGGCTGCAACATAGTAAGATAGTATGTTAGCTGAAGGGAGAGAACTTCCATCTAGTTCAGCCTATTTCCACCCCCCTTTGTTGATCCAGAGGAAAGCAAAAAAAAAAAACTATGTGGCAGAAGCCAATTAGCCAATTTGGGGGGAAAAAGTCCTCCCCAACTCCAATCTAATGGCAGTCAGAATAATCCCTGGATAAATGTTTTGATAGTTCCTACCTGACTCCAAGACCCGGATCAACAACTCTGCTGGTTATTTAATGTCTATTAAATGTCAACGGGCTGATAAAAACTATGCCATACCTCTGTTGGACCTCCCCTGCCATCAGTGGTGGTGCTGCGGTGGGTTCCTGCGCATCTGCCATGAGCCACAGAGTTGTGATCCATTGCAGATGCTGCCATGGGGAAATGCTGTTCCTAAGCTGCTTAAAAGGCTTAAGAGTGCTGCATTTTCAGGTCCCGCTCCACAGCCGGAATACGATTTGTCATTTTTGCACTGTAACAAGGATCAAGGAGGGTTGCCATCCAGTAATGAGCTGATGTTTTGATATGGGCTATGTAGTAGTCCTTCTGCAAGCACTGCAGCAAAAATGCACAACTATGCCTCAAAGTGCCTAAGGGTGATGGCTCACATTCCCTGGGGTCAGACTTAAGAATGTCCCCATCATGCACATAGAATAGCTGTGGTTAGTTATATATGGAAGGAATGCTGTGTAGCCTTCTCCCCTGCCTCTAGTCCTATATTATCCTCCCCATCATCCTCTATACATCTCACATGGGTGGAGAAATGTGCTTGAGAAGATGCCCTTCTTTCTTGCCCAACACAACCCTTCCTGCAATGTTGAGTAATGGCAAACTGGCCAGACAGTTAGAAGACGGGTATCACTTCCTCCTCCTGTGACAACACATCACTGTACCTGAGGCCCTGTAGTGTCAGTTCCAGCAGGCAGACAACTGGGACGGTCATACTGATCAGCGCGTCATAACTGACCATTTTTTTTTCACTCCCTCAAAGCAGGCTAAAATGCCACACCTTCTTGATCTGTAGCCACTCAATAGGCATCAAGTGACCAACCTTCCTACTGCGTCTACTAATGGCATACTGGTACACCATTGTCACCCTCTGCTGCTGGCTTAGCCTCTGCAACATATGCAATGTGGAATTCCATCTTTTAGGCACATCACAGATGAGGCGGTTGGGTGGTAGCCCAAACTGTTGCTGCACCTCTGCCAGATGAGAGGCGACTGGGTTTGAACGCTGAAAGTGTGAGCACAGTTTCCTGGCCTTTTCTAGCACTGGATTTAAACCTGGGCAATTGTTTAGGAAGCATTGCACTACCAAGTTCGTCACATGGGCCAGGCAAGGTAGTTGTGCAAAATTGCTGTGGCGAAGGAGTGCCAGTAGGTTGGCCCCATTATCCCAAATGACCTTTCCTGGCTTCAATTTCTGTTCGGTCAGCCACGTTTCACCTGGGGCCTGCAGAGCCATCATTAGCCCTTCGTCCATATGGCTGTGCTCCTCTAGACATATGAGTTTTAGGACAACATTTTGGCGTTAACTAGAGGCACCACTATATGGAGGTCGGATTTTGTCATATATCGATATTTTTGCCGATGGTGAGGGTGTTGAAAGATGGCATGAAGAGGTGGAGGAAGAGAAGTAGGGGAGGGGTGATGAGAGGACAAACAAGGATGAATGTCCCCCAACTCTTAGGGATACCCTGCAACGTGGACCACCACTTTCAACTTCATGCCCCACTTGCAGGACATTGACCCAGTGTGCTGTTAATAATATGTAATATCCTTGGCCATGCTTGCTGGACCACATGTCCGTGGTCAGGAGTTCTTCAATGCCAAGGATATGCTATCACTCACATGGCAGTGCAGGGCAGGGGTGACTTCTTAGGCAATAAAATGGCAGCTGGGCATCTGGTACTGTGTGTTAATATGTATCATGATGTTGCATAAGGTGCCTGTGTCCACTAGCCTGAAGGCCAACATTTCCACTGCTAGCAGTTATGCAATGCTTTCATTCAGGCTCTATACTCATGAATGCTTGGAGTAGTATTTTATTTTTTAGGTTCCCATAGCTGGGGGATGGAGGACTAGCTGCTAACCTGGGACACTGAAATATGGGGTAAATGTCAATGATGGTGAAGGTAATGATGGTGGTGACTCAACTTCTGCTCTCTGTTTCCCACTCCTGGCTCTGAAGCCTGTAATCTGATTATCAATTGTGGAGTAAAGGACTACAGTAGGTGTGCTACTACCCCTACACAAATCTGCCTCCCTGTGCCCAGAGGTTACTGCATGAACAGGGGATGGAGGAAAAGACAGCAGAAGAGGTAGCAAAACGAGGCTCTCATGAATCTCTTTGCCATCTGGTCCAGGTGGGCTCTCCAAGGCAACGAGTGATGGAACTTCATGTGACTGTTCATACACACTAGGTTGAGGTTGTTTACATTCTTGCCACATTTAAAATGCTTACCAAAAATCTTACAGATGACCGCTCTTCTGTCATGACTTGTGGTTTCAAAGAATGCCCAGGCTGCACAAATTCCGTTTAGCAGACCTAAACTGCACTGATGTTGCTGTTGCTGGGCCTAGTAGTAACTGTCCTTTTGTTTTTCTGTGACACATGATGCGCTGCCTTTGTAGGGTGTTTCCCCATAATGTCTACCTCTTCTCACCCCATCCCTATGAGCTGCTATCATGACTCTCCCTGTCTGTCTGTGTTGGGTCAAGCACCTCATCGTCTTCCATGTCCTCTTCCTCTTTTTTCTCCCTCTCCTCCTGAGTGAACTGTATGTTACAGTGAGTTCTGGGACCTGCACCTCCATTTGCAGATCCCCAGCCTGTGGAGGGCTGACCTTGCTCACTGACCCACCCTCATCTTCCTCTTTGAAGGAATAAAATGGGTGGGCATCAGTGTGTTCAATGTCTTGGTCTTCTCCGTAACATCCATAACATCAAATGATCAAATAGCTCCTTAGACTGATTCATGTGGACTGCTTCGGAGGGTGCGGGGGATTTGGCATGGGGAGAAGTAGAAAGCGGGATACTGATGACTGACTGGTGTAGGTTGACTGCTGTGTGTCTGCGATTGAGACAAGGAGGAGGTGGTGGTGGTACTTGAGGTATGTTGTGTCATCCACTACACGATCTGTTCTACGTGCTGCGGATACAATGCATGGGCAGAACCAATACTAATGAATGGCAGTGGGTTTGCCTCACTTTCTATCAAACATGGGCTTATTACTTCAGTGGGAACCATTTGAAGTGCCAACTTGGCCTGTCTTCTATCATTTCCATCACCAACATGTTTCCTATCCCTTACTTTCTTAAATTTCCTTTTTATTTTTTGTTTACTTTTTTGTGAAGTTTTATGCAACTTATCAGCTAATCTTGTAGCTTGCAGAAAACTACAGCTAGCTGCATATGGCCTGCAGATAATTTATAGTGGCCAGATTGGCAATGACATCTGAGGCCGCTGACACACACTGTTTGTATTTGCAGTTTCCCTGTTTTTTTTTGTTCAACATTAGCAAAAAAAAGCACTGCCAACTAAATAGGCCATAATCCCTGGGACGAGGAGGAAAAAGAGGGGTGGAGCAAAACCCGTACAGTTGTGTTTGTTGTGAAAAATGATACTGTAAAAGTGGTGAAGAGAGTGAAGTGGTAACTTCAATAGTGGAGGTGCTGCCTGACCAGATGACGCACCACCTGGGTGGGCGTGATAGAGTAAGAGAATAGACCTAAAAAACTGGCAGTGGAGAAGACGCAACACTCCAGCTTAAAGCAAATAGGAAGTGACCAAAGGTTAGTGAAACTTCTCCTTTTATTTAATAAAGTACATGATCAGCTTATGAAAACGCGTTAAGATCTGTTTGCCTGTGGAGTGCCTTCTCCTGCTCCTGCCCTGGCTGACCCGCACTCCACAGGCAAACAGATCTAATCATTAACCCTTTTGGAACCCACCAATTGCTTGTTTTATGTTTTAAACACCACCTGAACTGATGAAGGGGTTATCCCTGAAACGCGTTTTCATAAGCGGATCACGTACTTTATTAAATAAAAGGAGAAGTTTCCCAAACCTTTGGTCACTTCCTATTTGCTTTACCCTGGAGTGTTGCGCCTTCTCCACTGCCAGTTTTTTAGTTCTATTCTCATAATCCCTGGGAGACACGATTTGTGAAAAGCAGAAGGCAACTTATATATAGCTAGTATAGCTTATATCTTTGTGAGCTGACCCTGTTGGGCACATTGTAATTGAGTTGCTCCAAATCACACTGATAGCTGCATGAGCCCTGCTAATTCGTAGTGGCCAGACTGGCGACTTTGAACAACATTTGAGGCCACAACTTGAAAACTGCAATATTTCCCCTGTCACAATGTATTTTGTCTGTCTGTTTTGCTGCTATATACGATACAACAGCAGAAATATACCCCATTGAAAGTAATTTGAGAACACTGTGATCCTCTATCACAGCTGTGGCAGGGGATTCTTTACTCCCCCTGGGGGGTGCCATAATCACTGAACACTGACAGTGCTGTCACAGTGTTCAGTGAAGAGCGAACTCCCCACAGTGAATATTTACACACAGCACGCACCTATGCAGTGCGCGCAAGTCCTATTTTTTGCAGGTGCGCGAATTTGCACACCTGTAAAACATGGACATGTGAACACATCATAGAAAAACAATGGTTCTAATAAACTCGTTGTTTTGTGCGCACATACGCGCGCACAAATACACACTCATGTGAATGAGGTGTTAGGTATATAAACATGATGCGGCTTCTTTCTTTGGTTTCTGCAATATAACCCTGTATACAAGCTTTCACACTAGCAGCAATGTATTCCCTGTAGAATATCTGGCCCTAACAGACCACGTGTTACATAGGCATATAAACAAGATGCAGCTTCTATGTCCTGTGCCGAACTTCAAAATAGCCACTGGTTACACAATGCTTATGTTATATATGGTTAGGTCATGTGATGCAGACATCCAATGAAACTGCTGCCCGAATGCAAGATGGAGGACACATCTAGAGACATCAGCAAGGCACCCTGGCCACTGATTGACTGCTTGCTGACCTTTGCAACAGACATTATGGGAAATTCAATTTTTCTATGATCTTCACCAAAAATCAAAGACTAACCTGACTAAATTCTGCGCAAATTTGGACAATTTTATCTCTTGGCTGATTAAGATGAGCAATTCATAGTCAAGAATTATTCAGACTAACAGGCGGTGCATAGTGAAGCAAATTGCAGCCAAATACAAAGCTGGTGCTACAACTTTTGTGTCCCAATGCAAAACTCATTATTCCTTAGTGCAGATGGGCTATAAGAGAAGGCGACTAGTTCAAGTGCTATTGCTGTCTAAGAATAACAGAAAGGCAAAACTCCAGTGGACGAATAAGAGCAAAAACTGGATCACTGAGCAAAAAAAATAAATTGCCCTGTTAGATTAATATAGATGTTGTTGTATGTGCAGTGCTGATTGGAAGGTCAGAATTTAATACAAGCAGCATGAGTTGATTAACCCTATCTGCCATCTCTTCAGAAGATCTCAGTACCTCCATCTATTTGGCAGCAACTGAAAAAGCTGTCCTATCCACATGGAATAGTATTCCTGCAGAATGATGTCAACACCTAGCAGAACCTACTTCACAGTTCTGAAAGCTAAAAGAGGTCCAATGCTCTACTAGATGAGTGCATCTAATAAAGTGTTTATTGTATAATGCTATGGTATGACTTGAAGAGGGCAAGGCATCCCAGAAATATTGATGAGCTGTAACATTTTCAGACCAAAATGGTTCAAAATTCCTCCACAACAATATACAAATCTAATGTGCAGCTGCAAGAAACATTTGGTGGAGGTGATTATTGCTAAAGAGGCATCTACAGGTTGTCAACTGTTTGTAAAAAACTAAGAGGAATTTAAATAGCTGAACACAACTAAAATAACAAGTGGTTACTCCAAATTCAAAACAAAATACCGCTTTTAATGACTACTGCAGTCTCTGAATTATTCAATCCCTGAATAGATTCAAAAGCACCCAAAAGCACACAGTTGTCTCAAGAACACCTGATACAACTAATTGAGAGCATGAATTATTTCATCAAGTGTACTTGAGATAAAACACAATAAATACCTGGACTGGCTAGGATTTTGTTGACTGTGATAATTATACTACTAAAGGTCCATTTACACAGGATGAGTGTTGGGCAAACAATGCCTGGCACTCGTCTCTGTGTCTCTGCGCTTCCGTGCTCCTGCATGGGAGCTAGCACAGCTGGCTCGCACATGGAGTGGCCAGCAGGGGGGCTGGGCATGGCAGGAAATTTCTCTCCTCTCACTCCCCCGCCCCCTCTATTGAGATACACAGCGAATGTTTATTACTGAATGGGGGCTGTTTAACCTGCACAATGAGCGATGAGCTTCATCGCTCATCTTTTATGCAGCATAAAAGATCAATGATGAAGATAATCGCTCAGCTTACAGTTTAAACAGCTGCCGTTCAGTAGCGAACGGCCGCTGTGTATTGCAATAGAGAGGGGCAAGGGAGGAAGAGTAGAGAAATCTCCTGCACTGCCCAGCCCCCCTGATGGCCACTCCGTGTGCGAGCCAGCTGTGCTAGCTCCCATGCAGGAGCACAGGAGCGCAGAGACACAGGGTTGAGTGTCAGGCATAGTTTGCCCAGCACTCGTCCAGTGTAAATGGACCTTTACATGCAGTCAAATAAGTAAAGAAAGGCCTCAGGTCCACTTGCACGCAACGGAATCCAGGCGTGCCTGCAGGCATGGGCAGTAAAATACATTTTCTTACCTGTCCAGAGCCAGCACAGGTCTCCTTTGTGCTGTCCAGATCTTCTTTCTTCAGCACACTGGATGCGTCCGGATGTGCCGGCGACGTGCTAGACGCATGCGCAGTGCAATTTTTTTTTCTTATAAATCTCCTGCTTTCCCGCTGATCCACAGCACATCCACAGTAACAGCGGTTGCTGTGCAGCGAAATGGACGGTTTCCATTGACTTCAATGGAAGCCATCCCATGGGATCCACAGAAAAATGGAGCATGCTGCGATTTCTTACCGCATGTGCGATGCACACGCCGGGGGAATAAAAAGAAATCACATCTGCATGTTTAAAATTGTTTTGCGGATGATGATGCATCTCTATGGGCGGCTTGATTTGTGGATCTTCCGTTAGGGTTCCACAAATTAAATCCACCCATGGACATTGGGCCAAAGTGAGCCAAAGCGTTCCAAAAGGTTAAGAGAAGAAATCATTGAGTTACTCAAACAAGTAAAAAGATACTAAAAGTTCAAAGTTAAAGGAACACTAGCTACACTACCTGGATGTGGTAGACAGAACAAGCTAGCACCACCTACCACCAGATTCCTGACAAGGCAAGTGGTCCAAAACCTTCAAGTAAATGCAGAAGACCTACAGGAAGGTCTGGTGGTAGTAGGCTCTGAGGTTTCCATTTGCACAGTAAAGCACACACTAAACTTTGAAGGTCTTCATGCCTGAACTCTAAAATGTACACACGGATTAATCCAAAAGCACAAGAAAAATGTACTTTAGTATGCTCAAAACCATATAAATAGACCAAAGAAATTTTGGAATTCTGTTCTGTGGATCGATAAAACAAAACTGGAACTTTTCGGGCCTATGGATGAGTGGTATATCTTGAGGAGGAAGAATAAAGCATACACTAAAAAGAACACCCTGCCTACAATGAAGCATTATGGTGGCTCGGTGATGCTTTGGTGCTGCTTTTCTTCCTCTGGCACTGGAAGCTTGCAGCATGTGGAGGGCAAGATGGATTCAATCAAGTATCAGGAATTCTTAGGAGAAAATGTCATGCCTTCTGTGAGGAAGCTAAAGCTTGACTGCCATTGGCTCTTCCAACAGGACAATGATCACTTCAAACTCCACCAAAAGTTTGCATTCGAAAGAAGTCCTAGAATATTCTGGAGTGGCCGTCAGTCGCCTGACTTGAACCCCATAGAAAATCTTTGAAGAAGGTGATTGCAGAGTAGAAACCCAAGAATATTGGAGGCCATTATCAATAAGGAATGTGCTAACATTTCTTAGGAACGCTATCAGAAGCTGGTGTCAGACTATGCATTATATTTGCAACAGGTCATAACAGCAAAAAGGTGCTCTACTAGATACTAAAGATGCTTGTAGTGAAAAGGGTTGAATAATTCAGAGAATGCAGTAGTCATTAACCCTTTCCAATCCAATTTGTATCCTGGTTTTCTTAAGGGGCTTACTCTTTTTGTGCTGTTGTACAATGGCGCTATATGCTGGCTAAAGCCAGTACTGCATGAGGTGACAGGTTGGATAGGCTCTGACAGCAGAGAGGCTGGCAATATAAAGTAAGAGAACCCCGACGGGCGTCTCCCAACATCACAGCTGTACAGCCTTAAAACATAATGTCTTCAGAGGTCAGGAAAGGGTTAAAATGGCATTTTGTGTTGAATATGGAGAAACCACTTGTTATATTAGTTGTATTGAGCTTGTTAGACCTCATTTACACTTAAAGATAATAGTTTGAGTGACAGTTTTGAGTGATCATCTTTGCATACTTTATAGTAGCTAATTAGCTACTATAGAGCTATGCAGACAGAGCAGGACACAGCCGCGGACTCTAATAGAACAATACAGCTGTTTTGTATAAGCAAACAGATGTATTCTGCTTAGCACTGACTGCTAGTGTCCCCTCTGTAAATTCACAGCAGGACACAGGCACAGAGAATGTTATCAGTGCAGCCGGCTGATAACAGCCTTCTCCGCTGATAACAGCTGATCGCTCAATTCTAGGAAGCTAGAATTCAGCGATCAACGACTCATGCACGAAAACTGTACGATGTCCCTGCATTTAGACAAAATGAGAATCACTCAAAAGACAGTTTTGAGCGATTCTCGTTGTGAATAAATAGGCCTTTATTTAAAAAAAATTAGAAAACTTGTACATTCAGCAAATAAACTTAATCAGCAATGCAGGTTGAATAATTCTGATTACAACGGTACACCTCAGGTGCATACTGTAGTGTTATATACATCTGGGTAAAAAAGTCTTGGTTAAAATATTAAAGGAGATGTCCCGAGGCAGCAAGTGGGTCTATACACTTCTGTATGGCCATAATAATGCACTTTGTAATGTACATTGTGCATTAATTATGAGCCATACAGAAGTTATAAAAAGTTTTATACTTACCTGCTCCGTTGCTGGCGTCCTCGTCTCCATGGTGCCGACTAATTTTCGCCCTCCGATGGCCAAATTAGCCGCGCTTGCGCAGTCCGGGTCTTCTCCTCTTCTCTATGGGGCTCCGTGTAGCTCCGCCCCGTCACGTGCCGATTCCAGCCAATCAGGAGGCTGGAATCGGCAATGGACCGCACAGAAGCCCTGCGGTCCATGAAGACAGAGGATCCCGGCGGCCATCTTCAGCAGGTGAGTATGAAGACGCCGGACCGCCGGGATTCAGGTAAGCGCTGTGCGGGTGGTTTTTTTAACCCCTGCATCGGGGTTGTCTCGCGCCGAACGGGGGGGGGGGGTTTAAAAAAAAAAAAACCCGTTTCGGCGCGGGACATCTCCTTTAATATAAATGAAAAAAGGTCTATTGTTACTTGGCTAGTTTCTCTAAAACAGGTGCTTCCTGTCTCACAGATGATCCTAAACTACAGTATATGGACTATAATAACATGTAGGGCTGAAGTGATTTACATGTATTCTCAATTATCTAGCTTTCTAGAGATATGAAACTTGGGTTCTTTTACCATGCCACGTCAAAAAAGTCAAATGGTTGCCCAAAACGTTTTTTATTTGTATTGTTACTCATTCTTTTTTTTTAGATCATATTTTAACCATTTTTATACATTGTTCCTTTACAATACATAAGGCTTCCATTAATTATGGAAAAGTCATGAGATGCCTTACTGTCAGATAACTGCTTAAATTAATTTCCCAAATCATCATATACAGCGATACTGAAAAGTTTTTTTTATTCTTCCAAGACATTCGCTGTGGTATCATGAGAAGATGTGGCCTCTATGACCCCATGTTTGCCTACAAAATAATGGCGTCGTGGGTTCATACTCTGTTGAAAAATATTTACTGCTCATGTCAGTAAATAAGCCAAGAAGTTAACTGCTAATTACCTTGAGGTTACAGGGGAGGAGAGATTCAGAATGTGAAATATGCACAATTTGCAATTCTTTCCTTCAGACAAACAGGTACTTGTCTGCACCTCCGCATGTGCATAGATTAGGGAAACAGGGTATATACGAAACAATACCAAGCCCAATCTTCTATCAATTTATGATCAGCAGCCATAATTAAATACATTTTTTTAACTATTATCATCCCTTTGAAATGCTGATCTGGATATCTTCTTTTTGTCTTCAGTTGAGTTGCTCAAACAATTTTGTAGGCCAAAACAACTGATTGCAATGGGCAGTTATGTTGCAGGGTTGCACTTGCTAGGTGGTGTGGACTTGCTCAAAGCTATCCTTTTTATAGGTATTTCATAAATGACTATTAGGAGTCGGAAAGGAATTATTTCCCCTAAAATGGAGAAATTGACTTTTACCTCTTGTTTTGTTTTGTTTTGGCATTCCTCTGGTTGAACAAGGTGTGCTAGTAGTCAGAACTAATGGACATATGTCTTTTTTTCATCTTTCCACACTATGTTACTTTGTAAACTATAGTGGTAGTACCCAAGTGCTATGGTTCCCAGAGCTAGAGACGGGTACACTGAGGTGCCTTTTAGCATTTATGGTTAGGTCCCATTTACTTTTGCCATTGGTCCCTATGAATTCTAGTTATGCCCTGGTCACTCTTGTTTGCAAAGCATGATAAGGTGGAAGAGACAAATAAGTGCAAGACTAACTCAAATGATTGCAAGATCAAGTTCCCGGTGGAGATTATAATCTAAAAAGAGTAAAAAAAAATAATTATCAGTTATTAGCAAAAAATAAAAGGTAGTAAAAGTTGTTTTTTTTAAACACAAAAAACAAAAAACACTTTTTCCATAATTGGGGTGCAGTCAGATGAGCGTTGTTTACACAATGCTAAGCAATGTGTAAGGCACACTCCTGAAATGCAGGAAAAGATCCTTTTAGCTCCGCGAAGCAGCCCGGTCACACATCCGTGGTGCAGGCGGTGTTCTTTCACGGCTCCCATAGGAGCCTATGGAAAGCACACTGCAACACGGCGCACCATGGAGCTGACAGGCGATTCGGCACTCGCTGTCCTTTCTTTTTTAGAAACGCAGATTCTGCGCTTCTAAAAAGGATCCGTGTGAGTGCTTCCATAGAAACCTATTGGTTCCTAGAGCAGCGTGGTTGTAGCAGCGTGTAACCCACGCTCGTCTGACTGCACCCTTATAATAAATCAAAACAAAAACTCCAAAACATATCTCCTATCACTGCATCTGCAAAAGTCTGATACATCAAAGTCACACATTATATACCCTGTATTGTGAACGTCGTCAGACAAAAAAAAAATACATGTCAGAATTGCGCTTTGTTTTAGTCGCCTCATCTCCAAGAAGAAATTTTATAAAAAGTGATCAAAAAATAGTACCAATAGAAATTACAGGATATTCCACAAAAAAACAAGCTTTTCAAACAACTATGACGACAGAAAAATAAAAAAATTATGGCTGTCAAAAGATGGCGGGAGAAAATAATTTTCTTTTTTTTCCAAAGATATTTAAATTTTTTTTAAAGTAGCACCGAAAAAAAAAAAAAAAAATTATATATATATATATATATATATATACACATATATAAATCTGGTATCGTCTTAATCGTACTGACCTACAGAATAAAGTTATCATATCAAAAAGGATCGCGTCATTAAGGGGGTTTGCAGTTTAGGTTCACCAATAAGTGCTCCCCAAATGCAGTTTATTGACTGAACGGGTGTATCTTTGCCAAGGTAGCTGATAAGGGGAACATGACCTTTAATGTTGGGGATTGTGAATCTGAATGAGAATCAATAGATCAGCTATCTCTTGGCCCGTGATGGAAGCAAATTGTTTGCTTCTGCTTCAGCAGCTTCTATGTTGTGATTTTCCAATCAATAGGATAGAAACGCCAACAAATTACTGTATTATCTTGAGTTTTCCTTCTCGAGAAAACCTAAGAAACACAATATTTCTGAACAAGGTGAAAGTTCGTCTGAAATGCTTTATCTCGAACAGTAGACTGAATTCCTGCTCATATTACCGAGTTTGAATAAAAAAGGCTGTTGTGTGAGAAAGCTTGGCACGTGCCAACACTTCTAAACGTCAGAAAGCTCAGGTGTGAAATCAAATATTCAGAAATCCTGATAGCTGTGCTTCCTTCCTCTCCGATACGCCCGTGGAATGTAGAAACAAAGGCGCTCCGAGTTCTGAAATTACTCTCAACCACAGTCCTTTCTTGATCAAAAAAAGAAAAAAGAAACCTAAAAAATATGCAAACGCTTTTTGCTTTCTGGGTTGAAGTTAATTAGCAAGTTACTTAATTAGTTCACTTCATGTGTTAAACAATTCTGTGCATGTTAAAATGTTTATTCGGTTCAAAAGACTGCAATACGCACAGATTGTAAAGTAAAAGAAAGAACTCTATAGAGAAATGATGTAAGGGTTTGTAGTACAGGACTAGCATAAATACGGGAAGTGGCTGGCATATTTGGTATAACTTGTAGAGCTATTCCCGTGATGCCATATAAACAATATTTGTACGGTACATGTAGTACAATATATCACAGCTTCCTAGATCCCCGTGATTAAAGGGGTTGTTTTTATAGGTAAGAAATGTTATAAGATAAAAAAGAAGCTATACTGATCCATTCAATCGCCCGTTGCTCTAGTGCTAACATTCCTATCCTCTCTGCTGGGCTTTACGTGACTGAGACTTCTTTCACATGAGCATATATCTGCCACCGTTTTTACGGCCGGCCGATATACACTATGATCTGATGCATTGAAATCCAATGTATCAAATCACATGGCCATATTCCCGCGGCATAAAAGTGCTTGGCCGGGCCAATATAGCACCGGATGCTTTTATGTCAGGCCCAAAAAATAGTCCTGGAACTATCTTTTGGGCCGGAATACGTCGGCCGCTGCATGGGCTCCTAGGGGAACCCATTGCAGCAGCAGGGGTGGGAAGGAGTTTAGCAGCATGGCTGCTAAAATCCCTCCCTCTGCTCTCCTCCCTGCTAGCTCTTTGCAATGGCCCCTCCCATTGCAAAGAGCGAGTGAGGAGGAGTGTAGAGCTGAGCCCGCGAGGAGGAGGGAGGGGAAAGGGGCAACGGCTTGGCAGCCTCGGCGTATATGTGCCGGGGCCCATGCCGTGTGAATGGGCGCACAAATGTTAGATTTGAGCGCCCGTTCACAAGCTTTAATGCCACAGATGGTACTGTATATCAGCCAACCATGAAAACGGCGACCGATATATGCTCATGGAAAAGAAGCCTCAAGCTATGCAAATGTGATTGCTGCAGTCAATCACTGCCAAAGCAGTCTTGTCTGGACACCGTTGAGGTCAGTGATTGGCTGCAGCAGCCACAAATTTAAAAAAAATGTTAACTGTTCACATGCTAATTTGTGTATACTTTAAGAGGAATTCCCAACATAAAGACCTTATTCGGTCACTAGGCCCAAAACCCCATTCTACGAGCCATTATGGAGATCTCTGGCCATCTTGGCACAACCATTTAAAGGGAAAGCAGCATGACCAATGGTTAGGAATTGATCAGGAGGTCAACTTGAAAGAGAGAACCCCAATTTGTTATACTTTTAAATAATATTCATAGTCCTGGGTTTTGTGCCATCTGGCCACCATGGGTGCAGAACCTAACATCTCAGAGATTCAGGGATTGGATAATCTCGGGCACACATGGCCTATAGTGATCACAATAACTTGATTGAGAAGAGGATGAAGATATCTAGCGGCCCCCTCCCCCTCTCTCCCCTCCTTTTCCTCCCCTCTTGGTTTCTTCATCTTTTACCTTTTTGTTTCACGATATGTTAAGTTGAGTGTGTTTAGTAAAAAATAACATCAGAGATTCTGTGTAGAACTGACAGTGGGGATATCTATAGACCCCCGACCCAGCTAGGGCCTGGGGTATGTAATATGCTGTTTAGGTTGAGCCCATTAACCTGTATTGATCATGCCTATTTTAACTAACTTGCTGTCTAATAAAATATTTTTTAATGTAAATAATACTGATAGTAAGAGAGTATCTACTACGGTATAGTGAAGATTTGAGAGGTAGACGGAATCTCTCTCAAAATATGTTCACATGGTGCAGAATCTGCACCAAATCCACATGGATTTCCCATCAAATTTGCAACACAATCCACATCCTAAAGTGTGTCGTTACTTCTCTTGGGAATCTGTGCAGTAGTCTATACTGGAAAAAAGTGACCTGTCATTTCTTATGTGGATTCTGCATTGGGAAATCCACATGTGGATTTGCCAACCGAAAAGGGCTAAATCCTTGTGCGAATCCATAGCAGAAATCTGCAGTTCAGTTAGGCACTTTGCCACAAATTTTGAGGTGGAATCTGTTTAGAAAAGCATATGTAGATTCTGCTATGTGAACATAGCCTTGAGGAAAAACAAAATGCTTGCTACTGAGTTAAAAAACAATGTTTTACTATAGACAAGCCTCCTAGAGCCACAGTGGTGTTCTATCAATTACAGCAAATCCGGCACCCGAATCTTCTGGCAAACAGCTGATTTTGCCTAGGAAAGATGTGCCCAACTGATCGTTTTCCCAACATGTAATGTTACATGGCAGGAATTCAATCATCTAGAGTAAAAGCTGCTATTTGTTAGTGACTTTTTACCATATCTCAACTCAGGTCATCTCCCTTCAGCACAGGTAGTGTCCCTTTGGGTACAAAAATATATATAACCAGTGTGGTAGAGAACTAGTTGAAAGCATGTCTACAAGAGAAAAAAATGCCCTTCTATCCCAGGATGAAAGCTATGGTGATATGAACTAGCATGCCAAAAGACCCTTTTTTTAACATTAATGTTGGGTCTTCCCATACTTTTTATATATAGTGATTGACAGCTAAAACTTATTTTAACTTCAATGGGTACACATCTTTCCTCATCCAACTAGGGTGCAACCTCTTAGAGACGACCATCAAAAGTTGCACTGAAAAGTGGTCTTCCAGAAGGGTGATCCTCTCAAAAAAGTCATCTGAAATTCTGCTACAGGAAATCTGGGATAAGGGTGTGGTCTTCTCAAAGACGTAATTTGGAGATATTTCTCTGTAACTTGATCCAGGAAGGCAAAAATATTGCATAATCAAGTCTAATAAAATTTGAGAAAAATTGCAGTTACTCTTACATGCCCCTTTGCATTTGCATTTTCTTCTAAAATGTATGCATATTTATTAAGAGCTAATCCTCATCTGTTTTAATAATTCAGCGTAAAGTGAATGTAACAGCCATGGGGACAAAACTGAGCACTAATATGCAAATTGGTTAATAATGACTAGTCTTAAGTAAACAATAATTATCCCCTAGAAAAACAAGCAAATAATACATATACAGAAGAAAACAATCCAGACTGTAGACAATAATTAACAAAATACACCAACGTATTTACTCTAGGTTTTATTTTTGAGCCTGGATTTTAGGTCCTGAGCCATTAATAACAGCAGCAATGGATAAATTTAAAGTAGACACACACCTGATTTCCATATTGAGAGTAACATGCATAATTACAGCAGTAAGAGTAAAATAAATCTCAATGTTTTTAACCAGCATTTTACAGTACAATGATGCTGGAATATTCCACTCACTCTAATCATTGTATCACATAATAACAATGAATGGAAGTGAAGAAGTATTTCACACAAAGTATATAAAAATGAAATTCTTGATCAACACAATTCACAGGAACGAAAGAAAAGTATAAAAATATAACTTTTTCCAATTCATTTGTAAAGGTAAATGTGACGATTATGGTGGGCAGGGAGATATATTAAATAAAGCAGGTCAAGAGGGGTGTCATCTCTCCTTAAGGAGAGTACCCAAAAAGTGTGTGGAGACACTTACAGGGTGAGTGGGTTGGGGGATGGCATAGTCTCTTCCCAAGGACAGCACCCAGAAGAGGTATGAAAATAAACCTGAAAAGTGAGTGAAGAGACTTATACGGCCATGCATGCTACTCTGGGTAATTTATGCAAATAAGCTAGATGGAATAATACCTCTGCAGCGCCACCTATTGGATGGCAGCATTTCTTCAAATCAATGTCAGACCTTTTATACAGGTCTTTATAACAATGATTGGAAATAGGAAACCAAGCCAGAAAACTGTACTCATGGCTTTGTTTCCTATTCCCAATCATTTTTATGAAGACCTGTATAAAGGGTCTTAAATTGATTTGAAGGAATGTTGCCATCCAATAGGAGGCGCTGCAGAGGTATTATTCCATCTTCCTTATTTGCATTAAATGCTTAACTTTTAATAAATATGCTTTAGAAACTCCTCAACATCAAAGTTAGGCACAACCAATAAGAAGACATACCCCACCTGAGGTCACAGACAAACATGGATATGACCAGACCCTGCAAGACTTAGGCAGATGTATCTTGAAACGTGAATGCTTCACCCATGGCAGAACTAGTTTGAAGCAGGTCAGTAAAATCAGTCCCTGTTGTGTCCTTGCACTGGATATCTGACCTGTACCCTCAAAAACTGCTACAGGGCATCCATCCTGAAAAGGATGTCCCTGTCTAGAATGACAAAAAAGAAAAAAAGAATATGCTCACCACCTTGCTCCTTTCAACCCTGCTTCAATAGCTGGCTGGATCCTCACATCCAGAGGCAAAATAGTCGTGCAGTCCTTCACGATGATTCATGCAAAATATATCCAAAAAGATGAGCCTCCACTTATGTGTGAAGAAACGAAGCCTTTATTTAAGAAGTGTCACAGCATAGATCACAAGAAGGATGCGTTTCGGTCTTTAGCAGACCTTCGTCACCTAAAAAGGTTTTTAGGTAACCAAGGTCTGCTAAAGACCGAAATGCATCCTTCTTGTGATCTATGCTGTGACACTTCTTAAATAAAGGCTTTGTTTCTTCACACATAAGCGGAGGCTCCTCTTTTTAGATATATTGTCCCTGTCTAGAGCCTGTCCCTTTAAATAACTAAACACACCCTATTTTGGACCTGTAAAGTGTTCCAACGCATTTCATTCAACAATATCAATAAGTCAAAGCTGCCCCCACTTGGTGTGCAGAGTAGCAGGCCATGTTAGGACAGTTAAAAAGAGCAACACAAATCATGTAGCACCATATTGTACTGTAGAGACGTGCCACTAGACAGCCAACCATTGTATGCACTTCAGGAATACAGGGGTTTTACCAGTAAAATGCCCAGGCAATTAATTGGAGCTTTAATGGGTGACATTGTATATTGAATCCAGTTTCAAGTTACACTGGCCTTGGAAGAATCCTTGTATGTTGAAACTATTGTATCCCAAGACCATTGTAATTTGAGGGATCACTGTAGTTGCTATAAAATAGTTGGTGTGCCATGTAATTTCTCTTAGCAAAGACAAAATAAAGAATCACAAGTCACCCATTGGCATCAGCGATTGTTCATAGATGAAAGTCACACATTGATGTAGCTCTTGACCCTACGGAAAGGCTGGGAGACTAAGCAAACTTCATGCTGTAGTTTTGGGTTACCTAATGAGTCATATTGAAGGAGTTGTTTTATTGAAAGAACCTCATAGTATGTTGCCCCATAAGAACTTCTGGATATCATAAAGGGGATTGCCTATTCAAGATTACCCTCTTTAGGCATGTCACAGAAAATAGACCTAGGCCACCGATATAGTGCATGGTCGACTATTCATCTCAATGGCCGCCATGTGGTGCTCTATTTTTATCCTAATCCCTTTTCATTATAATAAAGAAGATCATTAAGAATTTTTATTTTAATTCAGTATATTTCCTAAACCTTAATCCTACCCCATTAATAATGCTTACATCATTCACCCAATTCCATCTACGTCTGGGCTACGGTGTGCTCCTAATTTAGATAAATGAATAGTAATTGAGAAATTGTCTTTATAAATAATCTTTCCACTGTGGTTACTGTGTCACTTTAGTGTTTTTGTCTTTGAGAACTATATGAAGAGAATGAAAGCTCTTTCCCTAATGTGTCTCCTATTGTGTAGTACTGTGTAGTGTAATGATTTCTGTAGTAACATGTCGAATCAGGAATGAAATCAAAATAATCCCAAAGTTCTCTTACCGCATATCTGTGGTTTAGATATTCATTTCCTAAACAATCACTTTTTCCCACATAGACCTAGCTTGTTTTCTTAGGCTCCGAGAAGAAGACTGTAGAACAAGATGACTGCACAGTTTGTTCCAAGACTGGGAGGAGAGGCCATATCGCGCCGAAAAATGCCATTACCATTTCAGATGAACTCTGATGTGTGTTAATATGGATTTACTTAAGGGATTAATTTAATGCTATAAATACCTTTTATTTCTTGAGCTATAGACATGACTGTGCCTATTGTTCTTTAGGTTCTTCTTACCAAGCCATTAACTAAGTAGTTAGTACAGAAATAGTTACCAGTGTCAGGCAGCTGCTGCCAAGTCAAATATGATCATGGGGTGCATCAAAAAAGGTCCAGGGGCACATGACGAGAACATTGTTCTTCTTCTTTACAGATCACTGGTAAAACCACATATGGAACATTGTATACAGTTTTGGGCACCATTGCTCAACAATTACATACCGGAGATTGAGCGGGTTCAAAGGCGGGCAGCTAAAGTAATAAATGGAATGGACAGACTACAATACCCAGAAAGGTTATCAAAATTGGAGTTAATAAGTTTAGAAAAAAGACAGATGAGGGACGACCCAATAACTATGTATAGATATATTATAAATAGAGATGAGCAAGCACCCAAATGCTCAGGTCCGCGTTATTCCAGTTGAGCTTTTTGTAAAATTCGAGAGCTCTACTCAAGTAACGAACCCCATTGACTACAATGGGAGACTCGAGCATTTTTTTATGTGGGATGCCGGGTCCCGAGCTTTTCTATTTTTTTTTTCTAGGTTCGTCTCTTTCTCTCTCTCTCTCTCTCTCTCTCATTCTCTCTCTCTCTCTCTCTCTCTCTCTCTCTCGTTCTCTCTCTCTCTCTCGTTCTCTCTCTCTCTCTCTCTCGTTCTCTCTCTCTCTCTCTCGTTCTCTCTCTCTCTCTCTCCCCTGCCTGCCAGACAAAAAAATTTGCCATTGACGCGCACTGCATCGCGGGGAGGGGCCAAAACAGGCACGTCACAGTGGGGATGAGCCAAAAACTGGGGCGGGGTCGAACACGGCTTGATGCTCGTTGGAGCACCATCGAGTATGCTAATACTCGAACGAGCATCAAGCTCGGCAGAGAATGTTTGCTCAACTCTAATTATAAACGCTTGTCATGGGCCCGGCCATGCATTACACAGACCATTGCTTTCAGTGGGTACCAAATAATGATTTTTGAACAGTTGCTATCAAGTTCCTCTGGAAATTGAATCTTATTGTTGGGGATCTCCATATTAGGACACCCTGTGGTCATCCTATCATCATTGGCCCTTTTAATAAATGAGAATTGTTCGTAGCAGATCTTCTAGATTATTGGACTTATAAGTATTGTAATCATTAATGGAAAACCATCAACCCTCTTCTTCCCACATTTTTATAGTCCTATAGAGTTGTTACTTTTTTTTTAGGAAGGTAAAGAAATTGATAGCATTAAATCTTTTTCTATCTTGGACTCCCTTATGTCTTATAATTCTTGCAAGGGGGAATTTGAGCTTTGTATTCAATTATCAATTTTCTGCAATGCTATGTATAAAGGCCATGGAAACCTTTGTGCATGAAAAAAATCAATACACACATATCTTACTAAATCCCTGCAGAAAAAAAATGATGAACTTATCTTTTTTTTTGCATTGCATTATCCTTCTCGTGCATTTAGAAATGCTTATACTTTGTTTACATTCACGTTTCTAGCTGGGGGTGTGTTCCCAGCACTAATCACCTGGTCTCCCATGAATACACACAAGCTCAGCTCCACCTCCTTTCTCTTCTTTCAGAGGCTGTGTAGCATAACGATGGCTACTCAATACTACACAGCTATCTCTCATCTTCTCTCTAAGTAGCTACAGGTCTGTTTTCTCTCACTGTTGATAAAAGGTGATAAAAAGAGAAAATGCACCCAGAGTGAATTACAGCACTCTTTTATAGTAGCTTCCTATGCTCTCTGTCTTCCTAATCTCTTCCACATACCCCAGCACTGTCATACAGCCCTCTGTAACAGCTGAAAAGGCAGTGAATGTAGGTTCAGAACAAGTGAGCAGGCTAGGGGTGTAGCTAGTTACTTTACTCTGATTGCTAAGATTTCAGTCTTCCGCAGTGCCTTGGAAAACAATGCAAACAGAGATCAAACCATCAGAAATTTTTAATAAAAACCAATTATAAAAAGTCTTATTTTTCAAAAACACATTGTTTAAAAAAGTGCACAAAGGTGCACATTTGGTCTAGAAGACTTTCAGTGCAAGATTTGTGGACTTCTACTGATGAAATTTGATATAGTATATTACACTTTCCTCAGTACTGTACATCTTTTGACCACAAAGGGTGCAATTTATGTTGTTACATAGATTTGATTACTCCCCTTTATTCTGTACAGCAATGGGTTTTGCCGAACATTTTGGTGTTTGAGATGTTGTAAACAGGATGTTGATTTATTTCATATGTTATGGGAATGTCCCAGGACAGAGGTTCTTTAATAACTGAATTGAAGCTTGACCTTTCTATAACACTGGATCTTAGTTTTGTAGTTTTGGGGACATGTCTTTTTCTACATCTTTAACTTGTCTTACAAAGAATCTCCTGGGGTGAATATTGTTTCTGGCAAGCCTTGTTATTGTTAGAAAGTGGATGTCATCTCTGTTCTCAGTGTACAACATATGTAGAATGGTTTTGTTTAACTGAAAAAATTATGGTTATGAAACTTCACTTGGCTTGTCCCTCCTTATAAAAAAATCTAATGCAGCCTTGTCCTTATGGACTACATTTTTTATATTGTATACTTTTTTTGATCTTCTCTCTCTCTGGCTCTCTCCCTCATCTACTGGGTGGTTGGGTTGACAGGGAATATTTTTGGTATGTTTTGAATTATAAATAGAGATGAGTGAGCACCAAAATGCTCGGGTGCTCGTTACTCGGGACGAAATTATCGCGATGCTCGAGGGTTCGTTTCGAATAACGAACCCCATTGAAGTCAATGGGCGACTTGAGCATTTTTGTATATCTCCGATGCTCGCTAAGGTTTCCATTTGTGAAAATCTGGGCAATTCAAGAAAGTGATGGGAACGACACAGCAACGGATAGGGCAGGCGAGGGGCTACATGTTGGGCTGCATCTCAAGTTCCCAGGTCCCACTATTAAGCCACAATAGCGGCAAGAGTGGGCCCCCCCCCAACAACTTTTACTTCTGAAAAGCCCTCATTAGCAATGCATACCTTAGCTAAGCACCACACTACCTCCAACAAAGCACAATCACTGCCTGCATGACACTCCGCTGCCACTTCTCCTGGGTTACATGCTGCCCAACCCCCCCCACACACACACGACGCAGTGTCCACAGCGCACACCAAACTGTCCCTGCGCAGCCTTCAGCTGCCCTCATGCCACACCACCCTCATGTCTATTTATAAGTGCGTCTGCCATGAGGAGGAACCGCAGGCACACACTGCAGAGGGTTGTCACGGCTAGGCAGCGACCCTCTTTAAAAGGGGCGGGGCGATAGCCCACAATGCTGTACAGAAGCAATGAGAAATATAATCCTGTGCCACCGCCATCAGGAGCTGCACACGTGGGCATAGCAATGGGGAACCTATGTGCCACACACTATTCATTCTGTCAAGGTGTCTGCATGCCCCAGTCAGACTGCGGTTTTTTATAAATAGTCACAGGCAGGTACAACTCCGCAATGGGAATTCCATGTGCACCCACAGCATGGGTGGCTCCCTGGAACCCACCGGCGGTACATAAATATATCCCATTGCATTGCCCATCACAGCTGATGTAATGTCGTGCTTAATGCAGGTGGGCTTCGGCCCACACTGCATGCCCCAGTCAGACTGGGGTTCTTTAGAAGTGGACACATGCAGTTACAACTCCCTGTGGACCCACAGCATGGGTGGGTGCCAGGAAGCCACCGGCGGTACATAAATATATCCCATTGCAGTGCCCATCACAGCTGAGGTAACGTCCGATTAAATGCAGGTGGGCTTCGGCCCACACTGCATGCCCTAGTCAGACTGGGGTTCTTTAGATGTAGACACATGCAGTTACAACTCCCTGTGGACCCACAGCATGGGTGGCTCCCTGGAACCCACCGGCGGTACATAAATCTATCCCATTGCAGTGCCCAGCACAGCTAATGTAACGTCAGCTTTAATGCAGGTGGGCAAAAAATTAATTGGATTACACTGTAGGCGAAGGCCCCAAAAAATTGGTGTACCAACAGTACTAATGTACGTCAGAAAAATTGCCCATGCCCAACCAAGAGGGCAGGTGAAACCCATTAATCGCTTTGGTTAATGTGGCTTAATTTGTAACTAGGCCTGGAGGCAGCCCAGTTAAAATAAAAATTGGTTCAGGTGCAAGTTTCAACGCTTTAATGAGCATTGAAACGTATAAAAATTGTTTACAAAAATTATATGACTGAGCCTTGTGGGCCTAAGAAAAATTGCCCGTTCGGCGTGATTACGTCAGGTTTCAGGAGGAGGAGCAGGAGGAGGAGGATGAATATTATACACAGATTGATGAAGCTAAAAGGTCCACGTTTTTGATGGTGATAAAGAACAATGCTTCCATCCGCGGGTGCAGCCTACATATTGTTTAGGTATCGCTGCTGTCCGCTGGTGGAGAAGAGAAGTCTGGGGAAATCCAGGCTTTGTTCATCTTGATGAGTGTAAGCCTGTCGGAACTGTCGGTTGACAGGCAGGTACGCTTATCTGTGATGATTCCCCCAGCCGCACTAAACACCCTCTCTGACAAGACGCTAGCCGCAGGACAAGCAAGCACCTCCAGGGCATACAGCGCGAGTTCAGGCCACGTGTCCAGCTTCGACACCCAGTAGTTGTAGGGGGCAGAGGCGTCACGGAAGACGGTCGTGCGATCGGCTACGTACTCCCTCACCATCCTTTTACAGTGCTCCCGCCGACTCAGCCTTGACTGGGGAGCGGTGACACAGTCTTGCTGGGGAGCCAGAAAGCTGTCAAAGGCCTTAGAGAGTGTTCCCCTGCCTGTGCTGTACATGCTGCCTGATCTCTGCGCCTCCCCTGCTACCTGGCCCTCGGAAATGCGCCTTCAGCCACTAGCGCTGTCGGATGGGAATTTTACCATCAGTTTGTCCGCCAGGGTCCTGTGGTATAGCATCACTCTCGAACCCCTTTCCTCTTCGGGAATGAGAGTGGAAAGGTTCTCCTTATACCGTGGGTCGAGCAGTGTGTACACCCAGTAATCCGTAGTGGCCAGAATGCGTGTAACGCGAGGGTCACGAGAAAGGCATCCTAACATGAAGTCAGCCATGTGTGCCAGGGTACCTGTACACAACACATGGCTGTCCGCATTAGGAAGATCACTTTCAGGATCCTCCTCCTCCTCCTCCTCCTCAGGCCATACACGCTGAAAGGATGACAGGCAAGCAGCATGGGTACCCTCAGCATTGGGCCAAGCTGTCTCTTCCCCCTCCTCCTCATCCTCCTCATGCTCCTCCTCCTCCTCCTCAAAGCACTGAGATATAGACAGGAGGGTGCTCTGACTATCCAGCGACATACTGTCTTCCCTCACCTCTGTTTCCGAGCGCAAAGCGCCTGCCTTTATGCTTTGCAGGGAACTTCTCAAGAGGCATAGCAGAGGAATGGTGACGCTAATGATTGCAGCATCGCCGCTCACCATCTGGGTAGACTCCTCAAAGTTTCCAAGGACCTGGCAGATGTCTGCCAACCAGGCCCACTCTTCTGTAAAGAATTGAGGAGGCTGACTCCCACTGCGCCGCCCATGCTGGAGTTGGTATTCCACTATAGCTCTACGCTGCTCATAGAGCCTGGCCAACATGTGGAGCGTAGAGTTCCACCGTGTGGGCACGTCGCACAGCAGTCGGTGCACTGGCAGATTAAACCGATGTTGCAGGGTGTGCAGGGTGGCAGCGTCCGTGTGGGACTTGCGGAAATGTGCGCAGAGCCGGCGCACCTTTCCGAGCAGGTCTGACAAGCGTGGGTAGCTTTTCAGAAAGCGCTGAACCACCAAATTAAAGTCGTGGGCCAGGCATGGCACGTGCGTGAGGCTGCCGAGCTGCAGAGCCGCCACCAGGTTACGGCCGTTGTCAGACACGACCATGTCCGGTTGGAGGCTCAGCGGCGCAAGCCAGCGGTCGGTCTGCTCTGTCAGACCCTGCAGCAGTTCGTGGGCCGTGTGCCTCTTCTCTCCTAAGCTGAGTAGTTTCAGCACGGCCTGCTGACGCTTGCCCACCGCTGAGCTGCCACGCCGTGCGACACCGACTGCTGGCGACGTGCTGCTGCTGACACATCTTAATTGCGAGACAGAGGTTGCGTAGGAGGAGGAGGGTGGTTTAGTGGAGGAAGCATACACCCCCGCAGATACCACCACCGAGCTGGGGCCCGCAATTCTGGGGGTGGGTAGGACGTGAGCGGTCCCAGGCTCTGACTCGGTCCCAGCCTCCACTAAATTCACCCAATGTGCCGTCAGAGAGATATAGTGGCCCTGCCCGCCTGTGCTTGTCCACGTGTCCGTTGTTAAGTGGACCTTGGCAGTAACCGCGTTGGTGAGGGCACGTACAATATTGCGGGAGACGTGGTCGTGCAGGGCTGGGACGGCACATCGGGAAAAGTAGTGGCAACTGGGAACTGAGTAGCGCGGGGCCGCCGCCGCCATCATACCTTTGAAAGCCTCTGTTTGCACAAGCCTATACGGCAGCATCTCCAGGCTGATAAATTTGGCTATGTGCACGTTTAACGCTTGAGCGTGCGGGTGCGTGGCGGCGTACTTGCGCTTGCGCTCCAACACTTGCGCTAGCGACGGCTGGACGATGCGCTGAGAGACATTGCTGGATGGGGCCGAGCACAGCGGAGGTGAGGGTGTGGGTGCAGGCCAGGAGACGGTAGTGCCTGTGTCCTGAGAGGGGGGTTAGATCTCAGTGGCAGGTTGGGGCACAGGGGGAGAGGCAGCGGTGCAAACCGGAGGCGGTGAACGGCCTTCGTCCCACCTTGTGGGGTGCTTGGCCATCATATGTCTGCGCATGCTGGTGGTGGTGAGGCTGGTGGTGGTGGCTCCCCGGCTGATCTTGGCGCGACAAAGGTTGCACACCACTGTTCATCGGTCGTCTGCACTCTCAGTGAAAAACTGCCAGACCTTTGAGCACCTCGGCCTCTGCAGGGTGGCATGGCGCGAGGGGGCGCTTTGGGAAACAGTTGGTGGATTATTCGGTCTGGCCCTGCCTCTACCCCTGGCCACCGCACTGCCTCTTCCAACCTGCCCTGCTGCTGCACTTGCCTCCCCCTCTGAAGACCTGTCCTCAGTAGGCGTAGCAAACCAGGTGGGGTCAGTCACCTCATCGTCCTGCTGCTCTTCCTCCGAATCCTGTGTGCGCTCCTCCCTCGGACTTACTCCAATTACTACTACCTGAGTGATAGACAACTGTGTCTCATCGTCATCGTCCTCCTCACCCAGTGAAAGCTCTTGAGACAGTTGCCGGAAGTCCCTAGCCTCATCCCCCGGACCCCGGGAACTTTCCAAAGGTTGGGCATCGGTCACGACAAACTCCTCCGGTGGGAGAGGAACCATTGCTGGCAATTCTGGGCAGGGGCCCGGGAACAGTTCCTGGGAGTCTGGCTGCTCTTCAGAACGTGTCATTGTAATGGAGTGAGGAGGCTGGGAGGAAGGAGTAGCAGCAGCCAGAGGATTCAGAGTTGCAGCAGTGGACGGCGCAGAACTCTGGGTGGTCGATAGATTGCTGGATGCACTTTCTGCCATCCACGACAGGACCTGCTCACACTGCTAATTTTCTAATAAAGGTCTACCGCGTGGACCCATTAATTGTGAGATGAATGTGGGGATGCCAGAAACGTGCCTCTTTCCTAATCCCGCAGCAGTCGGCTGCGATACACCTGGATCAGGAGCTCGGCCTGTGCCCACACCCTGACTTGGGCCTCCGCGTCCTCGCCCGCGTCCACGTCCTCTAGGCCTACCCCTACCCCTCAGCATGCTGTATTACCAGTAGTGCAGAAACAGAACGCTGTAATTAAATGTGCCGCTTATTGGCCTGTGGTTGGAGGCTGACTTCCCTTACGGAACGCACATCAGAGCCAGGAAACAATTTTGCGCACGCCTGTAGTGAGACGTAGGTGCATATGACTGAGCTAGTGGAATTCACAGCGCAGAAGCAGTCAAGTGGCCAAAGGCCAGTAGTAGGCCTTAAGTATTTTGCTTCTATTTTTTTTAAATGCTGAGCTGATACAGCAGACAGATACTGTAGGCAGCGTATAATATTATGTATACTGTTTCCCTCTGGCGGGATGACGGCGATCATGTAACAGAGACAGCAGATCCAGGAAACAATTTTGCGCACGCCTGCTGTAACGCTTAGCTGCGTATTAATTACGACTACTACCCCCAGCAGATAGATACTGTAGGCAGCGTATAATATTATGTATACTCCTTCCCTCTGGCGGGATGACGGCGATCATGTAACAGAGACAGCAGATCCAGGAAACAATTTTGCCCAAGCCTGCTGTAACACTTAGCTGCATATTAATTAGGACTACTACCCCCAGCAGATAGATACTGTAGGCAGCGTATAATATTATGTATACTGTTTCCCTCTGGCGGGATGACGGCGATCATGTAACAGAGACAGCAGATCCAGGAAACAATTTTGCGCAAGCCTGCTGTAACGCTTAGCTGCGTATTAATTAGGACTACTACCCCCAGCAGATAGATGCTGTAGGCAGCGTATAATATTATGTATACTGTTTCCCTCTGGCGGGATGACGGCGATCATGTAACAGAGACAGCAGATCCAGGAAACAATTTTGCGCACGCCTGCTGTAACGCTTAGCTGCGTATTAATTACGACTACTACCCCCAGCAGATAGATACTGTAGGCAGCGTATAATATTATGTATACTCTTTCCCTCTGGCGGGATGACGGCGATCATGTAACAGAGACAGCAGATCCAGGAAACAATTTTGCGCAAGCCTGCTGTAACGCCTAGCTGCGTATTAATTACGACTACTACCCCCAGCAGATAGATTCTGTAGGCAGCGTATAATATTATGTATACTGTTTCCCTCTGGCGGGATGACGGCGATCAATTTTTTGGAAAAAGCCCACTGCGTATATAGCCTGAATATCTCTTTCCCTGCCTCACCAGTACTGGCCCCTATACTCTGTACAATGACTGCAGACTGCGGATGCAATGCTCTGCACGGCCAATATACAAAAAAAAAAAAATTGTGCAACACTGCTGAAAGCAGCCTCAACACAGTACTGCACACGGTCAGATGTGGCCCTAAGAAGGATCGTTGGGGTTCTTGAAGCCTAAAATAACTCCTAACGCTCTCCCTATAGTAGCTCCGGCACCAGCAGCACTTTCCCTGATCTCTGTCAAAATGCATCTGTGGCGATCCGCGGGAGGGGCCGATTTATATACTTGGGTGACACCTGATCTCGCCAGCCACTCACTGCAGGGGGGTGGTATAGGGCTTGAACGTCGCAGGGGGAAGTTGTAATGCCTTCCCTGTCTTTCTATTGGCCAGAAAAGCGCGCTAACGTCTCAGAGATGAAAGTGAAAGTAACTCGAACATCGCGTGGTACTCGCCTCTAGTAACGAGCATCTCGAACACGCTAATACTCGAACGAGTATCAAGCTCGGACGAGTACGTTCGCTCATCTCTAATTATAAACTTTTGTATAAACTTTTTCTTCTATCATTCATAATGCAATAAAAGACATTATATAAATATAGTGAAGAAATTGAGCTGCGGCTACGTTTTCTCTTTTTCCTCTAATTCTGGTACTAATTGTGAGCTGTTTTACGGCTATCTAATCAATCTTTCAGTGATAGAGCGCAATATAGAGCAGTATGACTTTTACAAAAGTTATGTATTGAACTCAGATCTTCTGAAACTTCAATTAGATTTGGTTGGAGGTGTGTTTTAAATAGACAACTGATAAATCGATTGCAGGAAACCAACAACAGTGAAGCTTTCAAGTAACATGCTTGCGGATTATCATTCTCAGAATATTTATTGTGAATACACAAGCCCTTGTGGTTCTGGTACAAGGGGGTGTATTATGGCTCTATACAACCTCTGAGTTGAGCGGCCCTATTACTTGACACCGACCAAAGCCGTTCTGTACCTCTGCATGTCATATGGAAGTTGGAGACTGTAATATGCCATGGAAATTGTGCATGATCCATTACACACCACATTATAGATGTATTTTTTTCCTAGAAGTATTGTTTTTAGGGAAGAATTCAGAGAAGTAACAGTGCCATGTGGAGATACCATACAACAGCACCATATAGCATGTAAAGTCTCTGTGATTCCATACTATGAAGTTGTAGGGAATCCATGCACCATTATATACGTTCTATACACACAGTTAGACTGTGAGTATGTGACCTTAAGGAAGACCTATCAGAACTTCTGACATGTTTGTTCTAGTAAATACTTGTATTCCCCTTGTGATAAAAATTCTATATTATCTTTTCTCATAAATCTACCGCTCCTCTATTATTCCTCATGGGTGTTACCATTCTCATCTATAAAGGGATATGCTCGTAACTAATTTCTCACTGTCACTGCTGAATGGATAATGTCACACTGTGTAGGGATATGCCCCCAACTGGTAACACCCATCTGTCAATTTATTCATAAATTTCTAGGAGAAATAACAAAGGACAACGTAGACTTCTAAGAAAAAATACTCCAGATATGTTATATTATGGGGAATACAAGTATTTACTAAAACAAAGGCCAGTAGAGATGTCAGGTCCTCTTTAATGTGAATGATCACAGTGAAAAATATGGAATAAAGCAAGAATTTGTACTCACTGAGCAAAGTATATTTGAGTAAGACTCAACATATGTCTTGTACAATTGCTGAATGTATATAGTTTCACCTCAAATGGCCTATATTCTTGGCCCAAGTTCCTTAATACACAGCTGCAGTGGATGTAATCTGTCACATTGTAGCTCCAGATGTTGTGACACTCCACTTGACAACCACACTGCTGCCCAAAATAAAGTCAGATGCAGTTCTTTCAAACGCGTTTGATCCATTCCTATTGCAGAAGTTTGATAAGATCTGTATGGTTCCTGCTGTAAAAGTCTGGAAGACTCAAAGAAATTAGACATCTGCCTTCAGTGAACGTACTGCAATATGGATAGACTATTCATAATCCATCATTACTGTAGCAGAATAAAACAAATGACGTTAGGCTGTGGGGGAACATAAATGTGTTTGCAGGATATTGTATGTTTCCCCTTCTGGTCTTCCCTGAAGAATTCAAGGGAATGAAAGAACTGGTTACTCATGATCAATATCCACCACCGACCAAGACTTGTAAAATGTAGCATAAATATAAATCACACATTAAACATAAATATAAGTTACACAGTTTGTATTTTAAGGGGCTATAGGCTCAAAGGGCAGGAAACAGGAAATCCAAGGAGCAGTGTTTGATGCTCACCAGGCATCCCGTTCCAGCACTGTGTCCCCTCGAACTTACTGCACGCACACAGAGTGGCTCTTTTCAGCCTGCTCTGTGTGCATGCTCTACAAGCATGATTATGGATGAATGAGCACACAGAGCGGGTTAAAAATGAGTCATTCTGTGTACATGTGGCAACTTTGAGGGGACACAGTGCTGGAACGGGGCACCCAGGGCGTTTAAACACAGCTCCCCCCGTTCCCTCACCTTTGAGCCCCATAATGTAGTTTATGGGGCTCACAAGTCATGATAGGTGTTGCTAGTAGCAAAGCATTAAAGGGAACCTAAGACATAGCATTCCAATTCCCGCTGATATGTCTCTATCCAGTAGGCTCACATCCCTATTAGAGATGAGCGAGTATACTCGCTAAGGCATATTACTCGAGCGAGTAGTGCCTTAGCCGAGTATCTCCCCACTCGTCTCGAAAAATTCGGGGGCCGGCACGGGTGACAGGTGAGTTGCGGGGGGAGAGAGGGAGAGAGAGATCTCCTCTCCGTTCCTCCCCGCTCTCCCCCGCTGCTCCCCGCCCCCCGCCGGCCCCCGAATCTTTAGAGACGAGCGGGGAGATACTCGGCTAAGGCACTACTCGCTCGAGTAATGTGCCTTAGCGAGTATACTCGCTCATCTCTAATTCCTATCACAATATCTCAGTTCGTATCGACGAGCATCAATACAGTCCAAATCCTACACAACAGGTCTGTTGTTTAACTGTTTGCGCCCATACGGTTTGCACACCTAGTGGTTTTTACAGGGGTCATCCTCCCTTATGACCCTTGACAATGAACTCCTTGGTATCCCCTTTGGTCTTGGTCCATCACTACGTGGTGCAGTCCAGTGCTCTCTCTGTCCTCCAGATGTCTCTTCTCCCTTGATTTCTTCGTTCACTCAGACGTATAGCAGCAACTTGAGCAGCCCTTCTCATATCCTGGGACTCGGATCCCCACTGATTCTTCCTCTCAGGCAGCAATTTTTCTGCAGGCTGTTGCACCTCTCCAGCAGCAGCTCTTAACTCACTAACACAGTTTCTGCACTTTGTGGTGCAGCAGAAATTTATTTTATAGTTCTGACATAATCTCACTAGAAAGTTCCCAGGGAGCATGCTCACGCTAGTTTGGAGTGGCCATCTTGGTGCTCCATTGTGAACCCCAGTACACCCTTTAGAGGAGCCCCTTACATCTGCACTATGCATAAAACAATGTATCAGTATTGTCAGAAGTGCTTTTTTTAAACAATAATAGCTATATGAAAAGTACCTTTTTTAGCAACAATTTCACAATATTTTTATGCAAAATATCTTTAACACTTCTCAAAACCAAGCACAGATAATCCTCAACCTGGAAGAAGTTAAAGCAGACATGCCTTTAGCTATGGGTGTAACTATCAAGATAATAGGCAAAGCAGGTGCTATGACATCCAACAGTTAATGGACCAATGTCTACTTGGAGGAGCTCTGAATGATGAAAGGTGAGAGCAAAAGAGGTGGTAGGAAACTGAATACTGATTTCAAGAAGACCAAGAAAAGCAGGTAAGGGAGCACAGCAGGGAAAAATTATCATAAACTTTTCATGTTGCAAAGTCCTATATACTATAATGATACCTATGTAATATAATGCCAATCCCTGCCTTATAAAGCCATGAAATATGACTTTGGGAATCAGCCAAACCAGAAACACCCATCTGTCGAAAGTACAAATCCTGAGTTGGGTTCTGATTGGTTGTGTGAGGTGCCTTTGTAGTGCCTCTTGGAAGGCACTGATATTCCTTCTGGAAATCCAGCTGGTAAAGAGTCTTAAGGACTGGTGAGAGACAGTATTTTATATCCTTTTTTCGAGGGAGAAAAGAGAATAAGTACCTTTCAAGATCCATATTATACACGAAGAAACAAAGTAGAGAATAAAGAGAAGACTGGGAAATAAAACATAATACTTGTACAAATGTACTGATATTAAAGTCACCATAAAGAAAAAAAAACGGCTTATATACTGTAAATAAAAGCGCAAATACCACAAAATTCAATTCACTGTAGAACACAATCATCTGCACTTGTGGAAAGTCTAGACAGTTATAACAATTATAGCCTACAAAAGTACAAAAAACACAGGAAAGTGGGGAAAGTCAAGACCACAAGAACAAGATAAAGAGTGGTTAGTGCACGAAGTAACTAGAGTAACAAGCAGTAAGAGCCTAGATATGGGAAAGAAGTGAGCCTCACTGATTGACAACATGGTAACTATCCTACTGATCAATAGAACTTGAAAGGATTCCCAGGTATTGTTGCTTAGAGATGCCATCAGGTGTTTCCAGAATCAAATTTCCTTCAGTTGGGCATAGCAGAGAAAGAGCTGTTTGCTTCAAACAATGATCAAAACAAACATGTGAAAGAGCAACATGGTGGAAATGTGTCCATGGACTTGGAGGGTGGGAAGGCATTGAGTACATAAATGAGTCGGTCAGGCAGAGCATAATGATGGAAGATGCCTATGACTGAGTCGTGAACGTATTTCCAAAATAGGGAATAGCTAAGCAGTTCCAAAAAGTGTGAAGCCTTGAACCTACATCTGACTGACACCTTCAACAAATGAAGGAAATTTTGGTCTTCGAGAATATGGTACAGTACATGGATAATACATATTGTACCTCCTTGTAAGCAGTTAAGATTTCTTGGAAGCCCTATCCTAAATAATTCTCCAGACAGTAGCGCGAATATGTTGGATGACATTAGTTTCCCCCATTATGTTGGATAGGGGAGTCATCTGTAGAGGAGATAAGGATTAATGGTGTTGTACATCATTAGAAAATTATGGCTGCTCTCTTCCAGAAATAGCGTCACACCTGTCTATAGGTTGTGAATGGTAATGCCGCTCAGCTACAATGAAGTCAATGAGGCTTTGCTGCAATACCATACACAATTTGTGGACAGGTGTGGCGCTGTTTTTGAAAAAAAAAACAATGTTTTTGGAATTTTACATAACCAACTCTTTATTGGATCCTAAAAAGAATGAAAAATTGTTTCCTACCCATTATTTAGTATTCTTAACCAGCCTTTCCTTGAACATATCATGCAGGAAACTGCAGAGATGCAGATTAAAAATAAATGATCTACTATATTACTACTACTATGTGTAATAATGTTTTGCTTAACATTAGAGATGAGCGAACGCGTTCGTCCGAGCTTGATATTCGTGCGAATATTAGGGTGTTCGGGATGTTCGTTATTCGTGACGAACACCATGCGGTGTTCTGGTTACTTTCACTTCCTTCCCTGAGACGTTAGCGCGCTTTTCTGGCCAATTGAAAGACAGGGAAGGCATTACAACTTCCCCCTGCAACGTTTAAGCCCTATACCACCCCCCTGCTGTGAGTGGCTGGCGAGATCAGGTGTTCGCCTAATATAAAAGTCGGCCCCTCCCGCGGCTCGCCTCAGATGCGGTGTGAGTTAGATGAGGGACAGTGCTGTTTATACCGGAGCTGCTGTAGGGAAAGAATTGGTAGTTAGTGTAGGCTTCAAGACCCCCCAAAGGTCCTTATTAGGGCCACTGATAGCTGTGTGTTGGCTGCTGTTAGCAGTGGGATTTTTTTTTTTTTCTCAAAATCGCCTCTGCAGACCGTTGCACCTGGCATTAGGGACAGAAGTGCTGCATAGGCAGGGAGAGTGTTAGGAGTGAGTGTAGCCTTCAAGAACCTCAACGGTCCTTTCTAGGGCCATATTTATCCGTGTGCAGTACTGTCCAGGCTGCTGTTGGCTGTGCTGCATTTTTTTTGGGCTTCTCAAAATCGCCTCTGCAGAGCATTGCACCCTCCATTGATACTGCAGGGAAAGAATTGTATAGGCAGGGCCACAACACAGTTATTATTCATAGAATATACGCAGTGCTGCCTGTTGGTGGGAAAAAACTGAAAACAAATCTATTTGTCCAGCCTGTGTCCGTCCTTACGCCTGTGTAGACGTGTGAGCTGCGTGAAAAACATTGCTAAATCATACGCAGCCAGCTACGCTTTACTGCTGGGTTCGCCATTTGCTTTCCTTAATTGGGAAAAAAAAATACCTGCTCTCCAAGAGTTATAATAACTCTGCTACCCTCACGTTCTGTGACACATAAGCAGGGACACAGCGCAGTTATTAAACTTCGCAGGTTCATTGAATATACGCAGTGCTGCCTGTTGGTGGGAAAAAACTGAAAACAAATCTATTTGTCCAGCCTGTGTCCGTCCTTACGCCTGTGTAGACGTGTGAGCTGCGTGAAAAACATTGCTAAATCATACGCAGCCAGCTACGCTTTACTGCTGGGTTCGCCATTTGCTTTCCTTAATTGGGAAAAAAAAATACCTGCTCTCCAAGAGTTATAATAACTCTGCTACCCTCACGTTCTGTGACACATAAGCAGGGACACAGCGCAGTTATTAAACTTCGCAGGTTCATTGAATATACGCAGTGCTGCCTGTTGGTGGGAAAAAACTGAAAACAAATCTATTTGTCCAGCCTGTGTCCGTCCTTACGCCTGTGTAGACGTGTGAGCTGCGTGAAAAACATTGCTAAATCATACGCACCCAGCTACGCTTTACTGCTGGGTTCGCCATTTGCTTTCCTTAATTGGGAAAAAAAAATACCTGCTCTCCAAGAGTTATAATAACTCTGCTACCCTCACGTTCTGTGACACATAAGCAGGGACACAGCGCAGTTATTAAACTTCGCAGGTTCATTGAATATACGCAGTGCTGCCTGTTGGTGGGAAAAAACTGAAAACAAATCTATTTGTCCAGCCTGTGTCCGTCCTTACGCCTGTGTAGACGTGTGAGCTGCGTGAAAAACATTGCTAAATCATACGCACCCAGCTACGCTTTACTGCTGGGTTCGCCATTTGCTTTCCTTAATTGGGAAAAAAAAATACCTGCTCTCCAAGAGTTATAATAACTCTGCTACCCTCACGTTCTGTGACACATAAGCAGGGACACAGCGCAGTTATTAAACTTCGCAGGTTCATTGAATATACGCAGTGCTGCCTGTTGGTGGGAAAAAACTGAAAACAAATCTATTTGTCCAGCCTGTGTCCGTCCTTACGCCTGTGTAGACGTGTGAGCTGCGTGAAAAACATTGCTAAATCATACGCAGCCAGCTACGCTTTACTGCTGGGTTCGCCATTTGCTTTCCTTAATTGGGAAAAAAAAATACCTGCTCTCCAAGAGTTATAATAACTCTGCTACCCTCACGTTCTGTGACACATAAGCAGGGACACAGCACAGTTATTAAACTTAGATAATTCATTCACTAGAGGCAGTGGGGCCTTTCGTTTTCCAAAAAGGGCAAAAATTATATTTGGCCTGCAGTCTTGCGCCAATTTATTTCCTGCCTGGGAAATCTAATCACTGGTAATACAGCATGCTGAGGGGTAGGGGTAAGCCTAGAGGACGTGGACGTGGACGTGGACGTGGCCGAGGACGCGGAGGGCCAAGTGAGGGTGTGGGCACAGGCCAAGCTCCTGATCCAGGTGTGTCGCAGCTGTCTGCTGCGCGATTAGGAGAGAGGCACGTTTCTGGCGTCCCCACATTCATCGCCCAATTAATGGGTCCACGCGGGAGACGGTTATTAGAAAATGAGCAGTGTGAGCAGGTCCTGTCCTGGATGGCAGAAAGTGCTTCGAGCAACCTATCGTCTACCCGCAGTTCTGCGCCGTCCACTGCTGCCAATCCGAATCCTCTGTCTGCTGCTCCTCCTTCCTCCCAGCCTCCTCAGTCCACTACAATGACACCTGCTCAGGAGCGGGAACACTCCCAGGAACTGTTCTCGGGCCCCTGCTTAGATTGGGCAGCAGCGGTTCCTCTCCCACCAGAGGAGTTTATCGTCACTGATGCCCAACCATTCGAAAGTTCCCGGGGTCCGGGGGAAGAGGCTGGGGACTTCCGCCAACTGTCTCAACAACTTTCTGTGGGTGAGGAGGACGATGACGATCAGACACAGTTGTCTTGCAGTGAGGTAGTAGTAAGGGCAGTAAGTCCCAGGGAGCAGCGCACAGAGGATTCGGAGGAAGAGCAGCAGGACGATGAGGTGACTGACCCCACCTGGTGTGCAACGCTTACTCAGGAGGACAGGTCTTCAGAGGGGGAGTCAAGGGCATCAGCAGGGCAGGTTGCAAGAGGCAGTGCGGTGGCCAGGGGTAGAGGCAGGGCCAGACCGAATAATCCACCAAGTGTTTCCCAAAGCGCCCCCTCGCGCCATGCCACCCTGCGTAGGCCGAGGTGCTCTAAGGTCTGGCAGTTTTTCACAGAGACGCCTGACGACCGACGAACAGTGGTGTGCAACCTTTGTCGCGCAAAGCTCAGCCGGGGAGCCAACACCAACAGCCTCACCACCACCACCATGCGCAGACATATGATGGCCAAGCACCCCGCAAGGTGGGACAAAGGCCGTTCACCGTCTCCGGTTTGCACCCCTGCCTCTCCCCCTGTGCCCCAACCTGCCACTGAGATGCAACCCCCCTCTCAGGACACAGGCACTACCGCCTCATGGCCTGCACCCACACCCTCATCTCCGCTGTCCTCGGCCCCATCCAGCAGTGTAGTTCAGCGCACCGTTCAGCCGTCGCTTGCGCAAGTGTTCGAGCGCAAGCGCAAGTACGCCGCCACGCACCCGCACGCTCAAACGTTAACCGTCCGCATCGCAAAATTCATCAGCCTTGAGATGCTGCCGTATAGGGTTGTGGAAACGGAGTCCTTCAAAAGTATCATGGAGGCGGCGGCCCCGCGCTACTCAGTTCCCAGTCGCCACTACTTTTCCCGATGTGCCGTCCCAGCCCTGCACGACCACGTCTCCCGCAACATTGTGCGCGCCCTCACCAACGCGGTTACTGCCACGGTCCACTTAACTACGGACACGTGGACAAGCACAGGCGGGCAGGGCCACTACATCTCCCTGACGGCACATTGGGTGAATTTAGTGGAGGCTGGGACAGAGTCAGAGCCTGGGACCGCTCACGTCCTACCCACCCCCAGAATTGCGGGCCCCAGCTCGGTGCTGGTATCTGCGGAGGTGTATGCTTCCTCCACTAAAGCACCCTCCTCCTCCTCCTCCTCCTCTGTCTCACAATCAAGATGTGTTAGCAGCAGCATGTCGCCAGCAGTCGGTGTCGCGCGGTGTGGCAGCACAGCGGTGGGCAAGCGTCAGCAGGCCGTGCTGAAACTACTCAGCTTAGGCGATAAGAGGCACACGGCCCACGAACTGCTGCAGGGTCTGACACAGCAGACCGACCGCTGGCTTGCGCCGCTGAGCCTCCAACCGGGCATGGTCGTGTGTGACAACGGCCGTAACCTGGTGGCGGCTCTGCAGCTTGGCAGCCTCACGCACGTGCCATGCCTGGCCCACGTCTTTAATTTGGTGGTTCAGCGGTTTCTGAAAAGCTACCCACGCTTGTCAGACCTGCTCGTAAAGGCGCGCCGGCTCTGCGCACATTTCCGCAAGTCCCACACGGACGCTGCCACCCTGCGCACCCTGCAACATCACTTTAAGCTGCCAGTGCACCGACTGCTGTGCGACGTGCCCACACGGTGGAACTCTACGCTCCACATGTTGGCCAGGCTCTATGAACAACGGAGAGCTATAGTCGAATACCAACTCCAACATGGGCGGCGCAGTGGGAGTCAGCCTCCTCAATTCCTTTCAGAAGAGTGGGCCTGGTTGGCAGACATCTGCCATGTCCTTGGTAATTTTGAGGAGTCTACCCAGGTGGTGAGCGGCGATGCTACAATCATTAGCGTCACCATTCCTCTGCTATGCATCTTGAGAAATTCCCTGCAAACCATAAAGGCAGCTGCTTTGCGCTCGGAAACGGGGGCGGGGGAAGACAGTATGCCGCTGGATAGTCAGGGCACCCTCCTGTCTATTTCTCAGCGCGTACAGGAGGAGGAGGAGGAGCATGAGGAGGAGGGGGAAGAGACAGCTTGGCCCGCTGCTGACGGTACACCGGCTGATTGCCTGTCATCCTTTCAGCGTGTATGGCCTGAGGAGGAGGAGGAGGAGGAGGATCCTGAAAGTGATCTTCCTAGTGAAGACAGCCATGTGTTGCGTACAGGTACCCTGGCACACATGGCTGACTTCATGTTAGGATGCCTTTCTCGTGACCCTCGCGTTGCACGCATTCTGGCCACTACGGATTACTGGGTGTACACACTGCTCGATCCACGGTATAAGGAGAACCTGCCCACTCTCATTCCCGAAGAGGAAAGGGGTTCGAGAGTGTTGCTATACCACAGGACCCTTGCGGACAAGCTGATGGTAAAATTCCCAGCCGACAGCGCTAGTGGCAGAAGGCGCAGTTCCGAGGGCCATGTTGCAGGGGATGTGCGTAGATCGAGCAGCATGTACATCCCAGGCAGTGCAACAGTCTTTAAGGGCCTGGCCAGCTTTATGGCTCCCCACCAAGACTGTGTCACCGCTCCCCAGTCACGGCTGAGTCGGCGGGAGCACTGCAAAAGGATGGTGAGGGAGTACGTAGCGGATCGCACGACCATCCTTGGTGACGCCTCTGCCCCCTACAACTACTGGGTGTCGAAGCTGGACACGTGGCCTGAACTAGCCCTGTATGCCCTTGAGGTGCTTGCTTGTCCTGCGGCTAGCGTGTTGTCGGAGAGGGTGTTTAGTGCGGCTGGGGGAATCATCACAGATAAGCGTAGCCGCTTGTCAACCGACAGTGCCGACAGGCTAACACTCATCAAGATGAACAAAGGCTGGATTTCGCCAGACTTCTGTTCTCCACCAGCGGACAGCAGCGATACGTAAGCAATACGTAGGCTGCACCCGCGGATGGAAGCTACGTTCTCTCTCACCATCCAAAACGGGGACATTTCTGCTTCATCAATCTGTGTCTAATATTCCTCCTCCTCCTCCTCCTGCTCCTCCTCCTGAAACCTCACGTAATCACGCTGAACGGGCAATTTTTCTTAGGGCCACAAGGCTCACTCAAATAATTTTTCTGAACAATTTTTATAAGTTTCAATGCGCTTAAAAGCATTGGAACTTTAACTTGAACCAATTTTTCGTTACACTGGGCTGCCTCCAGGCCTAGTTACCACTTAAGCCACATTAACCAAAGCGATTAATGGGTTTCACCTGCCCTCTTGGCTGGCCATGGCCAATTTTTGGGATGTACATTAGTACTGTTGATACAGCAATTTTTGTGGGCCCTCGCCTACAGTGTAATCAAATTAATTTTTAGCCCACCTGCATTACAGCTGACGTTACCTCAGCTGTGTTGGGCAATGCAATGGGATATTTTTGTGTACCGCCGGTGGGTTCCAGGGAGCCACCCATGCTGTAGGTGCACACTGAGTTTTTAATACTTCTGTACACTTCTAAAGAACCCGTCTGACTGGGGCATGCAGTGTGGGCCGAAGCCCACCTGTATTACGCACGACATTACTACCTCAGCTGTGTTGGGCAATGCAATGGGATATTTCTATGTACCGCCGGTGGCTTCCTGGCACCCACCCAGGCAGTGGGTCCACAGGGAGTTAAACCTACATGTGTCCACTTGTAAAGAACCCCAGTCTGACTGGGGCATGCAGTGTGGGCCGAAGCCCACCTGCATTACGCACGACATTACTACCTCAGCTGTGTTGGGCAATGCAATGGGATATTTTTGTGTACCGCCGGTGGGTTCCAGGGAGCCACCCATGCTGTAGGTGCACACTGAGTTTTTAATACTTCTGTACACTTCTAAAGAACCCGTCTGACTGGGGCATGCAGTGTGGGCCGAAGCCCACCTGTATTACGCACGACATTACTACCTCAGCTGTGTTGGGCAATGCAATGGGATATTTCTATGTACCGCCGGTGGCTTCCTGGCACCCACCCAGGCAGTGGGTCCACAGGGAGTTAAACCTACATGTGTCCACTTGTAAAGAACCCCAGTCTGACTGGGGCATGCAGTGTGGGCCGAAGCCCACCTGCATTACGCACGACATTACTACCTCAGCTGTGTTGGGCAATGCAATGGGATATTTTTGTGTACCGCCGGTGGGTTCCAGGGAGCCACCCATGCTGTAGGTGCACACTGAGTTTTTAATACTTCTGTACACTTCTAAAGAACCCGTCTGACTGGGGCATGCAGTGTGGGCCGAAGCCCACCTGTATTACGCACGACATTACTACCTCAGCTGTGTTGGGCAATGCAATGGGATATTTCTATGTACCGCCGGTGGCTTCCTGGCACCCACCCAGGCAGTGGGTCCACAGGGAGTTAAACCTACATGTGTCCACTTGTAAAGAACCCCAGTCTGACTGGGGCATGCAGTGTGGGCCGAAGCCCACCTGCATTAACCCTTTCCAGTCCACTGTGTGACCTGTGAAGACATTAGGGTTTAAGGCTGTACAGCTCCGTTGTTGGTAGACGTCCGTCGGGGTTCTCTTACTGTATATTGCCAGCCTCTCTGCTGTCGGAGCCTATCCTACGTGTCAGCTCATGCAGTACTGGCTTTAGCCAGCATATAGCGCCGTTGTATAACAGCAGAAAAAGAGTAAGCCCCCTAGGAAAACCATATACAAATTGGATTGGAAAGGGTTAAGCACAACATTACTACCTCAGCTGTGTTGGGCAATGCAATGGGATATTTCTATGTACCGCCGGTGGCTTCCTGGCACCCACCCATGCTGTAGGTGCACACGGAGTTTTTACTACATCTGTACACTTATAAAGAACCCCAGTCAGACTGGGGCATGCAGTGTGGGCCGAAGCCCACCTGCATTAAGCACGACATTACTACCTCAGCTGTGTTGGGCAATGCAATGGGATATTTCTGTGTACCGCCAGTGGGTTCCAGGGAGCCACCCATGCTGTGGGTCGACAGGGACTTCACAATAGGGAGTTGTACCTGCCTGTGTCTATGAATTAAAAAGCCCGGTCTGACTGGGGCATGCAGACACCTTGACAGAATGAATAGTGTGTGGCACATAGGTTCCCCATTGCTATGCCCACGTGTGCAGCTCCTGATGGCGGTGGCACAGGATTCTATTTCTCATTGCTTCTGTACAGCATTGTGGGCTATCGCTCCGCCACTTTTAAAGAGGGTCGCTGCCTAGCCGTGCCAACCTCTGCAGTGTGTGCCTGCGGTCCCTCGTCATGGCAGACGCAATTCTAAATAGACATGAGCGTGGTGTGGCATGAGGGCAGCTGAAGGCTGCGCAGGGACACTTTGGTGTGCGCTGTGGGGGGGAGGGGGGGCGGTTGGGCAGCATGTAACCCAGGAGAAGTGTCAGTGGAGTGTCATGCAGGCAGTGATTGTGCTTTGTTGGAGGTAGTGTGGTGCTTAGCAAAGGTATGCCATGCTAATGAGGGCTTTTCAGAAGTAAAAGTTGTTGGGAGGGGGGGGGCCCACTCTTGCCGGTATTGTGGCTTAATAGTGGGACCTGGGAACTTGAGATGCAGCCCAACATGTAGCCCCTCGCCTGCCCTATCCGTCACTGTGTCATTCCCATCACTTTCCTGAATTGCCCAGATTTTCACACATGAAAACCTTAGCGAGCATCGGCGAAATACAAAAATGTTCTGGTCGCCCATTGACTTCAATGGGGTTCGTTGTTCGAAACGAACCCTCGAGCATCACGGGAAGTTCGTTACGAATAACGAACACCCGAACATTTTGGTGTTCGCTCATCTCTACTTAACATCATTGTACAAAATAGGAAACCTCCTCTTGAATACATTCCAGTGATGATCAGAATCGATTCTTCCTGTATTGTATTCATGACATCTTTACCGTCACTCTCGATGCATTAAGTATGCAGGTGGATATCCTCCTTCTCTCGGTGTCCTCTATCTCTTCTGAGTGCTTTTAGAAGCGCTCTCCTTTCAATCATAAACCTTTTCAACTACTGATATTTCTTTCCAGTTTGTAGAACAGGAAATGTCAGAAATACCATTAATACTGGCGATGGGCTAAGAAGCGAGTCTTCATTCTAATCACACTTATCTCCACACGTTGAAAGCTGAGAGCACAAGGCTTTTTTATTAAAGTAGCTGCCAGAGTGTTCTTCAGCTATAGAGATTCTGAAGGGTTCTTTCAATGCAGAAATGTTTGGAAGTTTAGTTTTGTTGCAGGTTCTTGAGGGTTGAGAGCACTGGGTCAAGTACCGTAGTAGAGTATTTATGCTCAGAAAGAAAAAAACTGGAAATCAATAGGTCGTAGGATTTCTTACATAGTTGGCAATGATATGTAGGTTGTGGATTTTAATGCTAAATATCATGAGTTGTGTAGAAGTCTTTAACCCTTAAGGACTAAGCTATTTTGTAGCTTAAGGACCGGACACTTTAGGGATTTTACGCATGTGGTGGTTTTACTGACTTTTTTGTCTTTTTTTTTGTTTTATTGGGGGTGAAAAGCTAAAAAAAATGTTTATAACATTTGTAGTTTTTTTTTAACATTAGTATATTTACACTACAATAAAGTATGGGAATAGGTTTCTCATTTTGTTTCGGATGTTTTGATATATAATATCTATGGTTTTGGATTACAGGGCGCATACGGCGACTGTTTTGGTTGGCGTTGGTTTGGGTTATTTTCTTTATGTATATATATTTTTTTTTCTGTAATTTTGTTTTACTTATTTACGTAAATTTATTCATTTTTTTACCATCTATGACCCACATGATGTTATATAAGACCTCTGGGAGACATTCAAATGTTCTTGTTTTTTTTTTTTTTTTTACATTTTTCCACTGCAGCTGGGGCATCCATAGGAGCCCCAGTTACAGGGAAAACATCCCCCATAGTGACAATAGTCACTAATAGAGCTGATCAGTGTCTGCTACGCCCCCACAGCTCTGCTGTGCCACTTTCACTTCTTAGTACACAGCGCTTGTTGAGATATAGATACAGTGTATTTATTATATTTATATAGGGAAGGAGAAAGATACAGAGTGTGTGTGTATATATTTGGCTTTTTTTTCATGCTGTGGAAGTATACTGTTTAGGGAGGGATCCACAGAAAATCCTGTGTCAAAATCTGCACCATTTTGACAGATTTTAATGCAGATTTTGCTGCAACCATCTTGGACGGCCGACAACAGGGCCCCAAAAACAGCACATTGAAAAGCAACTGAAGGTAATACCCTTCTCTCTCTCCTGTTCCAGGACATAATTTTATAGCGCTTTCATACAGGGTACAGGGATCAGAAATTTGAGCAGCGATGACCATGCTGGACCTGCAGAATATACTGCCAATTAAAGTATAAGGGCTTAGTCACACGGGCGTATCGGTGCCCGTGTTACTGCAGGAAGAAGGTGGCCGCACTTCAGGACGGATGTCTCTCTGCACAGCTGGAAGAAAGAACATGTAACCGGCTTCATTGCCGGTCATGTGTTCTTTCTTTGGTGCTGCCGGGAGTTGTCCATCCTGAAGTGCGGCCATATTCTTCCTGCAGTAAGGGCTCAATCACACGGGCACCGACGCGCCCGTGTGACTAAGCCCTAACATTGACGATCTGCCTTCTATGATGTCACAGGGGCAGAATCTATATTGTTTTGTAGAACAGTTGTTGAAAAAAGTTTCATCAATCATCTGTAATATTCGGAACTAAGCAAGTATTACTGCATTATTTAGATGACTTGAAGCAATGGGAGCCAGTAGGGCCTCACCTACTATGTGCGATCAATAATACTGGTGTTAACCTACATGGCTGACCCCCCTCAAGCACCAAGGCCCGGGGTCTACTGCTACCTATGTACCTCTATAGCTATGCATATGATTAAGATTATCTTAACTGTGACTTTCAAAGATGCTTCTTCCCAGTTTGCATCAAGAAAGGTGATAAATAAGTGATGATAGCCTAAGAACCAAATGTTCTTTCTAATAGTCCTTTATCTCCAAGTTGGAAACTTAGAATACAAGCCTTTTGTTTATTGCCATATAAATCCCATCCTGCTGTGTCGAATGCTGAGTTTTTAATCATAAATGCAAAATAATATAGTAAGAAAATACAGCTGTAGTGCTCAGGTCTACAATCATTTTTTTCTATTACAATATTTCACTTGATAGTGCAGCAGTTTGTACTCCAGAGCTGCTCTTCTATCCAAAAATGAAATAATGAAGTTGCAACCATAACTAGTCATTTTGGCCTTCAGTTTCTGAAAACTTTTGACTTTTTCAATGGCTCTTGTTGTCTTAAGTATCAAATTAACCCCTTAATACTGCAGGGCGTGCATTTACGTTTTGCAGGTGCGGGGTATGTATGAGGAGAGATTGCGGGGCCAATCAGTGCAGGCACCTTAAAGAATTTACCAGTGAAATGTCCATTCATACAGTGCAGGCGCCTGCTGTTTATTACAGCCGACACCCGGCGGCAACAGCTCTGATCAGCCATGCGACTGGAGCTGTTAACCCTTTAAATGCCACTGTCAATTCTGACAGCGGCATTTAAATCACAGGGAGCCCAAAGAAAGCAGGTCGCCAGCAGCACAAATTGTATATCCCTCCAGGGGTTGGGCATAGATTATGCAGTAGCCAAAGAGACAGGTGATTGAATCCTTATCACCAAAATCACATGCAGCAATAAAAAAGACTTCGGCAGCATCCAGGGTGCAAATTGATATCCAAAGTTTTATTCCCCCATCACAGAAAAACAGGCCACGTTTCGGCACGATGGACGCTGTTCAAACAAACAATTAAAGAACCAGAGAAATGCGCTTTTTTTTGGTCACCCTGTCTCAAAGAAAAAATGCAAGAAAAGCAATCAAAAAGTCGTATGTATTCCAAAATGGTGCCAATGCAAACTACAGGATGTACAATGAAAAATAAGCCCTCGCACAACTATGTCAATGGAAAAATAAAAAAGTTATTGCGCACAGAAGATGGCGGCAGAAAAAATTAATTTTAAAGAAATTAAATGAAAAAAAGTAAAAGTAGTACAGCAAAAAAAAAACTATATGGGTTTTGTATAGTTTTAATCGTACCGACCCATAGAATAAAGTTATGTCATTTTTGTTGCAGTTTGTGCCCCTTAGGCCTTAGTCAGACGGGCGTTTTTTCGCGCGATTTGCGCATGCGCATGCGTTCGGCGATTTTTTAAAACCGTTGCTTTGCAATGGTATCGGACACATGAGCGCTTTTTATGTGCTCTTCCGATAAATTATAGAACAGAAATCGCAGATCGCACCTATCTGCGATCTGCGATTCCTGTTCTCTTCTCTAGATGCGCTCAATGGGGCCGGGGGCAGCGCCGACCCCATTGAGAACATATAGAAGACAAATCATTCTTCTCTGCCACAGCTGTAACAGCTGTGGCAGAGAAGAACGATGTTTGCCCATTGAATTCAATGGAGGCGGCAATACAGCCGACTCCATTGAAAGCAATGGGCTGCCGGCGTGCGCGGGATGAATTGTCAGGAAGGGCTTAAATATATAAGCCCTTCCCTGCAATTCATCCAGAAAAGTGTTAAAATAAAAAATATATATATACTCACCTGCTCCCGGCAGCCGGAGTTCCGTGCGGCCGTCCTGCAGTGGGTGTGAAGGGGGTGTGAGTCAGACCTGCCCCCTGATTGGCTCAGCGCTGATTGGGAGCAGGTGAGTATATATATATTTTTTATTTTAACACTTTTCTGGATGAATTGCAGGGAAGGGCTTATATATTTAAGCCCTTCCTGACAATTCATCCCACACTCGCCCGCAGCGCATTGCTTTCAATGGAGCGGGCTGTATTGCCGGCTCCATGGAATGCAATGCGCTGGACAGCTCTGGCCCGTTTCTAATGAAACGCGGCTAGGAGCAGATTTTCGGGCGATTTTCGGGCACCGGTCACGCGATTTGCGGATGCGCATCCGTCATGTGATCCGCAAATCGCGCAAAAAAACGCCCGTCTGACTAAGGCCTTAGAAACAAGATGCACCGAAAGATGGTGGATTGTTTTGTTTTTTTCATTTTATTCAACTTTTTAAAAGTTTTTCAGTACACTGTATGGTACATTAAATAGCACCATTGAACAATACAACTCACCCTGCAAAAAACAAGCCTTCATACAGCGACGTCGATGGATAATAAAGGAATTACGATTTTTTTAAAGGGAGGGAGGAAAAATACAAAAATGGGGGAAAAAGGGGACGCTTCATTAAGGGGTTAAAGTTTGCTGAAACTATATAGAGCACATTGGTCCCCACTCACCAACCTGCTCTCTCTTTTCAATGTTTGGCAATCTTCTATATGTTACTACTTTAGTCATGACCTCTTGCGTTTTCTATCTTCTTGCTTTAGAGAAGTGGAAGGTACTCTACATAAGAATCCATGGGAACCTTAAAAGGATGGAATCTAAGCTTAAAGGCATTGGCGTATATACAACATTTATCACATAGATAAATGTGTGATCACTGAGGGTCCGACAGCTGGGATCCCCACCAATCATGAGAACGGGTTCCTGAGTCCTTGATAGTGGGCATTTCTGATGATCGCTCCATTCACACAGGTAAATTGGGACCCCCGTTTATGTGACTTGTGGGAGTCCCAATGGTCAGAGCCTCCATAGTTATACATTTATGACCTAATCTGTGGATAGATGATACTGTTGTTTATAAGCTAACTCCTTTAAGCCGCTTAAAGGGGTTTCCCATCTCAGTGTTTAATGGCTGAGATGAGAAATCTGCGGATGTTTACCAACCACCTTACCAGTTAATCAGGAAACAGCTAAAACAACAGCCTTACGCTGTTTCCGTGAAGCCCATTGACGTGAACGGGGGTTACAAAAAATAGCGTAGCACAGTGCGCTATGCTGATTCTGTAATACCTCTGTTATTGAAATAGTGTAGCCCGCTGTGCTATACTGTTTCCGTAATTCCATTTACAGGGCGTTACGGAAACAGTATAAAGCTGCCGCCTCAACTGTTTCCGCGATACCTGGCAAGGAACAGCTGCGGGACTCTCATGTCAATGAAAATCTGAATGGAAATAGCTCTTTAAGGACGTGGCCTAGTTTAGTAATTAAGCAGAAGCTATTTGGGGGGATTTTCATCTCTACTTTTCAAAAGCCATAACTTTATTATTTTACCATCAACATAACCGTATGAGGGCGAGCTGCAGTTTATTGATAGCAGTTTGGGGTACATATAATGTATTGTATAACTTTGATTAATTTCTTGGGGGGACATGGTGAAACAACACACAATTCTGCGATATTTTTTTTATGGTGTTCAGTATAAACGACATGATAACTTTTTTATCTTGTGAGTCAATTCAATACCAAAATTATATATATTTTTTATAGTTTTTTCCACAATAGAAAGTCTTTCTTTTTGGAGACTAATTATTTTTATTCATCGCTGTGTTTAAAGACATAAGTTTTTTATCAGCGGAGCTGTGTAATGACTTTTTTGCGTAACGAACTGTAGTTTTTATAAGTAGCACTTTGGGGTACATTTGGATCACTTTTATTGTGTTTTTTGGGAGGCAAAATGAACACAAAAATAGCACTTGCCGTGCAGGATTAAAAAGTATGTTCAATTTATTATATGGATCATTATGGATGCAGTGATGCAAACCATATTTTTTTATTATTTTATTTTTTCAAGAAGTACACAAAAATGGTTTTTTTTTTTAATTAATTAAATTTTAATATTTAAAATTTTTTAATATTAACTTTTTACCATTTTTTATAACCTTTTTTATGTTCTTGTAGGGAATTTGAACTTGCAATCCTACGATCGCTTAGATAATATACTGTAGTGCTTCTGTACTGCAGTGTATTATCTGGTTTTCTTGCCAACACTTGCCATGTTAGACACGGAGGATAAGTTAGGCATCGATTGCCATGGCAACCCATTGTCCCTCTGCGATTTGATGGTAGAGGGATGATTATATCACAGAAGCAGCTCCCTCCCTCTATTAACTTCGTACATGCAGCAATCAATCTTGAACACGGATGTAAGAGGTTTATAGCAGGAATTGGTGTTCTATCCAATCCTGGCCATTGCAGCGAGACGCCACCTGTTGGTTACATTTGGCTGTTGCTGCCGGTAGCTTTTCATCCCATGCCATCTACATGCTGTAAATGTACAGGAATTTGCAGAAACCCCTTTCCACCCTTGATGTACTTGTGTGTCTTGGGGCAGGAAGGGATTAAAGGGCTTGTCAACGAATATAGATTAATGCTCTAACCTAAAGATAGACCATCAATGCATGGCTGGTGTGGGTCCACCCGATCTCTATGGTCCCAGTCAACAAAGTAATGGGGGTCACAAAAGCTTGAGTAAGCTTTCAAATGCCATTAGTGTTTATCCAGGAAGAGTTACCCAGTTGCCCGCGCAACTATGGTACTTTTGTTCAATTCCATTCAGCTTCATTCTAATGATCAGCATGGATTGGATGGCCACACCAGTGAAAACACATTTTATATTACACTCACTTCCATGCAGTGCAGCCTCCTGTTTGATACTTATCAGGTGCCATCTAGATTTTTAAATTTTACACTGCTTTCTCTTCCCTTATGCTGTACTACGATGAATTATCACATGACCATCTAGAGCTAGTACCATCTCTGACTGCCGGGAGAAGAATATAAATATCATTATTCTCTATATTCTAAGTGTACAGTTAGGATTACACCTTTCTGACAGGAGCTTCTTATTATTATCAGCAACTGTAATAGAAAGGAACAACTAAACTAGATTATACAATGCAACTTCTTATACTGGAGGACTAGTTTCATAGTGAATGTGAAAAACAATCAGTGGAGTGCTCCTTCATGTGTGTATTCCCAGAAAAGCTCTTTAAAAATTCTATCTTCAGTATTTCAATAGAGGATACAGCCTAAGATAAAACAAGTGCAATGTGTGATATGCTATCACACTTTAAAGGAGATCAAATATAGTATTTTTATAATGCAGCATGCGGTATATGTCTGCAAAAGTTTTTTTTTTTCAAACATCTAAAAAAAACCTTGCCAGCAAATTCTTTATTGTGACTTTTCAAAAAGTTTCTGGTTGCTCCCATCTGCTCTTTTCACCATTTAGAAAATAATAGCTTTCATTCCTTATCACTGCTTCCTGAATGATTTCTCTCCTCCATTTTGTGTGCCAATTAACTGTGACAAAGGACAAAAATCTTTCTTGTATTTATGAAAAATAGTGTAGGGGAGTTTATCAAGGCAGACAGAACTGGGACGGTTTTCAGCAGTATATTTATCTTCTGCATCCTACATGCTTTGTGCCGTCTGTAACTATAGCTACAAAGCCTTTTCCAGCTCCCCTATCGATGGATGCTAAAGAACAAAAAGTACCAATGACTGGAAATTGCACTGTTACGCTATTTATAAAATTACATTGTGGACTTCTAAAATGTCAAATAAATGAGACACAAATTTAGAAAAATTGTGCTGCAATGAGGAGTAATTATTGCAGACTTACTACCTACACAAGATGGGGCACGCTTTTATTGGACTAAACCAATGTGTATTTTATCTCACTAGGAATTAATGAGGTTAAAGCCTCTAGTCACTACTTAAAAAATCACTTTTAAGTTGGGGATATTGAGTAAAATGGATTATTAAAAAACAAATAAAATATGAAAAAGTTGATAAACTAATTTTTGGGCATTATTCTTTATTTTTCTACAATACCCTGCAGCATCTCACAAACCTCTGAATTTGCAGATCCATTAACTACATAGATAAAGTTCGAAGTTTATGTAACCTATATTTTAATTTATTCTCTTAGTAGCAAGGAGATTGATGCTTTGGTGACTGAACTTATGTGTTCTACAGCCATACCGCCTGTACTATTGAAACTGGCAGCAGATGTATGAATACCTGACAATGGAGAAAGAGCATTCAGAAAGAGATTAAGGCTTTAAATACATACATTTTTCTGTACAAAGCTGCCACTAGGGGGAGCAACCTGTAGACAGAGTAAGGCTACAGCTACTTGAGGCGAATCCACTGCAGGCTTTCCATAGCAGAAAATCTGCAGCTGCAAAATACCACATGGGCACAATAATACTGGCAGATTCTCAGGTAGCAGAAAGGCCCTCAAGCCCCCTCAGACATCAGGGCTTGAGTATGACTGTATCTCCTACAACTACACTTGTCTGGACTCTTTTGGTAGACTTCATGTGCAATATTCATAATTCAAAGGTAGTTGGGTGATTTTGGGGCTGTGGTTGATTACTATTTACACTATCCTACTAAAATTAATTGGGCACCTGGGCAAGAATCAAAAGTAGTATTTATATACATAAGCTGGTACTTAGTGAAGCCTTCTTTAGCATACTTTCTACTATCATCTGATACACTTCACCTAGCATTTCCCTCCATTCATCCTGCAAACATCTGGCAAGATCGCCCAAAGAAGATGGATTCTGTTAATATTTCCAGACAATATTCCAGTTTGTCCCAAAATTTTTCATTAGGATTCAAATCAAGACTCTGTGCAGGCTAATCTAATCATGGAACATTGGATTTGTGACAAGATGCGTTGTCTTGTTGGAAGTATTGCTGACCATTTCCAGAGTATTGCCACATTGTCAGCAGCACATTATTGTCTAGAAGGTCAGGGTACACCTCCGTGTTCATAATTCTTGCTACTAGAACCAACAGGCTGAGACAATGCCATGTAAATAGAGATGAGCGAACGTACTCGTCCGAGCTTGATGCTCGCTCGAGTATTAGGGTGTTCGAGATGCTCGTTACTCGAGACGAGCACCACGCGATGTTCGAGTTACTTTCACTTACATCTCTGAGACATTAGCACGCTTTTCTGGCCAATAGAAAGACAGGGAAGGCATTACAACTTCCTCCTGTGATGTTCCAGCCCTATACCACCCCCCTGCAGTGAGTAGCTGGGGAGATCAGGTGTCACCCGAGTATTTAAATCTGCCCCGCCCGTGGCTCACCACAGATGCATTCTGACAGAGATCAGGGACAGTGCTGCTGATGCTGCTGCTGCTATAGGGAGAGCGTTAGGAGTTATTTTAGGCTTCAAGAACCCCAACGGTCCTTCTTAGGGCCACATCTGACTGTGTGCAGTACTGTTGAGGCTTCTGTGAGCAGTGTTGCACAATTTTTTTTTTTTTTGTATATCGGGCGTGCAGAGCATTGCGTCCTCAGTCTGCAGTAATTTTACATAGCATAGGGCCAGTACTGGTGAGGCAGGGACAATGGGAAAGGTGAAAGAGATATACTGTCTATATAGGCAGTGGGCTTTTTCAAACAAATTTGGGAAAAATACTATCTTTGGGCTGCCTGTGACCGTCTTGAGTGTACTGCGTCTCTGCTGGGGGTAGTAGTCCTAATTAATACGCAGCTAGGTGTTACAGCAGGCTTGCGCAAAATTCTTTCCTGGCTCTGCGTTGCCCGTTACATCACCGCCGTCATCCCGTCCAGAGGGAAACAGTATACATATATACGCTGCCTACAGTATCTGTCTGCTGTCTCAGCTCAGCCTTTAAAAAAATAGAAGCAAAATACTTAAGGCCTACTAGTGGCCTTTGGACACTTGATTGCTTCTGCGCTGTGAATTCCACTAGCTCAGTCATACGCACCTACGTCTCACTACAGGCTTGCGCAAAATTCTTTCCTGGCTCTGCTGTGCGTTCCGTAAGCGAAGTCAGCCTCCAACCACAGGCCAATAAGCGGCACATTTAATTACAGCGTTCTGTTTCTGCACTACTGGTAATACACCATGCTGAGGGGTAGGGGTAGGCCTAGAGGACGTGGACGCGGGCGAGGACGCGGAGGCCCAAGTCAGGGTGTGGGCACAGGCCGAGCTCCTGATCCAGGTGTATCGCAGCCGACTGCTGCGGGATTAGGAGAGAGGCACATTTCTGGCGTCCCCAGATTAATCTCACAATTAATGGGTCCACGCGGTAGACCTTTATTAGAAAATGAGCAGTGTGAGCAGGTCCTGTTGTGGATGGCAGAAAGTGCATCCAGCAATTTATCGACCACCCAGAGTTCTACGCCGTCCACTGCTGCAACTCTGAATCCTCTGGCTGCTGCTCCTCCTTCCTCCCAGCCTCCTCACTCCATTACAATGACACATTCTGAGGAGCAGGCAGACTCCCAGAAACTGTTCTCGGGCCCCTGCCCTGAATGGCCAGCAATGGTTCCTCTCCCACCGGAGGAGTTTGTTGTGACCGATGCCCAACCTTTGGAAAGTTCCCGGGGTCCGGGGGATGAGACTGGGGACTTCCAGCAATTGTCTCAAGAGCTTTCAGTGGGTGAGGAGGACGATGACGATGAGACAGTTGTCTATCACTCTGGTTGTAGTAATTGCAGTAAGTCCGAGGGAGGAGCGCACAGAGGAATCGGAGGAAGAGCAGCAGGACGATGAGGTGACTGACCCCACCTGGTTTGCTACGCCTACTGAGGACAGGTCTTCAGAGGGGGAGGCAAGTGCAGCAGCAGGGCAGGTTGGAAGAGGCAGTGCGGTGGCCAGGGGTAGAGGCAGGGCCAGACCAAATAATCCACCAACTGTTTCCCAAAGCGCCCCCTCGCGCCATGCCACCCTGCAGAGGCCGACGTGCTCAAAGGTGTGGCAGTTTTTCACTGAGAGTGCAGACGACCGACGAACTGTGGTGTGCAAGGTTTGTCGCGCCAAGATCAGCCGTGGAGCCACCACCACCAGCATGCGCAGACATATGATGGCCAAGCACCCCACAAGGTGGGACGAAGGCCGTTCACCGCCTCCGGTTTGCACCGCTGCCTCTCCCCCTGTGCCCCAACCTGCCACTGAGATCCAGCCCCCCTCTCAGGACACAGGCACTACCGTCTCCCGGCCTGCACCCACACCCTCACCTCCGCTGTCCTCGGCCCCATCCAGCAATGTCTCTCAGTGCATCGTCCAGCCGTCGCTAGCGCCACTGTTTGAGCGCATATAAATAGAAGAGTCCTGCAGCACCACTTTCTTGATAAAGACCAGCAATGGTCGAAACGTCGCTGCCTGTACCATTTGCTTTTATGGATTTGGAATAAAAGAACATCTTTTTACATCATCTCCTTGTCTGCTGTGGATCTCCTTCACTTATATAGTGTTTGAGTGCAAGCGCAAGTACGCAGCCACGCACCCGCACGTTCAAGCGTTAAACGTGCACATAGCCAAATTGATCAGCCTGGAGATGCTGCCGTATAGACTTGTGGAAACGGAGGCTTTCAAAAACATGATGGCGGCGGCGGCCCCGCGCTACTCGGTTCCCAGTTGCCACTACCTTCCTGATGTGCCGTCCCAGCCCTGCACGACCACTTCTCCCGAACATTGTACGCGCCCTCACCAACGCGGTTACTGCCAAGGTCCACTTAACAACGGACACGTGGACAAGCGCAGGCGGGCAGGGCCACTATATCTCCCTGATGGCACATTGGGTGAATTTAGTGGAGGCTGGGACCGAGTCAGAGCCTGGGACCGCTCACGTCCTATCCATCCCCAGAATTGTGGGCCCCAGCTCGGTGCTGGTATCTGCGGCGGTGTATGCTTCCTCCACTAAACCACCCTCCTCTTCCTCCTCCTCCTCCTCCTCCTACGCAACCTCTGTCTCGCAATCAAGATGTGTCAGCAGCAGCACGTCGCCAGCAGTCGGTGTCGCGCGGCGTGGCAGCACAGCGGTGGCCAAGTGTCAGCAGGCCGTGCTGAAACTACTCAGCTTACGAGAGAAGAGGCACACGGCCCACGAACTGCTGCAAGGTCTGATAGAGCAGACCGACCACTGGCTTTCGCCACTGAGCCTCCAACCGGGCATGGTCGTGTGTGACAACGGCCGTAACCTGGTGGCGGCTCGGCAGCTCGGCAGCCTCACGCACGTGCCATGCCTGGCCCACGTCTTTAATTTGGTGTTTCAGCGCTTTCTGAAAAGCTACCCACGCTTGTCAGACCTGCTCGGAAAGGTGCGCCGGCTCAGCGCACATTTCCGCAAGTCCAAGACGGACGCTGCCACCCTGCTCACCCTGCAACATCGGTTTAATCTGCCAGTGCACCGACTGCTGTGCGACGTGCCCACACGGTGGAACTCTACGCTCCACATGTTGGCCAGGCTCTATGAGCAGCGTAGAGCTATAGTGGAATACCAACTCCAACATGGGCGGCGCAGTGGGAGTCAGCCTCCTCAATTCTTTACAGAAGAGTGGGCCTGGTTGGCAGACATCTGAAGGTCCTTGGAAACTTTGAGGAGTCTACCCAGATGGTCAGCGGCGATGCTGCAATCATTAGCGTCACCATTCCTCTGCTATGCCTCTTGAGAAGTTCCCTGCAAAGCATAAAGGCAGACGCTTTGCGCTCGGAAACGGAGGCGGGGGAAGACAGTATGTCGCTGGATAGTCAGAGCACCCTCATGTCTATATCTCAGCGCATTGAGGAGGAGGAGGAGGAGGAGGGGGAGGAGCATGAGGAGGAGGGGGAAGAGACAGCTTGGCCCACTGCTGAGGGTACCCATGCTGCTTGCCTGTCATCCTTTCAGCGTGTATGGCCTGAGGAGGAGGAGGAGGAGGATCCTGAAAGTGATCTTCCTAGTGAGGACAGCCATGTGTTGCATACAGGTACCCTGGCACACATGGCTGACTTCATGTTAGGATGCCTTTCTCGTGACCCTCACGTTACACGCATTGTGGCCACTACGGATTACTGGGTGTACACACTGCTCGACCCACGGTATAAGGAGAACCTTTCCACTCTCATACCCGAAGAAGAAAGGGGTTCGAGAGTGATGCTATACCACAGGACCCTGGCGGACAAACTGATGGTAAAATTTCCATCCGACAGCGCTAGTGGCCGAAGGCGCAGTTCCGAGGGCCAGGTAGCAGGGGAGGTGCGGAGATGAGGCAGCATGTACAGTACAGGCAGGGGAACACTGTCCAAGGCCTTTGACAGCTTTATGGCTCCCCAGCAAGACTGTGTCACCGCTCCCCAGTCAAGGCTGAGTCGGCGGGAGCATTGTAAAAGGATGGTGAGGGAGTACGTAGCCGATCGCATGACCGTCCTCCGTGACGCCTCTGCCCCCTACAACTACTGGGTGTCGAAGCTGGACACGTGGCCTGAACTCGCGCTGTATGCCCTGGAGGTGCTTGCTTGTCCTGCAGCTAGCGTCTTGTCAGAGAGGGTGTTTAGTGCGGCTGGGGGAATCATCACGGATAAGCGTACCCGCCTGTCAACCGTCAGTGCCGACAGGCTTACAATCATAAAGATGAACAAAGCCTGGATTTCCCCAGAGTTCTCTTCTCCACCAGCGGACAGCAGCGATACCTAAGCAATACGTAGGCTGCACCCGCGGATGGAAGCATCGTTCTCTATCACCATAAAAAACGGGGACCTTTTAGCTTCATCAATCTGTGTATTATATTCATCCTCCTCCTCCTGCTCCTCCTCCTGAAACCTCACGTAATCACGCCGAACGGGCAATTTTTCTTAGGCCCACAAGGCTCAGTCATATAACTCTCAACAATTCTCAATTCAATAAAGCATTGAAACTTGCACCTGAACCAATTTTTATTTTAACTGGGCTGCCTCCAGGCCTAGTTACAAATTAAGCCACATTAACCAAAGCGATTAATGGGTTTCACCTGCCCTCTTGGTTAGGCATGGGCAATTTTTCTGAAGTACATTTGTACTGTTGGTAGACCAATTTTTTTGGGCCCTCGCCTACATTGTAATCCTAGTAATTTTTAGCCCACCTGCATTAAAGCTGACGTTACCTCAGCTGTGCTGGGCACTGCAATGGGATATATTTATGTACCGCCAGTGGACCATGCTGTCGGTCCACACGGAGTTGTAACTCCATGTGTCCACTTCTAAAGAACCCCAGTCTGACTAGGGCATGCAGTGTGGGCCGAAGACCACCTGCATTTAATCGGACGTTACCTCAGCTGTGCTGGACACTGCAATGGGATACATTTATGTACAGCCGGTGGGTTCCAGGGAGCCACCCATGCTGTGGGTGCACACGGAATTCCCATTGCGGAGTTGTACCTGTCTGTGACTATTTATAAAAAAAACCCAGTCTGACTGGGGCATGCAGACCCCTTGACAGAATGAATAGTGTGTGGCACATGGGTCCCCCATTGCTATGCCCACGTTTGCAGCTCCTGATGGAGGTGGCACAGGATTGGATTTCTCATTGCTTCTGTACAGCATTATGGGTTATCGCCCCACCCCTTTTAAAGAGGGTCGCTTCCTGGCCGTGCCAACCATCTGCAGTGTGTGCCTGCGGTTCCTCCTCATGGTAGACGCACTTATAAATAGACATGAGGGTGGTGTGGCATGAGGGCAGCTGAATGTTGCGCAGGGACACTTTGGTGTGTGCTGTGGACACTGGGTCGTGCAAGGGGGGGGGGGGGGTTGGGCAGCATGTAACCCAGGAGAAGTGGCAGCGGAGTGCCATACAGACAGTGTTTTGTTGGAGGTAGTGTGGTGCTTAGCTAAGGTATGCCTTGCTAATGAGGGTTTTTCAGAAGTAAAAATTGTTGGGAGGGTGGGGCCCACTCTTGCCGCTATTGTGGCTTAATAGTGGGACCTGGAAACTTGAGATGCAGCCTAACATGTAGCCCCTCGCCTGCCCTATCCGTTGCTGTGTCGTTCCCATCACTTTCTTGAATTGTCCAGATTTTCACAAATGAAAACCTTAGCGAGCATCGGCGATATACAAAAATGCCCGAGCCGCCCATTGACTTCAATGGGGTTCGTTACTCGAAACGAGCCCTCGAGCATCATGAAAATTTCGTCTCGAGTAACGAGCATCCGAGCATTTTGGTGCTCGCTCATCTCTACATGTAAAACATCCCAAGATCATAACGGAACCACCACTGTATTTAACTGTTGGCATAATGCACTTAGGCAAAAGGCGTTCCCTAGTGGGTGATCTATTAGGGCTTTTACGGAAGTCACAGGGGCGGAGGAAGTCCCAATGGATTGTGTACAGTGTCACGGGAGAGGACCCCTTTAAAATATAACCTTTCTTATATACAATTTAAAAACTTTGAATATGGTTTTTGGCACCAGTAGCGAAAGACAAACAAACATGTATCAAGTGAGGCTGATGCAAGAGAGTTGCATCACCCCCGTGCATATACACTAGCGGTAGGCTATGTACTATCTTTAGCACCTACAAAAAAAGGTGCTGACAATAGCCTACAGACCTCTCCCCTTTCACCTATGTAATAATGACTACAGTGCCAGTGTAAATTTGTTTCTGGCAACGTAAAAGAGGTGGTGATCAATATATATGTCTCCACCTCTCTAAAAGTACAAAATCATGAGTAACCACCCTGCCGGGTGGAAAACGGCAATGTGGGAGAATATTACTCAGCAATCGTATATAGAGATTGCGCGACTCATCCTAGGTGTGAGGTGTTGCAATATTTAAATAGGGGCATTGAAGGTCTTGTAGATAACCCCCCTTGTTTAGGAATATTCAGGACTGGGTATACCGACAAACGTGTGGGGTCAGCATGTAACACGATCTAAAGCGGTTTAACTCCTAGTCTGGGAAGCCAACTCCAAATGGAGATAAGGAAAAAGTTTGAGTGGCGAATCGAATTCTGGTTAAAACTCAACATGGATATTGGGCTCAGTGAGTTGGACCAGCAAGTCAGTTCACTAGGGGTTCAGATATGGTTACAAAATTTAATTCATGTTCAGATCTTTGTTCAGTTTGTGGTTCTACGCATTTCGTCGCGAGAGCGACTCATCAGGATCCCATGAAAAAATAGAACCTTTGGAAAGTTTTACAAATGGCTCAAAAGGAGGAAGTTTGGAGTACTGGTTGTCTAAATATGAAAAGCAACATTTGTGCGCCTCCAGAACAACTGTAAAAAAGGAGAGTAGTATGGAGTAGCTGAAATAAAGTAAAGCACTCAAATATGAGTGTTACAAAAATACTCAAATTAGTAGGTTAGAATACTCTCCACTATGCTGTCCTTGTCTGACTGGGTGGAAAACTGGCTAGTTGAAGCTCAGATATCTAAAGCCCTAGTGAACAATCTTGCCAAGGCTAGGAAAAATTCCCCATCCCCCATGAAAAATAACAAAGAAGGCCACAGATATAGTCTCCAGCCTTAGTGGTAGACTGGAGAGCAATGAGAGACGAGCCACATTGCTCCTCTTATATAGTCCTTGCCTGGTCCAGCCCACAGGAGGGTATGTATCTCATTATCCAATCAAAAGGTGGGCGTGTAAATTAGTAACGCCCCTAGTGATGTGCCGATGATATGTAGGAGCAGTTGCTAAGGGACCGCATCCGGAGGTCAGTGATCATGTGATGCAGCACCATGCAGACCATGTATGATGCTTGCAATGTGAATGTAAGAGAGCAGCGATCATGTGACCGCCATGTGATGCAGCACCATGCAGACCATGAAGCTTGCAATGTGAATGTAAGAGAGCAGCGATCATGTGACTGTCATGTGATGCAGCACCATGGAAACTGATGCTTGCAATGGGAATGTTAGAAGAAAGAGGAGTGTCCTATACTGCAGCCTTGTGAGAAGATACCGCTGCCGGCCTTCAAGAAGGGACGGCCCAGCATAAGGACGTGATGATGTCACGGCGCTGCTGCTGTTGGCAGAGCGGTGCAGATGTAGATAAAAGATAAATGGTGCATTGTCATGATAAAACAACGCCATAGAGCCGCAGTATATGCAACCTATATAGGACCTTTTATGAAACTGATCATAATATAAGTTTCTAAAGCATCCAGATGGTTAGGGCTTTTACCCACTAGCGTTTTTTTTAACGCTGCGATTTTTTTCAATGGGACTTTCTAATGTTAAAAATGCATTGCATAAAAGTTGCAAGTTTGTGCGATGCGATTTTTGTGCAATGTGATTTTAACATTAGAAAGTCCTATTGTTATTTGCTTTTAAAAAATGCAGTGATATCACAGTGTTAAAAAAACGCTAGTAGGTAAAAGCCCTTATGAAGATAGAACAACATGATTCACTGCGCCATTGAAAATTTTTGCATTGCTCCTTGCACCATTGTAAACAGGCTGATTGTATAATGAACAGCTTGTATAAAGCAGCATATCCCATATGTCCAATAGCCTGCAGTTTCCATAAAAAAATATAACTGACATCTCCAAGGGTCTGTGTCTTATGTAACATAGTTTAGGACACGTGACATGCTAACAAGACACAATTCATTCTATTGATGAGGGTGTCAGGAACCGAACCAGGAACCTCCTGTTCTACAGTCAGTGGCTCTCACTACTGAGCCATCGAGTCTGGCAACAGTAGCCTTACATTACCATCAGCCTTGTTCCATGATCCCAGTTATTTAGTTCCTGTCTCCTGGTCCTGATCCTGCCTCTGTCCTTGATTAGGCTCATTATAACAGCCTGACCCTGCCACTGTACCAGCACGTGATTATTGTGCTCCACTAGCCCTTGATCAAGCTCCTCTTCTGCCTGCTCCTCTGCAAATCTACTGAGACCTCCCGCTACTGACCCCTGGCTTCCCTTCTGACTATGATACTCACCTCATCCATCTCTACTGCAAACTCAGACGTCCCGCTGCTGACCCCTGGCTTCCTTTCTGACCACTCGCTGGGCCTGCATTGTAACTACATCCATGACTCTATACCAAACCCAGTGCCAGAATACAATACAAAAGGTGTCTAAATACTCTTGGTAGGATAGTTTATTATAGGACGGGCATCTGAGAATTTTGCATACCACTTAAAATTAAGTGAGTTCTCAAAAGTAAGCAAGTATGACGCTGGTACACATTTTAAGGTTTGAAGCACTGCCTATATTCTCATATACTGTACTAGCAGGAGATAACGACATCACGTCCTGAAGTATAACTGCGAATTTTAGTTAGATTTATATCTGGCAGCAAATCAACTACTAAAACTTCCATATCTATGTTCCATTTCTGTTTCAAAACATTGGAATATTCTTCATCTTACATGATCCCTCCCAAAGTCTAATTATGTTATAAAGTTTGCAGAACATGAACCCTAGTGATATTAGGCAGAACGTTCCACACCCCTTCATAAATAAACTTTACTCCACTCTAGGACAGCCAAACGCTTATTGCTTGCTTCTGCTAGAGGTCAAGGTTGCCCTATTTCCTGCTTTAATAATAAATCTAAGAGTTGAGAAAAACCCAAGAAGAGGTCACCAATTTCCAAGGGGATAAATAATTTTTACCAGCTTTAAAAATTTCTATATAATCACTAAGGCTATGTTTTCAACAACTTGTGCTTATATGATAGCTAGTGTGATATCTATCAACGATGCATTTTACTTTATTTTTACCTAAAATTATGTTTGTGTTGAAAAATCTTTTTGGCTGGTTTCTTAGAACCGAGAATCTCATGCAAGATTTGTGCGTTGCAAGACTCACAAATCTCTTGTGAATATGAACCCCATTCTTTTGAATGGAGTCGCATACATGAGAGATGTTGTCCTATTTTTTTGTGTTCTTTGGACCACGTTGCCCATTGTATTCATTGGGACAGTAAACCGCATTGCATGCCGTGCAATGTGTACACGAGTGCCATGCAAGGTTTCCTATTGAAAACAATGGGACACACTTGTCAATCTTCTAACTCACCTGAAAGCTGCACTGGAGGATTACTACTTCACAGAACTGATGGAAGGCCTCGTACCAGTGTGAAAATGTATGTTGGTGAGGGCAATATCAGGCTGTTTCTCAGCCAGTATCGTGCTCACACATGTGTAGGTAGCCTACAGTAGGGTCTCCCTCCCTTTTAACTTGCTGTCCACTGCCTACTGTCAAAGGAGTAATAGAACCTTAGAGCAGGTCTAGAGGATGGTGATGAGTCATCATATTCATTGAACTGTGCAGGGAGTAGAGAGGAGGTAGAGAAAAAAACTTACACACATAGATGTGGTGCAGGAGCTAATAGGGAGTTATCTGCTGCTGTTTATTCATGTATACACTGCTTAGTACTGCTGTACACTGTCCTAAAATGATGCTGTGATGTCTTTCTCTGTTATATAGACAGCTAGAGAGCAGAATCTGCAATTCTCTGTGCACAGTCTATAGAATACAGCAGCCAGGCTCCTCCCACCACACTTCAGTGGATTGAGAATCAGATGTACACCCAACAGAAGGGAAAAATTGGGAAAAATGCAGGATAGACGCTATTTAAGGGCTAGACATAGTGTTATTCCTCAAGTACACACATGGCAGCTTATTCTGAAAAGTCATCCGTAAAGTTAGATACACTTTAAACTATATACGTATGATTAAAACAGTATATGCAATCTTGTAAAATATTGTTGGCTTAAAGACAATGTCCACCTTTATCATCAAGTAGGTACAGAGTCCAAAATCCTGCATTGGTCAATTTTTTTCTGCTTCACTGCTACAGAGCTCCAAATCCTCAGTAAATGCATACACTGCCTCACGGAGAAAATGCCACACTATGAAGAAATGCTCATAATGAAATGAAACTCAAAAGATACATAGAGGATTAAGTTCCAAATAATTTCATTTTTAATTTCACTTACACATCTCCTGTCACCCAATAACCAGGGGCATTGATGTGGCATTGATTCAGTGAGTGGTCAAACTGTGGTCAACCACGTGGTACTGCCCATAGTCCACAGTTCATCTTCATTACATGGCTGTGCGAAAGTATTTACCCAACATCAATTGTGTCCCACAGATTCTTGATTAGAGGCAGATCTAGGAATCATGCTGGCCAAGATCATCTGGACACCTTGCAAACCATGCCTGCTGATGTTCGCTGTGTGGGGCTCAGTGTTTTCCTGCTGAAAAATGGCATTGGGTATGCCCCAAAGACATGGTACTACGAGGGGCTGCAGCACCTCATCAACACAACAGTATGCCATCAATGTGTTCCTGATGCATACTAGAGGTGATTGGCAGTTGATGCTGATAGTACCGCAAACCATGACTCCACATTGATGAGTTGTGTGGTGCTCCAAAATGGTGGAAGGATCATCCCAATTGCCACGTCACCTCCAGACCCTCACTCAGCAATCATCATGCTGAGGCAGAATCTCAATTCATTGCTGAACATTACACTGTGGCCTTCGTAAGAGAAACCAAATAATCTTGTAGATATGATACCTTTTAATGACTAACAAAAATGCATGATGTTACAGCAAGCAAGCTTTCGGGGATATCTCGCCCCCTTCGTCAAGCTATTAAATTGACAAAGGGAGCGGGATATCCCTGAAAGCTTGCGTGTTGTAATATCATGCATTTTTGTTAGCCATTAAAAGGTATCACATCTACAAGATTACTTGGTTTCTCTCACTGAGAACAATCACACATTGCTCTACTGGCTAACACCGTACCAAACCTTTTTTCATTTTACTGTGGCCTTCGTCACACCAGATATTGTAGCTCTGAAGTGACACCACTTCAAGTGTTCACAGCAATGGTGTTTTGTGAGGGTCAGTCAATGCAGTGAACAGCTTCCACAAACCTTCCTCATGCATCTTCAAGAAACCAGGACTTCTGGGGTATAGGAGGTATTCATAGAATCATAGAATGGTAGAGTCGGAAGGGATCTCCAGGGTCATTAGGTCCAACCCCCTGCTCAATGCAGAATTCATTAAATAATCCCAGATCAAGGGAATACGGCGGTGACCATGTAAGTTAATGTCTATGTACTTTTTGTATAACTAGATTTATGCTCTGTTGTATGCTCTGTTGCACCTTATGTACTGCCTGAGGAATGGGGCTCTAGCCCGAGGGACACCCAAAATGTGTTGCTTAGTGGCTTTTGAAATAAATCCTGGGACATGACCCTGTTGGCTAGAGTCCTCTGTGACCCATCCGCCCTATTACTATTACCCACCAATAAGGAACTGAGACCATAGATTAATTTTTGGATATTTATCAGCCATTTTATTTAAACATATTAACAATATAAATTAACAACTTTTACATGAGGAGAGAAGATCTGGTGCTCAACACATAAAACTGAACCTTGCCTCCAACCGTACTCCCGGCTCGGAGACACTACTAGCCCCCCACCACCAATAGGCTAGAATATCAAAAGATTATCCCTGCCACTCAGGATTTCTTCCCTGGCCTTACCCAAAGCACCAGACCCAACCACAATGAAATAAGGGGGTTGGGGGGAGTCTTAAAGGTGAGGCCTTACCCACCAAACTCCCTCCACCCAATATAAAAACCCACCTACAAGGACCCTCCCCAACCTGCCAAGGCTGCTACAGCAGAAAATAAATTATTTACCATTAACCCCTTATATACCCTACTCACTAAAATTCTCTTAATTAAATTCACTAACTCTTCGTAGCCACTTAAGGGAGGGTAGGAGGGACTCTTATCCCTTTCTCCTCACTAAGATGGCACTCCCACTCAAAACCTCTACTTTTATAACCCTACTACCCCCTCATTAGCATATTCCTATATCCACCAATCCCTAATTCACCCCTTTACATCCCCCTCCTCACAATAATTGCTGCTTAACCCTTCCCCCTACTACTGATCCCTAGCCACCCTGTCATGTAGGGCCTCCCCTTATGGCCCCTTGGGCCTCCTGCTCTGGCCCTATACTTTCCTTCCTACATGACTTGGGTCTTCCTTCAGCAGTAGAGGGGTGATGACTTGCTTCCTCCCTCTGGATGTAGATGTAATTTTATTGGGAATTTTGGAGGTATATCTGCAACAATCCTGTTTGTGCGCTACTCTCACTCTTTGTACTATATTCAAGAAACTGTCATCATTAATAATGGAGTATCCAAATCTGTCCTTACGCTCTGTAGAATGGCACCAGCTCTAGATTCTGTAGCCATTACTGCATGATGTCACATGCGTCGATTTGTGCATTTTGACGTTTGTCTCAGTTCTCTAGTCCCACTGTGATGATGCACATCTTGCTCTGCTAACCACCGTCTTCAAATTCAAACCATGGTTGTGGCATCCTGTTGAGTTTCTGCCGCATTATAATGCAAAAACCAACCGGCTTTACGTAGCCCTGTGATAAAACCTTTAGTAAAGTAGTCAATTTGTTGAAATGGTCCTTGACAGTGTCTTCAAGGCATCTTCACTCCTTAATCTTATCCAGACACAAAAATCAATGACATAAAACTAGTTCCATGGGCTTGACAATGTTATCAAAGAGAGCATCACAGACTGGTTTCCCCTTTTATTATGCTCCCAGATAACGGCATTCATTTGTATTATTTGTCTGAACATACCCTAAAAATTGCATAATACTGCAACAAACGTTTCAGGGTGTAGCATTTTGTGTTAGGTAGTGTATTTTTATAGATTACATTTTGGCTGCCTGTAGTCACCCCTTGCAAGCGCTTTGGGGCTTGCTACATAATAGGTTATTATTGAGTTCAATGTATAAACGGTATGCATTTAGCTCCTAGCTACAATACCGGACATTGACAAAAGTGCTGCTGTTCCTGTATAATAAGCAGACTCCTTTTTCAGAATCTTGGAAGCCTCTTTAAGCCTGTGTGTAAGATAAATCCTGCTATCAAATACAATGAACACATTACATATTAGGTTAGCAATGCTGAGGCCAGCGATTGATAGCATTAACAGCTTAGACATCACTTGATGTCCGCCCAAAAGTAAATGGAGACCCTGTATAAGGGCAGGTATAGATTACAATTAGAGATGAGCGAGCGTACTCGTCCGAGCTTGATGCTCGTTCGAGTATTAGGGTGCTCGAGATGCTCGTTACTCGAGACAAGCACCACGTGGTGCTCGTCTCGATTAAACGAGCACTGACCATTGAATTCAATGGAGCCGGCAATACAGCCGGCTCCATTGAAAGCAATAGGCTGCTGGCGATCGCGGGATGAATTGTCGGGAAGGGCTTAAATATATAAGCCCTTCCCTGCAATTCATCCAGAAATGTGTAAAAATAAAAAAATATATATACTCACCTTGTCCCGGCAGAACGATGTTAGCCCATTGAATTCAATGGAGCCGGCAATACAGCCGGCTCCATTGAAAGCAATGGGCTGCCGGTAGAGATGAGCGAGCATACTCGTCCGAGCTTGATGCTCGTTCGAGTATTAGGGTGCTCGAGATGCTCGTTACTCGAGACGAGCACCACGCGGTACTCGTCTCGATTAAACGAGCACTGACCGTTGAATTCAATGGAGCCGGCAATACAGCTGGCTCCATTGAAAGCAATGGGCTGCCGGCGATCGCGGGATGAATTGTCGGGAAGGGCTTAAATATATAAGCCCTTCCCTGCAATTCATCCAGAAATGTGTGTAAAAAAAAAAAAATATATATATATACTCACCTGGTCCTGGCAGACGGAGTTCAGCGTGGCCGGCGGCAGTCCTCCTGAACTGCTCTGAACAGCTGTGAGTAGTATTCAGCAGCCGGGGATTTAAAATCACCGCCTGCTGAATGAGCTGCCTCTAATTGGTCACAGCCTGACCAATCAGAGGCAGATCTCACTCACACACCCATTCATGAATTCATGAATGGGTGAGTGACTGCTGCCTCTCATTGGCTCAGCGCAGGGACCAATCTGATTAATCTTATCGACTAACTGTGTATTCGCCCGAGCAGCATGCGGAGATCTCTCTCCCCCCCGCTGGCCCCTGCCGCCCCCCCCCCCCCCCCCCCGCATGCTGCTCGGACAAGTGCACAGTTACTCGATAAGACTGCTACTTGATCAAGTAGCAGTCTTAAACGAGCATGCTCGCTCATCTCTAGTAAGATCCCTAAAAGGTTTCTGGTCCTTAAGGTACAAAACAGCCTGGTCCTTAAGGGGTTAAAGACCACGACACTTCATAATCCAAAGTTATGGCATCTAAGTAGAGTTTTTTTGTGGATAAGGGATATTGGTTTAGGTTACTTTTAGTCTCTCCAGGCGGTTTGTGTCCGCTTGGATATAATACCAGGATGTATTACTAAACGGCTGCATATATGTTATGATCTTGAATCTAGGAACCTATCTATGAAAACCAGCCACTTCTTGAAGAACTTTGGTGCTTGGGATTCTGCACGTCTTTCTATCTCCAGGCTCTCCATTTTTAAAAGGTGTTGTAGTTGCTGAAATATATCCCATAGTCCTAGGGATTTTGTTTGCCACCAGTTTTCCAGCAAGCACCTTTTACTTATTATATGAATAGTATCTTTTTAGTGTTTTTGACATAACTAGGGAGAAAGTGGAATATGTAAGCTTGTGGCATTAACAGAATGGATAAGCCTCTAATTTCACGCACAAGTGATTGGACCTCCGTTCAGAATGTTTTAATTTTGGGGCAATGCCAGATACCATGTAGAAAATCGGATTTTGGTTGTGTACATCTAGGGCATGCCTGTATTCCGTCTGGGTCTCCGGGATGAGGAGGAATATCAAAACCATATATTGCACAATGTATTATTTTGAAATAGGTTTCCCATCTTTTGTTTGCTTTGGCCTTTCTCACAGAGGCCAACCCTTCAACCAACTTTTCGGGTATCTCCGTTTGTGTATTTTATGGTTTTGACCTGGGTTTGACTATCCTGACTTCTGTGTTCCCTGACCTCAGCTCCGTATTCTGGACTTCATTATTGCCTGTAGCCTGCCCTGACCTACAGCCTGGACCTTGTTAACACAGCTGTGTCACCAGCCCTTGAAATATAAGCCCTTCCTTGAAAATCATCCCCAGCTGCTGTAAAAAAGAAAAAATATATATGCATCACCTTCCACCGCTGTCGGCGCTCCGGCATGTCTTCTTGCTTGGTTCCTGGCACTGCTCTGAAGCACTTTCTGTTGGCTCGGGATTTAAAAATCCCTGCCTCCAGAAAGTGGTGGGTCTAATTGGCTGAGCACTCAGCCAATCACAAGCAGTGCTCAGCCATTCATTGAATTCAATGAATGGCTAAGCACTGCCTCTGATTGGCTAAGCACTGTGACCAATCACAGGCAGCTCTCAGCTGTCATTCAATGAGGGGACTCCCCGCAGGGATATTTTACCCGCAGCATGGACCTTCCCCATGCATGGATGTCCTATCATTGGAGGTGCAAGTATTTTACACCTGTAAAAGATGGACATGTGAATGCTACATAGGGAACCAATGGTTCTATTAGACACGCTTTTTTTTGTGCACATAGGCGCACGCAAAATAAAAATGCTTGTCTGACTTCACCCTTAATCACCCCTACACTTAATCCGACCACTTGTGACATGAATGTTTTCTGGTGAATATGTGAAGATATATGCTTGTAAAGATAGGCATACACATACTTGTCAACTCTTCCAGAAATTCCGGGTGGCTCCTGGAAAAAGGTGGGATCTCCCGCAGTCCCGTAAGAAATGGCAAGTCTCTTAGTCAGGGCCACTATTACCACCAGGGGCACCAACAAAAAAGTAATTCTACTTCATTTGGCATTAGCAAATGCACTCTGCATGCAGTCCAGGGCACGACATGGCAGGAACAGGAGACAAAAGAGGATGATTGACGATACACAGGCTGTTGGGTCAGGCATCGGATGGTACCCAGAGCGCATTCTAATGACAAGTGAAATGCATGTGGAGGCAAAGGGAAATTATATTATTTACTGTGAGGGCACAGAGGAGGGCATTATATATTGTGGAAGCGATCCCTCAATTCTACCTGAAGGCAACGTTGGCAGGAATTGGCATACATGGCTGTATGAACTAGCCATATCCTTTCTATTAACTTCGAAGGGCCCTTTTACACTGAAAAACTATCTTGCAGGCAACCGTTAGATCGTGCAAAGCTGAACAATAATTGTTCAGTCTAAACAAAGACAATGATTGAACAACAAACAAAAATGTATTTGCTTATCATCTGCCATTCATTTTATGCAGGCATAAAAACCTGACGATCAGGCCGCGTTTAGGAACCACTGCCTGTTTACTCTGAATGGAAAAATGCTAGAGATGAGCGAGCATACTCGCTAAGGGCAATTACTCGATCGAGTATTGCCCTTATCGAGTACCTGCCCGCTCGGAAGAAAATATTCAGCTGCCGGCGCGGGCGGGGAGCGGTGGGGGAGAGCGGGGAGGAACGGAGGGGAGATCTCTCTCACTCTCTCCCCAACTCACCTCTCACCCACACCGGCAGCCGAACCTTTTCTTCCGAGCGGGCAGGTACTCGCTAAAGACAATACTCGCTCGAGTAATTGTCCTTAGCGAGTATGCTCGCTCATCTCTAAAAAATGCACAAAGACGCCCGTGATTATAAAGTCTTGGGTGTCTTTCTTACAATATGTCCAGTTTCTACTTTCACAAAATATTTGGGAGGCGGAAATAATATAGTTTTTTTATTTTACTATTGAGGTTTTAGTTGTGTATATCAAAAGTGTGAAAACTTTTGTGGCAGTGAAAAGGTTCAATTCAACATAATGCTATATGTTTTTACAGAAATTGGTACATGTACAACGTGTCGCCGTAAAGACATGGCATAGAGAACAGATGACATCCGGGAGGCCGCGTACTATCTCGGCTTTGAAATAAAAATATTTTTCTTTAATTTGACCAGGAGTTTAATTTGGCTTCTCTTCAGCAAGATTAGCTCACTGTGACCTAGTTCCTGCAACCCCGCTCTGACCTTTAAAATGCCTTTTCATTTCTTTTCCTTTGCTTCATCTTTGCCATAAATGTTTTCAAAGCCACGCCGAGGCTCTGGGCCTTTGTACGCAGGCAGCATGATTTTACGGCATCGCCGTTCATCCCGCTTTACAACGCGGCTAAGTGTAAATGCTGACAGCTGAAATCTGGATAAAGTGCTACCTCTTGCACTCATTTTTGGTTTTATGACCACGTTCCAGACTACGGGAATAGACTTGGTTTATTGTTGTAATATGTTTTTCACATATCTTTTACTTCTATTGTCTCCATCGGATCAGTAATAGAAACTGATCTGATATTATATTGAGAAGATAAAATAAATTCCGTGGGTAAGTGGAACGCTCATAGTCAAGTAATAAAGTGAAAGCTGCTGAATATAACTGAAGGTGCTAGCAATTGCTAAGAGATCGTTGGAAATTTAGGGCTACGGTAATAACTGTAATATTTATTAAATCGGTACTACTACTAATGATAATAATGTAAAAGACTGACCCCTAAGGGGTTAATGTTGTCAAGAAGGCAGGCTGGAAAGATACACCAAAAATTGCGCCAAAATTGGCATGTGTGCCGAAATTTGCACCAAAACTTTATGCAATGGAACTAAGTATTCTCACTGAACTTTATCTGATTGGAAAGTGTTTTGATATAAAAAAGACAATTTTTGCTGCATTTAAGGTGAAGAAGGATGTGCAGGGACTGTAATAAGGGCACAGAGAGCTGAGCTGATGGGATAGAGAGGAGCGAGACTATTCGTCGCCAACAAGGAGATGGAGGAACGAGTGGGGAGGAAAGTTCACAACAGTGGAGAGAGCTGAAGGATCATCCGGGTCAGTAGAAGTGGCGACTCCTGCACTGCAAACCATAAGTGAGGCCGACCTCAACTAGGGCTTTAGGTGTGCATACAATTAGGCTAACTAAACACGGGCGAACGTGATATGGGGCCATGAATCCCAACCCCATATCGCGCTCGCTATCTATGTGAAATCCCCATGGATGCAAGGCGTTTTTATGCAAAGCACCCTCGCATCACTTCGGGGATGCAGGAAATTCCCCGCCGCGGCTGTCACAGCTGCAGCAGAGGATCACAGAGTTTCTCCCATTGCTTTCAATGGGGCCAGTGATGCTACCACCAGCCCCATTGAAAACAATGAGCACTACGATGTGAGAACACGCAGAAAGATAGAACATGCCGCAATTTCTTTCTCACAAGGCATTGCATCGAGAATTCATGTGGGAAAACATCGCTCATGTGTATGACCCCATTCAAAAGTATGGTGTTCATATTTGTGCGAGATTTGTGTGGCTCGCAATGCACAAATCTCACACGATTTTAACGCCCATGTGAAGCCCGCCTAAGAGACAGAAATAATTAGCCATCAGCCCTGCTGCAGGGGACAGAGCCACACTGAAAAAGTCAGACTGATCATATGTTTTTGTCACTTGAATGCCAGTTCACCAACCAAGATATTTATTTGCAGTTGGGAAAGTGCAATAGTAGCTTGGATAGCGTTAGATAAAAGAGATATTGCGAATGCGTTCCCTAAGCTGCATTTCTATTAGACTGTTTTGCAAGTAATAGAGTGTTACGAAGGTATTAAAGTGCTTAGAAGGTACTACTACGTAATAGCCAATAGCACATTGTGAACTGAATGGAAAGTTCAATTTCTTTTTTGCCATTATTCCATTGTTTACTTTTATTTTCCGGCTCTTAAATAAATGCTGTAGACTTTGGTTACTCCATCTGCTGCATCATATCCTGAATCCTGCATCACTACATCTCCACTCATGACAATGAGGATGAAGATGATAATAATGCTAACAATGCTGCTATCAGAAAGCATTCAGCAAGCTGAGTAGCTGATTGTTTACAACCAGAGGATTAGCACCCCTTTAAACAAGCTGACCTAGGCATTTAAACAAGTGTTGATCATGATGATTGGAGATTGTTTGCTTAATCTTCACATGTTCCCATTGAGAATCTATGAGCTGAATGATTGTTCATGCAATGGTTCATTCCCCATAGCGAATCAACGCTGTTGGCAGCACATCCTCTGTTCACACATGAAGATGTGCTGCCAAGAACAATAATTTTTTTGTCTGTACAAAATATGCAATTAGTTAATGAATGAGCAGCCTTACACAGTTCGATGATCAAGTGAATGAATGTTCTAATGAACATTTATTCCCGATTGTTGGGCTGTGTAGAAGAGCCTAAAGGGGTTATTACTTTCACAGAAAGTAATCCCCTATTCCCTCTGCTTGTACTCGGCTATCTCCGGTGGTCCCATTGAAGTGAATGGTGCAGTGGGCAATTCCTCTCTTGAATTGAAAACTAATACATGCCTAGCTGCTGTGTACATGTGTATGGGGGAGTCTGGAGTATTAGCTGTGGGCCAAACAAGTGTTCGACTCACAACTATCTTAAGGCCCTTTTACATGCAATGATTATCGCTCAAAATTCATTCAAACAGCCGAAAGTGAGCGATAATCGCTACGTGTAAATGCAGGCAGTCATGCACTATTCATTCACTTGTTGCTAGATGTGGGTTTTTAGCCGGCATAAAAACCATTGTCAAGCCGCTCAAAATTTGTTCCATTTGAATGCAAATTGTTCAGTCTTTTGAGAGGCTGCAGGATGTTTTCTGTTTGCCTTACATACATAATAAGTACATTGCATAGTCATGCCCTGAGAAGACAATGGAACCTGCCAGCCAGATAATCCCTCGCATAAACATACACCCAGCTGAGCAAACAGCAGCTACTAAGTTTACTTTAGCTAATGAGGGAAATGCAGTGGATTAACAGCCATTATCTGCGCGCGTACGTTTATGCAAAAATGTCGTTTGTTCGTTCAGTAATACGGCCGTTTTAGCGATAATCATTACGTGTAAAAGGGCCTTAAATTGTATGGCCACTTTTAATAAAGTCTTGAGAGATTTCAAGTGGCAGCTAACCAAGTCTCAAATGCAGCTTTGGATGTGTAGTAGCTATAAGCTACAAAATTGTCTTCAGAATAAAACTGAACATTAGAAGTAAAGTAGAGCTGTTTAAATCAAAAGCTGTGTTTTAGAAGAATAAACCACATTTGAAGCTGAAATACCTCCCTTTAACACAACCAGACTGTAATAATAATTTTCAGCAGGTTACATGTTTCCATTGAGTGTAATTTCCCATCAGATGTGATTTAATACTTGCGACATGCAAACTTCCACTTTACACTAAAATGACACCCACACATTTTCCAAGTAAGACATGCTATAGACTTGCAGTTTTACATAATGGAGCAAAGACATTTTCATATGGGACTAAGCATGAACAGATGATAAAGGGATTTTGGTTATTTGGTCTTCAGAAGGGATACTCCGAGGGTAAAGAATGAGGCCAAGGAGTTGTGCGGAAAGTATTACAAGAGTGATCATTTCTAATATATGAACTGACAGGTAGAACTGCAGCTCGGCTCCGTTTGTGGCAGGCGTAATTAGAACAATCTGCAAAGATTTCCTGTTTGCGGCCAATGGGATGTTTCTGTTGGGTTTTGTCACCATGGTAAATACTTGATAATACACAAACATTTGCAAGGCTGGAAATCCACCCACTCTTGTTGAAAGATAGGAAGGGGTTTCGCAGAAATGAATTCCAGCCTCCCCGCTGAGTCTTAAGATAAGCTGTCTGAGTTTGCATTCTGAGTGTCAAAATGAAAATGTGTGAAGTTTACAAGCCTGATTTATAGAAAACATACACATTCCTCTTCCAAAGCCGCATTGGAGAAATTAGGCAGAACTTGAGGCAAATTGTTTTATCCACTTTTCTTTTTAAAGAAGAAATAAATTACATAGTAAGTGTTTACCCCAGCTGTGAATTTAAATGACGCAGATAGAATTTGCAATATGAAAGCTGGTTATCAGAGGAATCAATCACCCAGACGTGGGCAAGCTCTACAAAGTTAAAGCAAGTTCATTTTAAAGGGTATGCATACCTTTGCTACAAAACTTGAAGTGCTGCATTAAGAGGGAATGAGTGAAAGGGAACAATTATCGTTAAAGGGGTTTTCCAGGGAATTGTTATTGATGACCCATCATCAGGATAGGTCATGAATAGTTGTTCAGCTGGGGTCCATCGCTCGGGACCCTGACCGATCAGCTGAGCAGGCGCATGGCCGGTGCTTGTAATTGCAGGCACGGCTCTCATTGAAATCAATGGGAGCATTGCCTGCAGTTACAAGTGCTGGCCACTATAAAGAGGGCGGCGCGGCCTCTGTGTATTTGGAGCGCAAGTCTCTGCGCCGACCTCCCATGTAGTGGCCGATGCTTGTAACTGCAGGCACAGCTTTCATTGATTTCAATGAGAGTTATGCCTGCAGTTACAAGCACCGGCCACTACACAGAGGTTGGCGCAGAGGCTTCCTGCCAACCTCTGTATTATTACGGCGCTGACAGCTTGCACCCTCTCAGCTGCTTGTTCGGGGGCCCTCTCTTGGGACCCCAGCCAATTAGACCATTGTCTATGTGTATAGCATCCCTCACTCTCCACCTCTCCATACTGTGCACATCTCTAGCCCCTTTACTTTCTGTATCACCCCATTATCAGTAGTATGTAAGCTGGTTGCAGCAGGACCCTCACCCCCACTGTCTCCATCAACTGATTACTATGTAACCGTGGTTCTGTAATTTTTTTGTCTTTCTGTATTCCCCCTGTCTATGTAAGCGCTGCGGAATATGTTGGCGCTATACAAATGAAGATTATTATTATTAGCTATTCATGACCGATCCTGATGATAGGTCATCAATAGTATTCTTCCTGGTAAACCCCTTTAAGTCTGAACACAAGCCAACGACTGAACAACGAACAAGAATCGTTTGCTTACCATTTGTCGTTCAGTTTCTGCAGACATATAAATGATAGTTGGCTCGTTCACTTATAGTTTTGTTTAAACAGCAATCGTTCAGTCCCGGTATTCGCTTATGCAGGGACTGAACGATTCAGAATCATTTTCATTTGAACGAGCCAACGATGCATTTGCCTAAACAGACTGCACGAGTGCAAAGGAGTTAGCGGTGACGTCACTCGCTCATTCAAACGAGAATCGACTTGTCTAAAAGGAGTCTTACTGCTTCATTGCATAAAAATAGTTGCAAATAGTCTTAGCTAAAAATCTTCTGACATTTTGTCCTACGCAGATCTATATGCCACCATGGTTACAGACTACAAAAAAAGTATGTAGTCTGATCATCAAGTTATACTTCCTTCCATTAACCTACCAAGTTCATGTCAGCATGTATCATGTTTCCCTGAAAATAAGACACTGCCTTATACCCCCCCAAATAGGCACAGTGTCTTATTTTCAGGAGGTGGCGTATACTCACCTAGGCACCAGCGTCTCGGTCCCTTGCGCTGGCCTCCCTGGTGCTGTGGCAGGCTGCAGTGTAATCCTCATCGTTGACAGACAATTTTCTTCTTGGTAACGGGGCTTTGAAAGCCCTGGCTCCAGCAAGCAAGTACTGTGATTGGATTGAGTGCCAGCCAATTAGAGCTGGCACTCGATAAACCAATCACAGATATTCAGTGATTGGCTGGCACTCGATCCAATCACAGCGCTCGCTTGATGGAGGTGGGATATTCAAAGCCCCGTTTCCAAGAAGAGAATTCTCTGTCAGTGCTAAGGATTTCACTGCAGCCTGCCGCAGTGCTGGAGAGACCAGTTCGAGGGCCCGCTAGGTAAGTATTGCTGTTTTGGTTTTTTTCACCTAGTGTAGCTCGGGCCTATTTTCAGAGGGGGCTTATATTTCAAGCCTCTCCCGGAAATCAAAGTGGGCTTATTATCAGGGTAGGTCCTATTTTTGGGGAAACACAGTATGTAAAAGCATGTTAACATCAGCGCTAACGGTTTCTTTTTTTCTGTTCCATTTGGAGAGCAGGAAAATGGCAACCTCTGGCTGAAGGGAGCTGTCATATGACGGAACTGAATGATACTGAATAGACCCCATTGACTATAATAGGGGTTCATTTGGTTTCTGGTTAAATGGATGGCGTTTTGCTGGATTTGACAGAACAAAATATTGCTACATGCTCCATTTCATCCTGTCCTTTTTAGCAGAAATCAGTAATTGAGACTCCAAATGGAACCTCCAATGCTGATGTGAATGAACCCTTATATGTAGTTTATTTATAGTTTGTTGCAATTTCGGTGAAGCAACAAGACAATGACCCAAAGCGTATAAGTATATCAACTAAAAAATGGTTGGAAAAGAAGATTTCTGTTTTTGAATGGCCAAGTCACAATCCTGATCTTAACTATATTGAGATGCTGTGGTATGGTCCATAGAAGGCTATGCACACAAAGCATCCCAGAAATATTGATGAACTGAAATATATTTGCAGGTCCAAAATGCCTCATGAATGTTGTGCACTTATTATTGGCAGTTAAAAAAAACATTACTAGTAGTGATGGCTGCTAATGGGGGAATAGACAATCTACAGTTTAATAAATTCAAGGGTTCCCTTACTTCTTCCTCCTGCACTGTGAATATTTACTTGTCATATTCTATAAAAGTAATGAATGGTAAGTTACAACTGTCCGTGTGTTATTAGCTATATTGTGTTTATCTATAATTGTGATGTAGATAGCAATTAGGAACAGTTTTCATTAGTAATCAATAAAGAAATCCTGGTCATTCCAAAGGGTTCTCTTACTTTATCTTGCTCCTGTAGGTAACCCTCTAGCTATGCATCGTCGCTTATAGAAAGAAATTGATAGGATCAGACAAGTTAAAATCCAATATACTGAATCTTCTATGCATACGTGATAAAAGTCTATTCAGGTACAATCTCTTCAATCCTCCATGAATTTTGTCAAGGTCTCCAATTTCTTTTGGAGCCCTTGACACTATAAGAAATTCAATGCATCATTAATACAAGCTAGCAAAACCCTCAGCAAGCTGTAATTCACATCACAGTCACTGGGTGGCCACACACTGACATTTATAGCATCTACATCTCCCAACAGAGTATCACAAACCCTTTTTTTTTTTACAAAGCTGGTCATCTCCCACCACATATCTCAGAACACGTCAAGACAAGAGGAAAGTTAAAGAAGGAAACTGATCTATATTTCTGTTGCCCAGACAACATTGAAACAGTCATTTGCAACAAAAAAAAAACAAGAATATTTTTGATATGGCCATTAATGCATAAGTTAGATGAAGCTAAACCTTATCTCTACCACCAGAATGTGTATTAACTGTACATAAGCCAGCCATATCTCATTCCTCCATGTGAGGTTCTCCAGTACTAGCCGACTCCAAGGATAAATAAACAGTCTTGTAAACAGACACCTATAGAAGGAATTATACAAGGGTACTCAAGCAAGTCAGGACACCTCTAAGACTCTGTTATGCATAGTGGTGGGAATTTATGGATGGCTGTAAATGCCTTGCTTGACCTAAAATAAGGTCTCGTGTTACGGTTACATGAGCAAAGCTGTCTGCCCACCACTTCCTTCCATATTATTAGACTGCTATGTTTTGTCTATGAGCCTGCCTGGATATATTCATATCAGCATAGGCAATTAAAAGCAATCCTTGTCACAGATTATATTAATAGCAATGCGGTTGCACCAATGGAAAGTGGAATAATTGCAGCAATTGCTAGCAGATCTCTGGTGGGTTTTAAGAATCCAACATGTGGAATCTGTTTTATCTGAAAGCAAATGACAGGTTTCACTTTTTTAGTTTTTGTAGCTTCTTGTCGCATGACTTGTAGCTAAAATAATGCTAAAAAGGTGAATACAAAACGTGCCAATTTGCATAATTTAAAAGGTGAAAAAAAAAACAGACCATATGGTTGATTGAATGTATCCTTCATTCTTCATTCAATTCTTCAAACACAAGGTATCATAAAGTGCAATGTATTATTTTGATGACAGAGTATCATATCGTCAAAGGCCCTGATTTATCTTGTACATTTAGTATCGATGTAATGATAGTTGTTGAGATGTTGAGAAGAGTCTAAATTTATAGTGTGTTCGCTAAAAGCTCCAAGGTTGTGTAGCATTTTTGTTTTAAACCATAAGGCTCGGTTTAATCTCTGAATAAAATTACTCTGAATACACAAGAATGGGAATAAGGGGCAAATCACCTTAAAAATGGTATAATTGACTCTTCAAGTATATATATATATTATTTTTTTTTTGATCATGCAACTACATCACATCTGAATGCACTCTGATTCTGGTTACTGCAATCATGGATCTAACAAGGTAATGCCAAGAATGCCAAAATGGGGACATTTAGGTAACTTCTAAGGAAGGCGATCCCCCCCTTGGGTTTGCCTGCCCAGATGACCTTCTACCTCCATCCAGCAGCATTTTGTAGAACTACATGAATCATTCTCATCCAGGCTTTGTCCCCTCCTCTCTGATGCTCTGGGGCATCTTTGTCAGTCCCTCAGTGTCCCTGCAACACAGTTGCTTTCTTCTGCCACTATATTTATGAGCTTGGTTCTGTGGCTGTATTTATGTTGTGATCTTGGTTCTGGTATTGTACCTATGTATGGAGGTTAATTCATTGAAAATATTTTATGAGCTTGGTTCTGGTACTGCATGCATGTTATGAGCTTGGTTCTGGTATTTATTCCTTGAGATGTCTTGCTGTGAGTATGCTGCTATCTTGCTGCCTTCTACAGCAGCTGAATATTGGCAGACTGTCTATCAGTGCAATATATAGTTTTTCTCATAATGGAGAGGGAGACGCCAAAAGAATTCTGCACAAGGTACTATCTAATCTAAGGCCAGCACTAGTGGTTGCTGCTGCAGAGTTAATGGTGTCACTCCTGATAATGCCTGTTCCCATGACGGCTTGAGGCGCACGCTTGCTCATCCACAAGCTCTGCCAATGAGAAGAAAGTGGCTATTAAGGTTCACTCAGGTGTTTGGTATAATTGACACTAAAGGATGGATTCAATGATGATGACCATTTGATTGCCAAGAGCATGAATGCAATTTACCAAAATCTGCAGCAATTCAATATATATTAATCATAACAGAAACAGTGCCAACAAGAAGTTCCAGTCTCTTTTCTATTACTTTTAGCAAATTTAGGCCTCGGTCAGACGAGCGTTTTTTCGCGCGATTTGCCCTTGCGATCTGCACATGTATAAAACCATTGCTTCGCATGGCTCAGCGCAAGGACCAATCCAGGGCAGCTCTCAGCTATTGAATGACAGCTGAGAGCTGCCCCTGATTGGTCCCTGCGCTGAGCCAATCAGAGGCAGCACTCACTCACCCATTCATGAATTCATGAATGGGTGAGTGAGAGCTGCCTCTGATTGGTGAGGGCTGTGACCAATCAGAGGCAGCCCATTCAGCAGGCGGGGATTTTAAATCCCCGCCTGCTGAATACTACACAGAGCAGTTCAGGAGAACTGCCAGCCGGCCGCGGCTGAACTCCGACTGCAGGGACAAGGTGAGTATATATATATTTTTTATTTTTACACATTTTTGAATGGTTTTCAGGGAAGGGCTTATATGTTTAAGCCCTTCCCGAAAATTCATCCTGCGCTCGCTGGCAGCCCATCGCTTTCAGCGCTCCTTTGATCGGGCCCGTTTCGCCGAAAACGCTGCTAGCTGCAGATTTTTCGGCGAATCGTCGGCCCCGGTCACGCAATTTGCGGATGCGCATCTGTCATGCGATCCGCAAATCGCGGCAAAAAATGGTCGTCTGATCGAGGCCTAAGGAGGTTGATTTATTGGGGGTGAGCAAATTATTTTATGGATAAAAGAGGCCTCTTCCATGACTTGGGAGCATAAGGATGTCATGGAGCGAGGTACCCCAACTTTACTGCCTCAATGAAAATTGTTGCAAAATGCACAACAACTTTAGTAATTTTTCAGTCCTGTGTTTGTAAATTGTATGAATACCTGTTGCAGTGCGTCGGCTGCAAGCAAGAAGTCCCGACTCAAGTGACCATGCCTTTGGCAGATGCACCCTGTCATTTGGTGCTGGGTGCCAATTAGAGACTTCTTCCTTGCTCTTCAGAAGGTACCTGAGCTTTTGACTGTTGGAAAACCCTTAGACTGCTCTGTGCCTTTCTTCACAAGCCTGCTACAACATCTCCTGTGGTATATGGACTGATTGGCTGAGGTGTTTTCCCTAGCTGACCAATCAACCATAATGGAAGTATATTTATATTGGGCCCACCTCTACATGGGCACCAGTTATTGTCTTGCCTGAGGTGTTTGGTGAAGCAGCGGACTCCTGTAAGCTAAGTACTTGAGGCTTTTTATACTGTGTTATATACATTGTTATTTCCTTCTGCATTAAACCTCTTTACTTTTCCCCACAGTGGGGACAGATTAGGCCCTCTAATTTTCTGATATGGGACCGTTCCTATCAAAGCATTTGCCTTACTTCTAGGCAGGGTCCGCCACCCCAAAGTTGGTTAGGTGGTCAGAGATAGCATTCCCATGCCCATATTTCTGTTGCCATTATTTTCCCTATCTTATTCTAGTGATATGTCTGCATTGGCCTTTTGTGGACATTTATTTTGTCTTGGTCTAATGTATGGGTGACATCCATGAAGGGACTGTACTTTGACACTGCACGAACGAAACAATACGCCTTCACCTCTCCACCAAAAAATCCAGAAGAAAAAAAATGATATGCGCTGAAATATTCTTCTGCTTGGTCTTAATATTATTTTGATTTTTCTTTATGTCTTTGTGTGTATTCAAAGGCATTGTCCGCTTTGGACAACCCACACTTGTTACAAGAGGCCCCTATGATGAGTTCAGACTACAGTACATCTTACCCTCAAGTGAGTGTTTCATTTCCCTGCAGCGCCATCACAGGGAAAATTAAGCAATACACAATGCCTATTCAAATCAATAGGTTGTCTGTTGCAAGGTAGAAGGGGACAAGTCATCCAGAGCAGAAGACACTCTTTGTAACTGGTCTTCTCTGTTGCAAAGAAATGAGGATCTTGAACAGAGGAGTCCTCAGCTACTAAGTAAGAATTTCCTAATAGGGTGAATGAAAATGGGTTTTCTATACTAGGTATCCCTTTCAATACGAACTAAGAAATTGGAAGAAGAGGGTAATCTTCGGTATAGGAAAAGCTTTCTGAAGAATTGCTAGACAATTCAATTTTTTTTTTGTTGAAACCTCAATTTCCAATTCCCCATTTTGTGCTGTACAAGAATCCAAAACACCATGTTTGCGCTGCCCATAAAGTCCCTAATGCGTGTGAAAATGAGCGTAGCACAGACTTCTGATGTATGAGGGACTGGGAGAAAACTCATTATTTACTGTCTCTCTGGGTGGTCCTGTCAGATCTATTTTGATAGAGAACCAGTTTAATGCAATTCACAGGTAATCATTTATCAAAGAAGGAAGTTTGCAAGACTAATTAAAGCTGTTTTAGGAATAAAAGCTGCAGGAAATGGGTTCAGGTGCCAATATAGAATAAAATAAAAAAACCTGCAGAGTTAAGTAGTTGTCTGAGAGAGGCACCATATTTAGAACAGTCTCAATTTTCGTAAGTTTTTGCTTTGTTCTCGATTGTAAAATAGAACACAATATAATAAATATATTCAAAACCATATGTAATGCTAGATACAAAATATGATTAATATTGAGTAATATTTCATATACCACCACGAACAATAAAACACTGACATCTTATGCACTGGAATATCTTAACTTAATCCTGCACCAGCCGCTGCGAACACATACATTACGTTCCAATATTTGAATACTAAATAATAGAGATGAGTGTGCATATTCGCTAAGGACAATTACTCGATCGAGCATTGTCCTTAGCGAGTACCTGCCCGCTCGGAAGAAAAGGTTCGGCTGCCGGCGCGGGTGAGCGGTGAGTTGCGGCAGTGAGCAGGGGGGAGAGAGGGAGAGAGAGATCTCCCCTCCGTTCCTCCCCGCTCTCCCCCGCCACTCCCCGCCCGCCGCCGGCAGCCGAACCTTTTCTTCTGAGCGGGCAGGTACTCGCTAAGGGGAATGCTCGATCGAGTAATTGCCCTTAGCGAGTATGCTCGCTCATCTCTACTGAATAACACGATATTTGAGTCCGTTCCCACTTAATTTAGCAAGATACACTCCTTTTTATTCACGTATGCATTAACCTCAACTTTTTGTGATCTCATACACAGGCAAAACTTTTAGAGATAGGCAAATTGGCCAATTGCCCAGGACCCTGCTTTCCTAGGGAGCCTAAAAAAACACCATTAACCCATTTACTTCCCTAGACAACTATGGACATTATCATTAACCCCTTCACTATTATACGGCTTTTCCAGGACTTAAGTATTGAAAATATTGATGATCTTGGATAGGTATTCCGTATCAGATTGATGGTTGATCCAACTCCTTTCATCTCCATCCCAATTAGCTGTTTGAAGAAACCGCATTGCCTTTCCAAAGCTTAGTCCCATTCAGGTAAACTGAAGTGGGTTGCAATACCAGGCACAACCACTATGCAATGTACAGTGTTGTGCCTGGTATAAAATGAAGAGACCCCATCTGTATGAAAGGGCCGTTGCACTTGGGCTAGTGCTGAGGCCTTTTTATTGTATGCTGATATGATATTGATGACCTATCCTAAGATATTATCATCAATATTTAAGTCCTGGATAACCCCTTTAACCCTTTCAGTGGCAGGTTTATGTAGTCTTCAGCACATTTTAACGCTGATTTTTTAGTAGATTTTCGGGGCGTGCCATTAAAGGGGTTAAGGCATAGTAGTATTGTTTGAATACTGTGGGTATTTTTAATTTGGCATTGAATGGCATTATTGTGTGAGAAATATATGGCAGTGCTATGTTATCACAATATAGTAAAATTTTTTGGATACTGTATCGAGGTATTATTTAGCTATTGTATGGCAGCATTACATAAGCATTGATGGACAGTATTATGCAGGCATAAAAATGCACACAGTATGTTATAATATTACTTCAAATAAATGGACTGTATTCAGTTTCCCACAGTCCGTGGCTGGGAGGACCTCTGTACAGAGAAGAAATAGAACAGGATGCAGAGCTACGGTAGATCAGTGCTGCAACCCCTTTGATCTCAGGGCTGATGGAGGTCCAAAAAGTTGGTTCTCTCTCAAGAACGGGACACTGGGCGAGTATAAAAAATACATTCCCTGGCTACACGTCACCTCTCCAAATCACCATAACTTAATTTATGGTGCTGTCCAGAGTTGACAGGTTCACTTTGATTTCTAAAACTAAAATTTTGTTGTGGTGCATAATGATAAAAACTGATAGCATGGACATCAAAAATTAAAGACTTCTCCCCAGGATTACCTTGAATCTGAAGCATGCAAGCTAAAGAAGAGTTCTTCAAATAACATATTACATTACAGTGATGCCCTTTAAAAAGTACCTACACTTAGTTTTTTAATGTACAGAATAAGCATTTTTGCAATGGGTTTTATTTGCCTATTCTGTACATTTTACTTACAAAACTCCTCTTCAGCTGCAAAGCTCGGTGAAGACAGCGCTAAGAAATTCATCCAAATATTTCTCTCTAGACACACTGTTGCCAATATACAGTTCCATTTTATTATTCACTGCATTTAATTTAATGCAATTTCAGTTCTCCTGTGTCCCCCAATGTGTCTGTCCTTCCAGGCGTTCTATAAATCCTCTTGCTCCTGCATCTATCACTGGCAGTGAGTCAGGAGAAGCCGTTCTATTCTGCAGATGGCTTCTCCTCTCACAGTGTGTCTACTCACCGTCGGACTAGATGCAATGTCAGGGACTCAGTGCATCGGGTTGTGACATACACTTCTCCGCATCCAATGAGCTGATAACCTGATATGAAGACGGATTTCTCAGTTATGCCTTCATGTAGCTGCAAAGCTGAAGAGGGGTTGAGTGAGTAAAATGTACATATACATTCCTATTATTATTTAACCAAGTAAAAGGTCTTGGAGATTTCAGCTACACTATAATGACTTGTGAGACTTGGATTATAGGTTCTGTGCACAGTATAAATTTAAAATTGCACAATAAACTCTACCCCATGGTGAGGAGGGAAGACCTGCAAGGCTGACATTGTTCCCTGAATTAACGGTATGCAACGCAGTAGCTTGGCCTTGTTGCTGCTAGGGCAATGGACTCTAAGGTCAAATGATTTACAATGACAGGGCTAGGAAAGTCAAAATGTGATGAAGATCTTTAACAGATTATTTATTGTGCTTAGTAGACCATGTTCTGTATTTGATTGCCCTAAGGTCAAAAGTCTTTTTGAATACTCTAAGTTGAAAAAGTGAACCAGACTTGATCATCAATTATGCTACATTCAATTACCATTATAGCCTCCATCCTAGGGTTCTGTCCTGATGTTCTGTCTGAATCCCAGGAAATAGCATCCATACCAAACCCATAGACTATCGTTACTAATAGCCTGTCATTACTAAAATGGAGCCCAAAGCTGTTCTGTTCGAACAGGTTTCTGTTTGTTTCTGGTATTTGTGCTGGAAAGAATAGCATTTCAACTATTCGATTCTGCTGGCATAAATGTTGGAAACAAAGAGAAACCTACTCAAACTGGGACCTTATTGGTCTCCATTTCATTAATAAAAGCCTATGGTTCCATCCTGGAGTTCCATTTGAATCTCATTGGTATTTAGATGAAACCTCAGGATGGAATATGAAAGGAGCCTTACTATAACTCGAGTCATCAAAAAACTAAAACTTTGGACATCCGTGTAATCATGCGTTTGGGTCCACACCAATCTCTAAAATTAGCTGGCTTTCGACTTTCTTGGGTGTTTACTTGGACAAATGCATTCCCATAGATTTTTATGGTGCTAATATCTATCATAACCAGTGTTGAGCAAACCGAACCAGTTGAAAACTTTTTGGGTTGAACTTTGCTAAAGTCTCATTTCAGTTGTGTGCCAAAATAAACTTTTAGCAAAGTTTGACCTGGAACAGAGTTCTACTGCTTCAGTTTGCTCAACACCAGTGTACAACACTGAGAGTGTTATACAGGGCTTTTATGGCTAGTAGACAGTATTATACACCCGTTTTAGGGATTTTGGTGTACATGCAGTTTTTCTTGAACTACTTCAGACGAAACATTTTCAAACGTTTGGCAAACTGGCCAAACCAAACTTTTCAAAGGTTTCCTCATCACTAATCATAACCATAGTAGTTTTACACTGGTAGATTTGATACCAGGAACAAGCTCTGATCAACATTTTTGCAAATTGACCGTAGCTCATCCAGTTCCTTTTCTGTGGAGCAATTAGCACTACCCAAACCATTGTTAGTATGATCATTCGGGCACACACAGTTCTATTATTGTTGGCTGCACATCACAGTTTACTTGATGTGCTGCTGAAAACAGATGATTTTTGCTAAAAGTTGTGATCAGTCGACAAACTAGTGGTTGCTTGTTTGTTGGTTGATCGCCGACACCTTCACAGATGAATAGATGAACGAATGTTCGGATGATTGTTTGTTCGCTATCATCTGTCAGTGTAAAAGGCCCTTAAGATACATTATAATACTTGAGTATATCTTAATTGGCTTCCTATAAAGTTTGCGGGCAGAGACTGATATGAGTGGTGACATTGTGTGAACAGTGTTGTGGTACTATACAAAAAAAAAACTATGGCTTTTTAAAATCCCATATTTGGTCAACAGCTCACTAGTGTACTTGTGGCTGTGTGCTCTCCAACTTAATCCCATTATAGGGTTATGAGGCTATACACATTGATGGTTTTTTGGCCTAGTACTGTACAGTATTGAAGTACTTTGCTATTATTTTCCCTTAACAAATTAAGACATTTAAACAGGCAAAAGAACAAATTCCATTTAATCTTCGGTCTCTTTTTAACCTAATTCTGACACAAGAGACGCTGTATCTGACACCACCAATGGTGTAAAGGAGGTAAAGGTCACATCCTTTCTGTGAGATGCTCCATGACCTCTTTATGTTAGAACATTTTTGTGGCCTGTTTTTCCTTTTGAGACTTCATCTTCTTTTACTTCTCATTGACTCCATTCCAATCTTGACCTCTCTTACCCTTAAGAAAATTAAATACAGCTTTTAGCTTGCTAGACACCAATTAGTTCAGTAGTTCTTAAGTGCACCCCTCCTCCTCTTGCATTCTTCCTTGCATTCCAGTCTTTCTTGCTCCCAACAGGAGCAGATGCAAGCCGACTGCAAAGAGAAGCATTCTTCAAGGAAAACTTAACGCTTTGTAAAAGACCCTAAGTTCACTCCTGGAATCTTAATATGATGCAGCATGACGCTTGAGTTTGAAATTATGAGCACTGACTTTTCCTCTTAGCCTCCTAGATGCAAATATAACTCTATAGCAATAATGAGCCATAGAATATCCACTTATCCTCGTCATCACTATGCGTTATGAGTAAGATCTGTCTTCCCAAGGAGAATATTCAAAATGTTGGAGAAATCATTGGTAATAATAAATGTTACATAGCCCAATTCTTATTTGATCTCCAATGTGAACAAAAGAAATAGGTTGTGCAACATTATCCATAAAATTACATTGGTACAACTATGAGCATCAGACAGGGTGGTCTTGCAAAATCCTGCAAAGTCTTTATAATCTGTTTTTTTTTTCTTAGATTGTTGGAATTAGGAGCCATATACACTGAAGGACCACTTTATTAGAGATACCGGCCCTTTCCACAATTTGAACTTCCCTGTATGGAAGTCCAATGGAGGTCCAGCGAGCTACTAGATGGCATCTCTGATAAAGCATCCATTGAGTGTATGTTATTATCTTGTCAGTAAAGGTTCACAAATGCGTGACTAAATAGCATTTATTTAATGATCATACTGATTAGGTTTACAATGTTGGATAACTTTAAAAGGTATTGTCTCATAAAAGCAAACCTTGGGTGTGAAATCATTTGTTAAGGCAGTGGATTTGGATCAGCTGAACCTCTCAAACAATTCGGCTTAGGACTAGATCTGAGGATTGTGCCTGAGAGATCTCAGTTTTCACCATTTAACCTCACTAATTGGAATTTGGTCCTCACTGTGGTGAACCCCAAACTGTTACCCCAGAAATAGTCTTGGTTAAGAAGTAACTGACACAACTTCGTCAAGAGGGTGAAAGCAGAAATGTGGTCGTAAGCAGTGCTGAGGTCAGAACAGGCAGAATTCTGCATAACCAAGTAACAGGCCAACAGTCAGGGCAGGCAGCAGACAGAGTAAACACAGTCAATAAGCAAGCTGAGATTGGGAATGGAGAAGTCAGGAAAAGCTGAGTGAGACATACACAGATCAAAACCATGAGATCAGACAGCACAGTATACCCCTTTTACACACTATAAAGGCTGATTGCTCAAGAACCCTCTGATGGAAGAGAGAGACTAAAATAGGGGAGGACTCATAAGGATTGCCCGGGAATGGAAAAGCTAAGTGCGTGTTCTGGCACTTTAGGAGGCAGGCTGAGTGCATAAATGCATCCTTCAGGAAGCAGAAAGGGAGGATAGATGACAGTGGCAACTAGAAGCAGAAAGTTGGGGATCACAATGCCAGTGTGAGGAAGTATAGGAAGTCAGCAGCCATGGCCTCAATACCTGACATTGCTCAATAATAGAGATGAGCGAACGTGTTCGTCCGAACTTGATATCCGTGCGGATATTAGGGTGTTCGGGATGTTCGTTATTCGTAACGAACACCATGCGGTGTTCGGGTTACTTTCACTTCCTTCCCTGAGACGTTAGCGCGCTTTTCTGGCCAATTGAAAGACAGGGAAGGCATTACAACTTCCTCCTGTGTTGTTCCAGCCCTATACCACTCCCCTGCTGTGAGTGGCTGGCGAGATCAGGTGTCCGCCTAATATAAAAGTCGGCCCCTCCCGCGGCTCGCCTCAGATGCCTTGTGAGTTAGATGAGGGACAGTGCTGTTTGTACCGGAGATGCTGTAGGGAAAGAATTGGTAGTTAGTGTAGGCTTCAAGACCCCCAAAGGTCCTTATTAGGGCCACTGATAGCTGTGTGTTGGCTGCTGTTAGCAGTGGCAATTTTTTTTCTTCTCAAAATCGGCTCTGCAGAGCGTTGCACCTGGCATTAGGGACAGAAGTGTTTCATAGGCAGGGAGAGTGTTAGGAGTGAGTGTAGCCTTCAAGAACCTCAACGGTCCTTTCTAGGGCCATATTTAACCGTGTGCAGTACTGTGCTGGCTGCTGTTAGCTGTGCTGCATATTTTTTTTCTTCTCAAAATCGCCTCTGCAGAGCATTGCACCCTCCATTGATACTGCAGGGAAAGAATTGTGTAGGCAGGGCCACAACACAGTTATTATTCATTGAATATACGCAGCGCGGCCTTTTGCTTGTAAAACAAGTGAAAAAAATTCTATTTGTCCTGCCTCTGTCCGTCCTAAGGGCGGTGGACACGTGTCGGCTGCGTGTGCAACGTTTAAAAATCAGACGCACCCAGCTACGTTTTACTCCTGGCTTCGCCATTTGCTTTCCTTAATTGGGAAAAAAATACCTGCTCTGCCAGAGTTATAATAACTCTGCTACCCTCAAGTTCTGTGCCACATTAGCAGGGCCACAGCACAGTTATTAAACTTCTCATGTTCATTGAATATACGCAGTGCTGCCTTTTGGTGGAAAAAAACTGAAAAAAATTCTATTTGTCCTGCCTCTGTCCGTCCTAAGGGCGGTGGACACGTGTCGGCTGCGTGTGCAACGTTTAAAGATCAGACGCACCCAGCTACGTTTTACTCCTGGCTTCGCCATTTGCTTTCCTTAATTTGGAAAAAAAATACCTGCTCTGCCAGAGTTATAATAACTCTGCTACCCTCAAGTTCTGTGCCACATTAGCAGGGCCACAGCACAGTTATTAAACTTCTCATGTTCATTGAATATACGCAGTGCTGCCTTTTGGTGGAAAAAAACTGAAAAAAATTCTATTTGTCCTGCCTCTGTCCGTCCTAAGGGCGGTGGACACGTGTGAGCTGCGTGTGCAACGTTTAAAAATCAGACGCACCCAGCTACGTTTTACTCCTGGCTTCGCCATTTGCTTTCCTTAATTGGGAAAAAAATACCTGCTCTGCCAGAGTTATAATAACTCTGCTACCCTCAAGTTCTGTGACACATTAGCAGGGCCACAGCACAGTTATAAACTTAGATTATTCATTCACTAGAGGCAGTGGGGCCTTTCGTTTTCAAAAAAGGGAAAAAATTATATTTGGCCTGCAGTCTTGCGCCAATTTATTTCCTGCCTGTGAAATCAAATCACTGGTAATACAGCATGCTGAGGGGTAGGGGTAGGCCTAGAGGACGTGGACGCGGCCGAGGACGCGGAGGGCCAAGTCAGGGTGTGGGCACAGGCCAAACTCCTAATCCAGGTGTATCGCAGCCGACTGCAGCGCGATTAGTAGAGAGGCACGTTTCTGGCGTCCCGACAGTCATCGCACAATTCATGGGTCCACGCGGGAGACGGTTATTAGAAAATGAGCAGTGTGAGCAGGTCCTGTCCTGGATGGCAGAAAGTGCTTCGAGCAACCTATCGTCCAACCGCAGTTCTGCGCCGTCCACTGCTGCAAATCAGAATCCTCTGCCTGCTGCTCCTCCTTCCTCCCAGCCTCCTCACTCCACTACAATGACACCTGCTCAGCTGCGTGAAGACTCCCAGGAACTGTTCTCTGGCCCCTGCTCAGATTGGGCAGCAGTGGTTCCTCTCCCACCAGAGGAGTTTATCGTCACTGATGCCCAACCATTGCAAAGTTCCCGGGGTCCGGGGGATGAGGCTGGGGACTTCCGCAAACTGTCTCAAGAACTTTCTGTGGGTGAGGAGGACGATGACGATGAGACACAGTTGTCTTGCAGTCAGGTAGTAGTGAGGGCAGTAAGTGCGAGGGAGGAGCGCACAGAGGATTCTGAGGAAGAGCAGCAGGACGATGAGGTGACTGACCCCACCTGGTTTGCAACGCCTACTCAGGACAGGTCTTCAGAGGGGGAGGCAGGGGCAGCAGCAGGGCAGGTTGCAAGAGGCAGTGCGGTGTCCAGGGGTAGAGGCAGGGCCAGACCGAATAATCCACCAACTGTTTCCCAAAGCGCACCCTCGCGCCATGCCACCCTGCAGAGGCCGAGGTGCTCTAAGGTCTGGGAGTTTTTCACAGAGACGCCTGACGACCGACGAGCAGTGGTGTGCAACCTTTGTCGCGCAAAGCTCAGCCGGGGAGCCAACACCAACAGCCTCAGCACCACCAGCATGCGCAGACATATGATGGCCAAGCACCCCACAAGGTGGGACGAAGGCCGTTCACCACCTCCGGTTTGCACCGCTGCCTCTCCCCCTGTGCCCCAACCTGACACTGCTATCCAACCCCCCTCTCAGGACACAGGCACTACCGCCTCATGGCCTGCACCCACACCCTCACCTCCGCTGTCCTCGGCCACATCCACCAGTGTAGTTCAGCGCACCGTCCAGCCGTCGCTTGCGCAAGTGTTTGAGCGCAAGCGCAAGTACGCCGCCACGCACCCGCACGCTCAAGCGTTAACCGTCCGCATAGCAAAATTCATCAGCCTTGAGATGCTGCCCTATAGGGTTGTGGAAACGGAGTCCTTCAAAAGTATCATGGAGGCGGCGGCCCCGCGCTACTCAGTTCCCAGTCGCCACTACTTTTCCCGATGTGCTGTCCCAGCCCTGCACGACCACATCTCCCGCAACATTGTATGCGCCCTCACCAACGCGGTTACTGCCACGGTCCACTTAACAACGGACACGTGGACAAGCACAGGCGGGCAGGGCCACTACATCTCCCTGACGGCACATTGGGGGAATTTAGTGGAGGCTGGGACAGAGTCAGAGCCTGGGACTGCTCACGTCCTACCCACCCCCAGAATTGCGGGCACCAGCTCGGTGGTTGTATCTGCGGAGGTGTATGCTTGCTCCACTAAAGCACCCTCCTCCTCCTCCTCTGTCTCGCAATCAAGATGTGCTAGCAGCAGCATGTCGCCAGCAGTCGGTGTCGCGCGGTGTGGCAGCACAGCGGTGGGCAAGCGTCAGCAGGCCGTGCTGAAACTACTCAGCTTAGGCGATAAGAGGCACACGGCCCACGAACTGCTGCAGGGTCTGACATAGCAGACCGACCGCTGGCTTGCGCCGCTGAGCCTCCAACCGGGCATGGTCGTGTGTGACAATGGCCGTAACCTGGTGGCGGCTCTGCAGCTCAGCAGCCTCACGCACGTGCCATGCCTGGCCCATGTCTTTAATTTGGTGGTTCAGCGCTTTCTGAAAAGCTACCCACGCTTGTCAGACCTGCTCGTAAAGGTGCGCCAGCTCTGCGCACATTTCCGCAAGTCCCACACGGACGCTGCCACCCTGCGCACCCTGCAACATCACTTTAAGCTGCCAGTGCACCGACTGCCGTGCGACGTGCCCACACGGTGGAACTCTACGCTCCACATGTTGGCCAGGCTCTATGAACAGCGTAGAGCTATAGTCGAATACCAACTCCAACATGGGCGGCGCAGTGGGAGTCAGCCTCCTCAATTCCTTTCAGAAGAGTGGGCCTGGTTGGCAGACATCTGCCATGTCCTTGGTAATTTTGAGCAGTCTACCCAGGTGGTGAGCGGCGATGCTACAATCATTAGCGTCACCATTCCTCTGCTATGCATCTTGAGAAATTCCCTGCAAAGCATAAAGGCAGCTGCTTTGCGCTCGGAAACGGGGGCGGGGGAAGACAGTATGCCGCTGGATAGTCAGGGCACCCTCCTGTCTATTTCTCAGCGCGTACAGGAGGAGGAGGAGGAGCATGAGGAGGATGAGGAGGAGGGGGAAGAGACAGCTTGGCCCGCTGCTGACGGTACACCGGCTGATTGCCTGTCATCCTTTCAGCGTGTATGGCCTGAGGAGGAGGAGGAGGATCCTGAAAGTGATCTTCCTAGTGAAGACAGCCATGTGTTGCGTACTGGTACCCTGGCACACATGGCTGACTTCATGTTAGGATGCCTTTCTCGTGACCCTCGCGTTGCACGCATTCTGGCCACAACGGAATACTGGGTGTACACACTGCTCGACCCACGCTATAAGGAGAAGCTGCCCACTCTGATTCCCGAAGAGGAAAGGGGTTCGAGAGTGTTGCTATACCACAGGACCCTTGCGGACAAGCTGATGGTAAAATTCCCAGCCGACAGCGCTAGTGGCAGAAGGCGCAGTACCGAGGGCAAGGTAGCAGGGGAGGTGCGGAGATCGAGCAGCATGTACATCCCAGGCAGTGCAACAGTCTTTAAGGGCCTGGACAGCTTTATGGCTCTCCACCAAGACTGTGTCACCGCTCCCCAGTCAAGGCTGAGTCGGCGGGAGCACTGTAAAAGGATGGTGAGGGAGTACGTAGCCGATCGCACGACCGTCCTCCGTGACGCCTCTGCCACCTACAACTACTGGGTGTCGAAGCTGGACACATGGCCTGAACTAGCGCTGTATGCCCTGGAGGTGCTTGCTTGTCCTGCGGCTAGCGTCTTGTCGGAGAGGGTGTTTAGTGCGGCTGGGGGAATCATCACAGATAAGCGTACCCGCCTGTCAACCGACAGTGCCGACAGGCTAACACTCATCAAGATGAACAAAGGCTGGATTTCGCCAGACTTCTCTTCTCCACCAGCGGACAGCAGCGATACGTAAGCAATACGTAGTCTGCACCCGCGGATGGAAGCTACGTTCTCTCTCACCATCCAAAACGGGGACATTTCTGCTTCATCAATCTGTGTCTAATATTCCTCCTCCTCCTCCTCCTGCTACTCCTCCTGAAACCTCACGTAATCACGCTGAACGGGCAATTTTTCTTAGGGCCACAAGGCTCACTCAAATAATTTTTCTAAACAATTTTTAAAAGTTTCAATGCGCTTAAAAGCGTTGGAACTGTAACTTGAACCAATTTTTCGTTACACTGGGCTGCCTCCAGGCCTAGTTGCCACTTAAGCCACATTAACCAAAGCGATTAATGGGTTTCACCTGCCCTCTTGGCTGGCCATGGCCAATTTTTGGGATGTACATTAGTACTGTTGATACAGCAATTTTTGTGGGCCCTCGCCTACAGTGTAATCAAATAAATTTTTAGCCCACCTGCATTAAGCACGACATTACTACCTCAGCTGTGTTGGGCAATGCAATGGGATATTTCTATGTACCGCCGGTGGCTTCCTGGCACCCACCCATGCTGTCGGTCCACAGGGAGTTGTAAATGCATCTGTGTCCACTTCTAAAGAACCCCAGTCTGACTGGGGCATGCAGTGTGGGCCGAAGCCCACCTGTATTACGCACGACATTACTACCTCAGCTGTGTTGGGCAATGCAATGGGATATTTTTGTGTACCGCCGGTGGGTTCCAGGGAGCCACCCATGCTGTCGGTCGACAGGGACTTCACAATAGGGAGTTGTACCTGCCTGTGTCTATGAATTAAAAAGCCCGGTCTAACTGGGGCATGCAGACACCTTGACAGAATGAATAGTGTGTGGCACATAGGTTCCCCATTGCTATGCCCACGTGTGCAGCTCCTGATGGCGATGGCACAGGATTCTATTTCTCATTGCTTCTGTACAGCATTGTGGGCTATCGCCCCGCCCCTTTTAAAGAGGGTTGCTGCCTAGCCATGCCAACCCTGTGCAGTGTGTGCCTGCGGTCCCTCGTCATGGCAGACGCACTTCTAAATAGACATGAGGGTGGTGTGGCATGAGGGCAGCTGAAGGCTGCGCAGGGACACTTTGGTGTGCGCTGTGGGGGGAGGGGGGGCGGTTGGGCAGCATGTAACCCAGTAGAAGGGGCAGTGGAGTGTCATGCAGGCGGTGATTGTGCTTTGTTGGAGGTAGTGTGGTGCTTAGCAAAGGTATGCCATGCTAATGATGGCTTTTCAGAAGTAAAAGTTTTTGGGAGGGGGGGGGGGCCCACTCTTGCCGGTATTGTGGCTTAATAGTGGGACCTGTGAACTTGACATGCAGCCCAACATGTAGCCCCTCGCCTGCCCTATCCGTTGCTGTGTCCTTCCCATCACTTTCTTGAATTGCCCAGATTTTCACACATGAAAACCTTAGCGAGCATCGGCGAAATACAAAAATGTTCTGGTCGCCCATTGACTTCAATGGGGTTCGTTATTCGAAACGAACCCTCGAACATCGCGGGAAGTTCGTTTCGAATAACGAACACCCGAACATTTTGGTGTTCGCTCATCTCTACTCAATAAATAACTAACTTTCTAATATTTAGTTTTAGGGGGTCAGTGCTCCATTTCTCTTATATTTCTCTCAAAGTACCCAGTACTGCTACATAGATTGATTTCTTTTATGTTAAATTCTGTCTGCTACTGTCCACAGCTACAGGAATTACATTAAATATGGATTCATGCAGTACTGAACTTATGGGGGAAGTAAAAATAGCATCAAATCACACGAACAATGGGAAAACAAAGTAAGTTGGGAGTCACTAAAAATTCAAGAGGTTAGGTCCAGGAGTCAGCATTTTACATGGGCATATTTTAGTATGACATACATCAATATAGAGTGACATTGACCCATCCTGTTCATATAGATATTGTATTGACTGTCCCAATTTCTAACACAGTGTATGTCAACAGTAGACACGTCAAGTCTCCCAGTTTTCACAGGAGTCACCCTAGTTTCATAGTACCTCTCTGTCAACAAAATGACTCTCCAATTACCTAAGTAATTATGTGATTGCATGCCACTCAGCTGGTCCTGAGCAGTGTGTAGAAGCCTACAAGGGACCCTTAGCCTATCCTCTTCATTTACTCTACATTACATGACCTCACTCATGTGCCGCCTGTCCTCCATGAAGTATATGACCTAACTCTTCTCCGTTTCTTCAGTCCAGCTTTCAGACTTCAGTAAAGTGCTGGATGGAAGGAATGGGGAAGGGTCAGACTATGTAATTCATGGAGCCAGGTAGTGATGTGAGTGCAACCAAGTAATACAGAGAGAATGAAGTAGCTGTAATTTGAGGGGCTACATTTACTTGCTGGGCCATATTTACTTTGTAGGGGCACAGTGAAAGAGACCTGATTTACTTTGTAGGGGCACAGTACTTTTTGGGAGTGGCTACATTTACTATGACCGTATAGAAGGGCATATTTACTTTGTGGGGGCACAATGAAAAATGTATTACTGTGTGGGGCTTGTTTTACTTTTTGGCGGACAAAATGGGCTCCAATGATCTGTGGGGGCACTGAGAGGGGCAGACGTAGCAGCAGGATAGTGAGTGTGTGTGCAGAAATGTGGCTGGAAAAACTCATCATGGCGGTCTGGGTCTAAATTGAGAAGAAAAACAAAAATGGACAATGCCAAATCAGAGAAGACATCACCGGAGGTAACTGAACTGCAATCACTATCAATGTGCATGCCTACCTGTTAAAAATTGTCTTATGCTGTTTCTGATGTATATGATTATCAGGGGAGGTAGATATTATGAGTAGAGTATAGGGGGGTATGCATGAAAGTCACTGTTTTAAAAACTACTACAGTATTCTAAATAGTACTACTGCTGTAGGCTTTCTACACCCTCTTATGAATGTCATGCCAGTTGAAATCCCACACCCATTTTTGACATGCATAGCCTTTCTAGCTTGACATCTGTGCAGTAAGTGTGCTACATCTGCTCGCTTATTTTCAAACTACAGAATCACTACAGAGGGTGGTCATACTGTAGTATTGTAACTCCATCATCTCCATATTTAATTCATTCATGGAGCTAAATAGATTATTTTCTAGTGAGTGACTTCTTCGTTGCCTTAAATAAACCCTCTCTACTCTACCAAGCATTTTATGAATGAAATCTTTTTGATGGCTTATGTTTCCCTTGGCAACAGAAAATAACCCAGAATATGATGTCAGAGACCAATAAATGGATCCATTGTATTATTGTAAGGTGGGAAATGAAGACCGGCTGTTCAGCTTGTAGAAATGTGTTTTAACTTTCTGTGATTACATCAGATTTGCAATTTTCATGTCAAGCTGCTTAACGAGGAGGAAGGTTGCCAATACAAGTTAGTTATTGTGTAGTCAAAAGTACATTAGTTGTTGGGTTTATCCCGCAATTGTACTACGACTACAGCCACATGGTCAGCAGTGTTATAAATAACTCCTGAACACGAGGGGGAGTCAAAAATTATCCACACTCTGACTGTAGAATTTATTTTAATGAGCTTTCAGAAAAGACAAATACATTATTTTTCGACATTTTTGTCAATACACTTTGTCCATCTGTCAAGAGGCTTTTACATTCCCTCATTTAAAAATGTTTTAGGCTGAGCTGCGAGTCACGAATGCACCGCTGTCTTCATCTCTTCATCAGACGTCAATCTTCATCCTCTTAGGTCTTCTGTCTGGGGACCAAAAGGTGATAGTCTGATGGGGCAAAATAGGACTGTAGGGAGGATGCTTTAACATGGTGTTGTTTCGGTACCCATCTCGCACAAATGTTTCGAAACACAAGTTTGTTGCGGCTTATTGCATAGGCAGAGCCATGACTGATTTGCAACAAAATGCACTGTCCCTCATCTATCCAATGGAACCAGTTCACATGCATGCTCAATGTTGTCATCCGTCGTGGACGTGGAAGGGCATCTGGCTCCTTCTTCATGGCTGAGACTTGTGCGACCTTCCTTAAAGGGGTGGTCTCGCGAAACAAAGTGGGTCTATACACTTCCGTATGGCGATATTAATGCACTTTGTAATATACATCGTGCATTAAATATGAGCCATACAGAAGTTATTCACTTACCTGCTCCGTTGCTGGCGTCCTCGTCTCCATGGTTCCGTCTAAATTCGCCGGCAGCTTGCTTTTTTAGACGCGCTTGCGCAGTCCGGTCTTCTCCATTCAGCACGAGCCGCTTCAGTGTGCTCCCCGCTACAGCTCTTCTGCGCATGCGCAGACGAGCTGTCACTGCTCGGGAGCGCGCTGGAGCGGCCATTCTGTACCTTCCTCTGTTAGAGGAAGGTGCAGAGCTGCCGAGCTGTCCGGAGAAGCCGCCCAGCTGTCCCGCCGTCCAGCTGTCCTGGTAAGTCATGGGCCGGGGGGGCTGCTGCTGCGATGGGGGGGCTGTCGCTGCGATGGGGGGGGGGCTATCGCTGCGCCGGGGGAACTAGCGCTGGGCCGGGGGGGGGCTGTCGCTGGGCCGGGGGGGGGGGCTGTCGCTGTGCCGGGGGAACTAGCGCTGGGGCGGGGGGGGGCTGTCGCTGGGCCGGGGGGGGCTGTCGCTGCGCCGGGGGGGGCTGTCGCTGCGCCGGGGGAACTAGCGCTGGGCCGGGGGGGGCTGTCGCTGGGCCTGGGGAACTAGCGCTGGGCCGGGGGGGGGGGCTGTCGCTAGGCCGGGGGAACTAGCGCTGGGCCGGGGGGGGCTGTCGCTGCGCCGGGGGGGCTGCGCCGGTTACCTGCTGCCTGGCGGTGGGTGACTGGTCGGCGGCTGCGGTGGGTCCGGTCGGCGGCTGCGGGGCGTCTGGTTGCCATGGAGACACAGCTGGCAGCGTCTCGGGAGCGCGCACGTCGGGCTGCAGCGAGCGACGGGAAAAGAGCTGGCGGCCATCTTGGGGAAACTTTTATAAGTTGCTGAAACGCTGGAACGGTAAGTACGAACCAGCTAGAAATGTCATTTACAGGGGGGCTTAGTAATGTATGCTTAATGGGGGGGACTGGGCAAAAAAAAAAATTCACTGCTTCCTCGAGACATCTCCTTTAAACTTCTCTATCTATTTATACACATTTCTTCATGACAAAACACTTTTTCCATACGGTACACAATTAATATTGGCACCAGACACCCCCTTAGACCACAAAACGAATCAATGTATGTTCCTCTTCTATTGAAAGTCACAATGGGGCAGCCATTGTTTTTGCACTACAGTCGCAAATTAACTGATGTACCACATTCAAATGTGTCTGGAGAGACAATGACCTACAACTGAAAGCATTGATAAGACAGTGCGACCAACTGGAATGTGGATAATTTTTGACTCACCCTTGCATATGTGGTCAGAAAATTGTCCTATTCATAGAGGATGTGAAGCTACACTTGATCCTAAGGTATATACATGACCTATGAAGTGTTGCTTCACTTTAAAAGGGTTGTAGGATAGGGGATGACTATCTGATCGTGGAGGTCTGACCACTGGGACTTCCACCAATCATGAGAATGGGTGTCAGAATGGTTTCCACATAAATGAAGCCATATTCATGCATGTGTACCATTGCCTGGTATATTTTATTGGAACTACCCAAGATAGCTGAGTTCAAGCACTTTAAAAAAAAATACTCTGTAAGGAAATTCTGAGTAAGGGCTACTTGACATGGGCATATTTGTGCACGTTTTTGCATGGGCAAAACTTGTGCACGCAATGCGCAGAGAATAAATACCATTGATTTCAATGGGTTCATTCACAATTCCTTTTTTAAGCACACATTTCATGCACGCAGAAAGAGATGCAGCATGCTTTACTTTTGTGTGCATTTGAACACCAGAAGGCCCTCATAGAAGTCTATGGAAGTGTGCAAATGCACACACAATACACAAGGAGATGCGCGATACGCTGAGCAATTCTGCAGGTGAAAGAACACATCTGGAACTTATTAGGCTAAATAGCCATTTAAATCAGGGAGTGGTTGTGTCCTATGTGCAAAAAAACATGTCATACGGGTGCAAAGAGTACAGTAATATACACAATACATGTGCAAAAAGGAGTCGCTTATGGTGAAAATACGTTGAGCTGAGGCATGCGCAATTGCACATATGCCTATGTGAAGGTACACTTAATAGATGTGTACACCCCGTTCGAGTCTCTCATCTACCAATCAGAATGAGTAGTAGATATAAAGAGCGTCACTTGCTCAGAATGCCTGGTAAATTGGTTTTATTGGAAGCTAAGGATATATTCACATGCAACAGACTGGCTGCAGAATTTTCTGTGACCATAAGTCAGTCTTATTCATATGAATAGGGCTGTTTCAACAGGAAGATCATGGTCAGTTGCAAGCTCCATTCAGAGAATACAACACTGTACAGACTTAGGAAGAATACATGGATTTAATGCGAGCTGTGCTTGCGGTACCAAATCAGGCCACTACAATACCAAGCAGCAGACCCTTGCTGACCAACTATTGATGACCTATCCTGTGAAAAGGTCATCAATGGTAAAGTCCCAGATACCCTAAAAATCATCACCCATCTTGCTGTGTCAGTCTATCACCGTTCAGGTTCCAGGGAAAGCTGGGTGACAAGACAGCTATCACTCTGCTATTCCCAGTTCCCACAGAAATCACCTGCATTCCTTAACCCCCAATCCCTCAATTGTCTTGGAAGTGTTAATCTCCCCAGGCTGGAGGAGCAGATGTCCTTCTCATACAAACAAGGGGGCAGTGACAAGAATGTGCTAATTTGTATATGGCCCTGGCTCTCTATTGAAGCAAGAGACATGAGGCAGACAAATGGCACCAGAGATAGATAGGGAAAATCCATAATGGGGATTACGGATCACCGAAAGGTCCCAGCGCAACAGTGGTTAAAGCAGAGGGGTTCCCTCTCCCATGTGTTAGACCTCGAAGATTCACTTTGACAAAGGGCTGCCTGTTGTTCCCGTACGGTTTGTTTGTATATCCCTTGTACCCTTATACTCACATGTAACACCTTGTTTGTATATCCCTTTAGTCTATTTTAGAATAAATCTGCAATTTATTAGTTGAGCCTTGTCCATTTTAAAACGATCCTTACTCCAAAGAGATTGTTGTGGTAATTCAATCTGGTGTCAATTTGCCTGAATATCAGTTTATGGTGGCAGCATGTGTGCGAGCAGCATTGTGCAGTGCTGGAGTGCGTTAGACCAGATCAAAGGGTGATTTGTGCTTTCGGTCTGCATATGGCAAGACCCCGTAAAAGCTGGTTACAAATCCACCTGTAGTCTGGCAACTCAAAACTCGCAATTCCGCTAGAGCGATCAGATTCTGCCGTGACAACTGGATGCAATGGTTAGAGTGATCTCTCTCTTCTGCCTATACGTGACAACCCCCTTTAACGTTCATCATGTGCCATCCACCAGATGGCACACAATGTAATGTTCTGTACTGCAGCTGTAGTTCCATGGTTAAAATTAATTTGTTGTGTTACAAAAAGTCTCCATGTAGGCTAGTCCTTACGCAATTAAAAGGATGAATAACAGAGGAATGTCACAATACAAAGTACAGTTACTCCTAAATTGATCTCATGAGTAATAAAATGATGTACTACAGCAGACACATCAGGAGAGGTGACAGATTCTCTTCAATCTAGTTCCTCAGAGGTGATGAATTGGATTGTAGTAGTTCTGTTCTATTTTCTTCACCATCTGCCCCAGACCAATATAACAACTTACCTAGGCCACTGCAGAGTTTTCTGCAGAGTCATCCTTGGCTCCTCACTTGTAGAGCCCTAGCCTCTATAAAAAACACAAATAAATTTAAACCCCAGACCAAATGCCAAAATTAATTCAGACTCCGAACCAGACCCCAAAAATTAATTCAGAGTCCAGATCAGATGCTAAAATAAATACAGACCCCAGAAATAGACCTTTAAATAAATTCTGATTCCAGATCAGACTCAGAATTAATTCCGACCCTATGTTAATGTCAGGACAGTGTCCGGGATATGGGGGTCCCTGAGATATCCCGCAACCCCTGTCCCTGCCTACTTGCCCCCCTGGGCTAACCCCCAGGGCGACAACTGGGCGGCGGTCCCTACCCTCACTAGGGAAGCGGGACACGGGAAGACAAACAGACACTGAAGACAAACAACGGTAGAATGGTCAGACAATCCGGGTCGGCAACAGGAGGGTACGCAGTACAGGGGGGTCAGGCAAGACGTAGTCAAGGTCCAAAAGCAGAGGTCAGGAAAGCCGGGGTCACAAACAGGAGTCAAAGAATACGCGGGTGCAGCTGGAAGACCAAACTAACACTGGCAAGGCCTGAGAGGAAAACACACCTATTTAAATGCTGTCAGCGCTCCCGCCCCAGAAGCTGATTGGGGCGGGGAGCCTGACAGCAGCAGGGCTAATCAGGGCGGTGCTGGGGGCACGCCCCCAGTCTCACTGCACAGACAGTTACCAGGGAAGCCAGCCTGGTAGTCAAGCGACCAGAAGCACCAGCTGCCTCCCTAGCAACCCGGCGGCGACCAGTCTTACAGCGGCCCGGGGAGATCACAAGAACCGGGGTACCTCTGCGCCGTGCTCCTGTACCCCGGGTGGCCGGACCGGTGGTGCGGGCACGGCGGCCCCGAGAGTTGCCGGTTCTGACAGTACCCCCCCTTCTACGGGGGGACACCGGACCCCCATGGCCAGGTGCGGGCTTAAGCGGGAAAGCCCTGTGGAATGCCTGGACTAGGCGTGGCGCATGAACGTCCCTGGCAGGGACCCACGTCCTATCCTCAGGGCCAAATCCTCTCCAGTGGACCAGGTACTGCAGCACACCTCTAACCCATCGGGCATCCACCAGCCTTTCTACTTCATACTCCAGTTCCCCCTGTACCAGAGAAGGAGGAGGCGGGTTCTGGGTGGGTAGAACTGGAGTCACATACTTCTTAAGTAAGCTTTTGTGAAACACCTTGTGGACCTTCCAGGGGTCAGGAAGTGCCAACTTATATGACACCGGGTTGATGACCTGAGAAACAGTAAATGGGCCAATGAACCGAGGAGCAAGTTTCAGGGAGGGAACCTTGAGTCTCAGATTCTTGGAGGACAACAAAACTTGCTCCCCGACTACAAAAGGTGCAGAGATGGTACATCTTTTATTTGCGTATTTACGCAGTTTCTCTTGGGAACCCTGAAGGTTCTTACGAACCTGGGCCCAAACTGTGCACAGTTCCTCAGAGGATATGTCGGCGGCCGGATTGTTCGAGACCACAGGAGTGGAAAGCGAGAACCGGGGATGAAACCCATAGTTACAAAAAAAAGGTGACAATTGGGTCGACGAGTTAACATGGTTGTTGATAGCAAATTCGGCGAGAGGTAAGTAGTTGGCCCACTGATACTGGTTATCAGAGACAAATAGTCGCAGATACTGGATAAGTTCTTGGTTCATTCGTTCCGTTTGTCCGTTACTCTCGGGATGGAAAGCGGAGGAGAAGGACAAATTTACGTTTAGATTTTTACAGAAGGCTCGCCAGAAGCGAGCGACGAACTGAACCCCTCTATCTGACACAATGTCCTCGGGGATCCCATGTAACCGAACAATCTCCTTGATGAACATTTCAGACAGAAGTTTGGCGTTAGGCAACTTGCAAAGCGGAACAAAATGTGACATTTTAGAGAAACGGTCTACTATTACCCAGATGACCGTATTCCCCAGCGAGGATGGCAGATCAGTAATAAAATCCATGGACAAATGGGACCATGGCCTGGACGGAATGGGCAAGGGAAGAAGAGGACCCTCAGGACGTCTCCTGAGATTCTTCCCCCTTGCGCAAACCGGGCACGCGGACACAAATACCCGTACCTCCTTGGCCATGTGCGGCCACCAATAGAGTCTGGATACTAACTCCAGCGTACCCCTGATGCCGGGGTGTCCAGCTAGGACAGAAGCGTGTGTCTCCTCTAACACTTTCAATCTCAGTGACGATGGGACAAATAATTTGCCTTCCGGAAGGGCTTCAGGAGCAGATTGTTGAGCGGCGTGAATGAGAGGTGAAAGGTCGGAGGAGACAGCAGCGAGGACCACCCCAGGGGAGAGAATGCTCTCAGGCTCCGGCTCGGCAGGTTCCGGAGAACCAAAGCTCCTAGACAGGGCATCAGCCTTGACATTCTTAGAACCGGGTCTATAGGTAACCACAAAATTGAACCGAGAGAAGAACAAGGCCCAGCGGGCTTGCCGAGCATTTAACCTCTTAGCGGAATCTAGATAGGTGAGGTTTTTATGGTCTGTGAGTACCGTGATCTGGTGATGGGCTCCTTCCAAAAAATGCCTCCACTCTTCGAAAGCCCACTTAATCGCCAGCAATTCCCGGTTGCCTATATCATAGTTCCGTTCGGTGGAAGAAAACTTCCTAGAAAAATAGGCACACGGTCTAAGGTTGGTGAGAGTGGAGGGACCTTGGGACAGTACCGCTCCCACCCCAAACTCAGAGGCATCTACTTCCACCAAAAAAGGGCTGGACAGATCTGGTTGTACTAGGACAGGTGCAGAAGAGAACGCCGCCTTAAGGGTATCGAAGGCCCTCAGAGCCTCAGAAGACCAGGTCCTCACATCTGCCCCCTTTCTGGTGAGGTCCGTTAGAGGTTTAGCCACCACGGAGAAGTCTTTGATGAATTTGCGATAGTAGTTGGCGAAGCCGAGGAAGCGTTGAAGGGCTTTCAACGACCCTGGCTGGGCCCACTCCGTGATGGCTTTCACCTTTTCAGGATCCATCTGGAAGTCGCATGGCGTGATGATATACCCCAAAAATGATATCTTTTGTACCCCGAACACACATTTCTCGAGTTTAGCAAACAGCTTGTTATGTCTGAGTCGAGCTAGTACAGTCTGAACGTGAGTATGGTGACTTGGCAAGTCGGAGGAAAAAATCAAAATGTCGTCTAGATATACAACCACGAACACCCCCATGATATCCTGAAACACTGAGTTCATGTACCCCTGAAAAATGGCGGGGGCGTTACCCAATCCAAAAGGCATAACTAGGTATTCAAAATGCCCGAGGGGCGTATTGAAGGCGGTTTTCCACTCATCCCCCTCCCGAATGCGGATGAGGTTGTATGCTCCCCTGAGATCAAGTTTAGAAAACCATCGGGCACCAGCGACCTGGTTGAGGAGGTCAGGAATGAGTGGAAGGGCATACTGGTTTCGTACTGTGATTTTGTTTAGCTCTCTATAGTCAATACAGGGCCGGAGGCCCCCATCCTTCTTCTCAACGAAGAAAAACCCGGCACGGTCGGGTTCGTCATAAATTTGACCCAAGGCGGAAAAAAAGGCGTCAAGGGATAGTCGGGCGGGAGAGCCAGCAGGTAATGAGAAAGCCCAATTTTGGGGCTCTCCCCTCAGGCGGGTAATTACAATTCCCACTTTCTGGTATTCAGTACCAGAGGAGTGGGGGCGGAGATCAAAGTAGAGCTTGCAGCTCTCTCTAAATGCGAAAAACTGACTTCTCTCTCCGGAGAAACAATCCGGAAGCGTGGCTCGAGGTTCTGTCATTGTTCCTGGAGCGGAAGGGGGCTGCATGGGACCTGCAGCTGCCGCTTGTTCCTGTCGCTGCAAGCGGGCTGTTAGGTCCTGGGCAAGGTTCGTAAGGACCTGGACCTGGTTCGCTAACGCAGCCACGGCCTCCATCGAGGGATTCAAAGTAGCCGGGCGGATGCACGAGTCTGACCTACCTTCGGCCAGTGTTACTGTCAGGACAGTGTCCGGGATATGGGGGTCCCTGAGATATCCCGCAACCCCTGTCCCTGCCTACTTGCCCCCCTGGGCTAACCCCCAGGGCGACAACTGGGCGGCGGTCCCTACCCTCACTAGGGAAGCGGGACACGGGAAGACAAACAGACACTGAAGACAAACAACGGTAGAATGGTCAGACAATCCGGGTCGGCAACAGGAGGGTACGCAGTACAGGGGGGTCAGGCAAGACGTAGTCAAGGTCCAAAAGCAGAGGTCAGGAAAGCCGGGGTCACAAACAGGAGTCAAAGAATACGCGGGTGCAGCTGGAAGACCAAACTAACACTGGCAAGGCCTGAGAGGAAAACACACCTATTTAAATGCTGTCAGCGCTCCCGCCCCAGAAGCTGATTGGGGCGGGGAGCCTGACAGCAGCAGGGCTAATCAGGGCGGTGCTGGGGGCACGCCCCCAGTCTCACTGCACAGACAGTTACCAGGGAAGCCAGCCTGGTAGTCAAGCGACCAGAAGCACCAGCTGCCTCCCTAGCAACCCGGCGGCGACCAGTCTTACAGCGGCCCGGGGAGATCACAAGAACCGGGGTACCTCTGCGCCGTGCTCCTGTACCCCGGGTGGCCGGACCGGTGGTGCGGGCACGGCGGCCCCGAGAGTTGCCGGTTCTGACAGTTAAAATGATTCGTCCCCAAACCAGACCTCTGAGTAAAGTCAGACCCAGAATAGACCTTTAAATAAATTCAAACCTCAAAGGAGACCCCTATATATACTCAGACCAAAGAAAAGACCCCCAAAAATAATTCAGACTTGATCTGACTTCAAAATAAATAAAGACACCAGACCAGTTTCCTAAATTAATTTCTATCTCAGATAGAAGCAGAAAATAAATTTTAAAGTCCCAGTCCAAACTCCTAAAGGTGATGTCACAAGAATATAAGCCCTATTCATATTCCTTGTAAGGGCATATGAACATCACAGAGCAGGGTTCCCTGCTCAGGACTGCCCTCTATGATCCCGAACTGAAGGACTTGAGAAGTCCCTGTATTACCAGGATGGCAATCCAGATCCCAGACCAGATTAATTCATACTTCAAACCTGACCCCAAAATAAATACAAACCTTAGACCAGATCACTAAATAAATTCCTACCCAGATTTGACCCCTTAAATACTGTAGGCCCCAGTCCCCACTATATACTTACCCTCCTTTCTCATGGGCTCCTATTCAGTAGTGTTGAGTGAACTGAACCAGTAGAACCTTGTTTCAGGTCAAACATTGCTAAAAAGAACCCAAACCAAGCTTTTAGCAAAGTTCTACTGGAAAGAAGGTTTTACTGGTTCAGATAGCTCAACACTAGTCCTGATCACTCATTTATAACATTAAGCATCATAACAGCCCTGTATAATATAGGTTTATTTTAACTTTCTTATACACCAATTTTAGGAGTTTTGGTGAACTTGTGGTTCAGTTCCAGCTAATTCAGACTTAACTGAATTTTCTACAAAACTTCAGGAAACAGGCCAAACACAAATTTTCAAAAGTTCTCTCATCACTATTCTTCAGCTTCAAGTGCTACTCACATGGTCCTAATGCTGGCACCTCCAAGATGCTGTGTGCATTGTCATACAGAATGTCCTGATGCTGGATGGCTTTGTGGACCCACTGCGGAGGCTTCCAGAGCTGAAGAGTAACCGGAGAGCGAGGCAAGTACTATCACCATTATCTATAGATACTTCCAATAGATGGCGGGTAATTGGAAATGCAGCAATGTATGTATTGATTTATGTCCTATGGTATTTTGGCCACTGTGCATTCCTAACACAAGTGGTCTTACTGGTCCAAGCATCCCAGAGTTTGAGGAGTTAAGAGTTTCACTAGCGCAATATTAGTTCTTTCAAATCTCTGGAATACATGTTCTACGAGGTGACGCTCAGCGTAGAACGCTGTATACATTACTGTTTGAAAAATAATAGTTTTGTTGTGACAAGAAACATATTTTATTCAACAAAACTTCCTCATTTGCATGTCATTAATTCTAAAATGATAGCTAAGAAGCTTACAATGATGAATGTGAGGAAAATCTCTTGTCATCTCCGTGACAAAGGACTGACATCCAACAACTTCACAGATGTAATTAGAATGGTAAATTGTTAATAGACAAAATATTCATCCACAACGTTAGATATCAGAAGTCTAATAAGAAGGCAAATAAAGTCTGAATGAAAGAAGAACGAGATTCTGGAAGAACTATATTATTTATTTCTATTTCTTGTATGGCACCAACATATTCTGCAACACTGTACTAAATTTGTAATCACTCACCCTAGTACTTCTCCTGAAATAGGGTTCACAATCTTAGTTTCCTATTTCAGGCACACATACATTAGTGTCTTTTCATAAGAAACCAATTAAAGGGGTCTACGATTGGAACAACATGGCTGTTTTTTGCAGAAACAGCGCCACACCTGTGTATGGCTTATATCTGGTATTGCAACTCAGCTCCATTGAAATGAACGGGAGTGAGCTGCAATACCACACACAACCGGAGTTCCGCATGATATAAAATAAAGCAGCTCATACTCATCATTCCCCGATTGTTTCTAGTCAGAGGCTCCACATTTGCTGGCTGATATCATCTATACAGGCTGCAGCCAGCCTAAGCAGTCTACAAATAAGCTGCTGCAGCCAATGACAGTGCTTAGCGATTATCACTGAAGGCTGTCATTGGCTGCAACAGCAGGTTTACAGGACATCACATGTTGAATGCAGCCTGTAAACAAGCAACACACCACAGACCCAAAGCCACTGGCAGGGAGTGGCGAGTATGAGCTGCTTTATTCTTTTACACCATGGGAGATGCCTTAAGATGTCATTTACATAACTCATAAAACACATTTTAGGAACCCTGAGTGTATGCTCACCCTGGCACTTATGGAGAATGACTAGAAGCATCACTGCCAGTTTTTAATCTCCCCGAATATGGTGTTAACCCAAGGCTATGTGTATTTGGAACTTCTATCTAAAGTTGACTTTTTTAGAAAAAAACATTTTTAAATACCCTATTAAGGGATTGATAGAGGGAAGGGCACCATTCAGGACACTCATGCGTCAGCCATAGTGGACACTGGTTGCAAAGAGTATATCTCACTTTCTAGGGCCGAACTCCTCAAGGTTGACTCAGGCTGACTTTTAAAAAAAATTTATCTCATCATCACATTGCTAACGCGTTGATTTACTGCCACACCTGTCCATGGTTGTTTATGGCATTGCAACTCTGCTCCACTGAAGTAAATGGGACTAAGAATCAATACAATACTCAACCTAAAGAGAGGTGTGGGTCTGTTTTTGGAACAAACCAGTCATAATTTTCTAATGTGGTTTAAAAAGGAACGGTGTAATGCCTCATTTTTCCTGTGGAGGCATTGCAGGGGCACTAAAACCTTTTTGCTTGGTTCCTCCATAGATTGCAGCTGCTGAATGTGACTTCTAGCAGAGGGACATGCATTGACTGGCTTATAATAGGGTTACAATCTGAAAACCCTTTTATGAGTTGTTGTAAGCTTTGGTGGTTCCCGTGAAGCCACCACATTCTACCCTTAAGCACGGATTCCCTGTTTTACTATTACTTTGACAAGTGGACCATAGAGTTGTTGGCAGAAGTAAATAATAATGGCTTTTCTAACACTGGAGGAAACTGCTCTAAAGATTGACCTTTTAGTTTTACTTGCCTGTCAAGTAGGAACGGATCTTGGATTTGCCCAGACTATCAGGAAGGTGGGTAATAGCCTCATCATTCTACAGCATTTTCCTCTCATTGAGCCCTTTAATGAGCACTTGACGTGAACTGCTTTTTCCTCTTGCTGGCTTATTACCAAAATAGTAGAAATTCAGGTTCTGATACATGGGAGCTAGAAGCCAGTACAGCTGTCTTACTACCCACAAGAGAGGCAGAAGGATTAATGATGATACAAAGGACAAGTGGAGAAGAAAAAAGATAGACTTGCATGAGAACCAAAGTCAGCTTTATTTTAACTCCTTAATGACCCCAAAAATTGTGCAATTTTAAGCAATTCTCCTCACATGGTGGTTTAATGGACCTAGTTTATCCATTGAGCTTCCAAAATTATTTTTTCTGCATGATTTTTTTTTTGCACATAGCAATGTAGGAATGTCTTATATAGGAATATTGTTTTTATTTTTTATTTTTATTAAAAGCTTTTAAAAAGCGTTTTATTTTTTTTAATTTATGGTTCTTTGTTCTTCAAATTTACAAATTAATACTTAAATAAAGTATTAGAATGGGATCCCCATTTTGATTTGGTCATTTTGATACAAAATATTCACAGTCTCAATTGATAGGGCGGCTATGGTGATGGTTTGTTTTGATGTGAGCGGTGGGGTTGTATCCTTCTCTTTTTATTTTTATTTATTTTTTTTAGAATTTTTTACTTAATATTTCTTTTACATTTACTTTTTTCTTTTACATATATTCCCCATGAGGTTCAGGACGGCGAAGACAGATGGAGTAAGAGGCGCCAATTAAAAAAAAATAAGTTAGTGAACATTAACTAAAAGAACATATATCTCTCTATAGTTGTTTTTTTTTACTGTAACGTTGCATACTAATTTGGCATTACCTCTCTCTTAAAGTGACAGTACTTTATCTACTATGATTCACCATGCTACATTTAAAGGGGTTGTCCCGCGCCGAAACGGGTTTTTTTTTTTTCAATAGCTTCCCCATTCGGCGCGAGACAAACCCGATGCAGGGATAAAAAAAACAAACCAGATAGTACTTACCCGAATCCCCGCGGTCCGGCGTCTTCATACTTACCTTGTGAAGATGGCCGCCGGGATCTTCACCCTCGGTGGACCGCAGGGCTTCTGTGCGGTCCATTGCCGATTCCAGCCTCCTGATTGGCTGGAATCGGCACACGTAACGGGGCGGAGCTACGAGGAGCCGCTCTCCGGCACGAGCGGCCCCATTCAGCAAAGGAGAAGACTGGACTGCGCAAGCGCGTCTAATCGGGCGATTAGACGCTGAAGATTAGACGGCACCATGGAGACGGGGACGCCAGCAACGGAACAGGTAAGTGAATAACTTCTGTATGGCTCATAATTAATGCACGATGTATATTACAAAGTGCATTAATATGGCCATACAGAAGTGCTTACCCCCACTTTGTTTCACGGGACAACCCCTTTAAATCTCCTTCCCATCTCTCTCCTTAGCAGCAGTAAGGCACATGACTTTCATGTAACTATCAACATCTTTTGTCACTTTGTCACTTCTCTTAATTGCAGCACAGCAGTTACATACATCATCGTACATTTATGGCTTTAGGACTCGACCTTAAATGCCCAGTAGGGGTAATATTCACTTCGTAGAACGCTTGCACATTTCGTAGATGTTACTTACATTTCCAGGGTTCCAGTACCAACGGTTTAACTCCTGTGTAACATTACTTGAATTCATATTACACTCTGTGTATTACACTCTATGCTATGTTCCTTACTGCATCATTACACATACCTTGTCATATACATCACATCATAATATTATATAACTACATCACTCATCAGTATAACATGAATTATGAACAGGTCACATCACCATAAATCTAATAATCCATGCTCTAACCCACACTGAGGAGCCATAACTACTTTATGTTGTAACATCACAGTCCCTTAAGTCCATTTATCCTCACCTTAGCCAGGGATTTAACTTTACACAATTCCGGGGGTCATAATTCACTTATGCTAGTTTGGAACACATTTTGCTGCTTGCTCTCACTTCTTTAGTCAGAAGCACTTTCTCCGCCTCCGCGATGTCCACCAATGGTGGAAGGGAGACTCCCTCTCCTCTCATGCACTGCAGAGCATTTCACCCCAGGGGTCTGGTTGGCTTTCCATCTGCGCGGCTTCAGATCGTCAGGGCCCTTCTTGTGGTCAAGGTCTACGCAGCTCCGCAGCATGGGGAAACTACCCATTGTGCAGCCCGTTCTTACTGGCCTCTGCCATGATACATAACTCTTCTCCTATCCTCTCTTCTGGCTCTCGCTCTGCCTCTGCCTTCTGTGATGCAGGTCAGAGCCTTTTATAGTAGGTGCCTGTGAAGCCAAACCTGACCTGGGGTCTGGCCTTCAGCAGTCACTCTTTCTCCGATCATTAGGGCCAGATTTTCAAAGCGGTAACATGCTATTTGCATCACCACAACATTCACTGGGGATGGAGCCTCCTGCTGAAACCTCAAGGAGGCTTCACCAACTTGGCACCCTGTGTCCTCTTCTGCTTTCCCTCCTTGTCCATAACCATGTGGTCGGCAGAAGGGGACCTTTGGCATCACACTACAGTGCTTGGTGTAGTGGCCCAGAACACCATCCTGGTCTCCTCCATAAATGTCATACATTTTTTTTCCCATGTGGATGCACTGTGCAAAGCTGTCATGTCATTTTCTGTGTGTGTGTTGCACAGCTTTAGCGTCTGAAGGGTTAACTTTAATAAAATCATTGCATGCCTGTAAATGTATCAGTTTGTCTTGTCATGTGGTATCCATGAGGTTATAAATGAGAGAGATTGAGAGTGGGAAAAGAGTCCATCTTCAGGAGGAGAGTGTGCTAACACAGCCACATAGAAGCACCTTCAGCTTCCATGTAGGTGAAGATGGAGGAGAAAGAACAACATCCCGTAGTGATTGGAGTGTGGAAGTGAGAAGAGTAAGTCCCAGCAACAGAGAGAGAGTGCAACCCCAAGTAATTCTAAAACAGGTACTCCTTCACACCACAGGCATTTCCTGTGTGGCCGACCAGCATTAGGATCACAGCACAGAGGTACTCTATAGAGACACACACTCATCTGCTGTGCGGGGTGTATATTGGCTAAGCCTTCCTAAATAATTGTTTGCCAGAGTGTATGCGGAGTGACTGCTACTCCCTTCCTCCTCTGGAGTGCTCCCAATCCAAGACCGGTGACATACAGATAATGTGGACTGTAGGACCGTATTCATCCCATGTATCATTCCTACCTCTGAGCTATAGCCTGTAACTATTGAAAGTGAATTGTACCTGTATTACTTGTCATACAAGTGTATTACCAAGTAAAAGTTATACCGGGCCCCAACTATTCCTTGGGACCCGAGATACTACACAGAAATCTCCATGTTCATTTCTCTACCGCATAGAAAATTGGTGTGTGGGAACGGTGGCGTCACAAGTGATTGGTACTACTACTCCCCCCATCCCCTTTATTGGCACTCCATGCCAAAGGAGTGTTGAAGCTGGCCTGCGATCCTTGGCTACATGTCATCCCTCAGAAACCAGAGCCTGGTAAGTTCCAGCATGACGAGACAGCACTTATCCCTCCCAGCTCTCCACATTAGCCAGGTGCCCAGGGTCACCCCTCTGGGGTGTTGCACTTGGTATACAGGCACTGGCAAGCAATGTCTGTTTCCTTGCTCCCTTTCACCCTCCTGGCTGGGTCCTTGACCAGAGGGGGCAAGGATAGAACTCACGGTCATACTAGTGTTCCGGAGGACTTACAAACTATGCAAACTACTTTCATCTATACATAGGTAGTGGCCTATATCTGCCAGCAATGCCATATTTTATTATATAACTTTTTGCCATTTCCCCTAACAAATAAAGCCTGAAATAAGTCTCCTTTGATACTACATATACGTCGCTTGTAAAATTTTAAATTTCATGAGTGTGGAAAAAGGTTGCAAATTTTGTGCAAATTTAAAAAGTCGCATGTTATGTCATAAACAGTTTGCTAAATGTGAGCCAGTATCCTGTTCGCTTATAAAAGGGCATTCCCTACTAAAACACTTATCACCTATCCAGATAATTTGATTTGGTCTGACCACATGAAGTGTCTGACCGTTCATCTGTTTTAATAACTGCCATAGACTATGATGGAGCAGGTAGACGTACATGCTCCACTTGTCTTCCCTTTTAGCAGATTGCCATGATTGATGCGGATCCTAGCATTTGGACCCTGCTGTGATAATACTTATTACGTATCTAACTGTTGAGTAACACAGCTGATGTGCAGTCATTTGACACATGGATGTCACTGTGTCAAGTACTGCAATAAAGGGGCTGCATTGCTCAAGCTAAAATCCCCTTGGTTCTATTTGTTTGTGATCAGTGGTGGTCTCACTGCACTGACAGACCACCTATTAAAGGGGTGACTTGTCATAATTTCTAGCCACCAAGTAGGTGAGATGGGGTGGTCACTCTCCATTTAATGGATTGTCTATTTATGACTATCTCTATGTGTTAGAAGATTCTTGATTTAATTAATCAATCAATGATTAAATTTGATCTGTTGGAGAATCTATTAATGTGCTCCCTTTTGCTGCAGCACCACCGCAGGGGAAATGAAGTACTGCATGCTACCCATTGAAATCAATGAGCTATCCATGATATGCAAGGACATGCCTAGTCCTCCAAAGACAGATCTGTTTCTTCTATCTGTTATGTACTCAAGCTCATAAATTAGGGATCTAAACGAGAGAGACCCCCTCCATTAACTAAAAGGGTATTTGAAAATAGGTTTTCAAATCAGACAAGACATTCACTCTGCTATTTTCATAAGCTAGAACAGAATAACCCATTACAATTTAATATAAATTAATTAAATACACAAATCCAGTCAGCTCATCATGACAGGGTTTCTTTACAAATGACTGAAATATGAGGATTTATTAAGAGGAACAGAAGATTAATTAATTTGCAGGCATTTCAACATAAGAACGGCATTGGAATCGTTACATTGCATTGTATGGCAAGTTCTATCTGGTCAGTCTGCTGTAGCTACCTTTCATCACGATGCTACTTTCCCTCTGCAGGGACATCTGCCAGCAAAATGCTTAATATGAAGAATGGCATCTTTGAAAACTAAAGCTCAAAATACTGTGAAATTACCCAAGAATGTTTAAATTAGTATCAGTTCATACGACGGCAACGGAATGAGAGGAAATCAGCAAATAACTGTTATTTTCAGTCATTTATACTGTAATTTGGCTTCCAGAACATGACAAGTTGACAGCAGAATGAATTGAAATTGTCTGGCTCTTTACAGATCTATTGCTAAATGGGCGGTATAGGAGATACCTTCTTTTATACACTGGTTTAGCTATTGCATTGTTGGTTGGATCAATTGCATAATGATTTCAGTGTGTCCATAGTGTATCATTCACTGTTGCCACCTGTGGGCTGTGACAGATGTTTTACTGAATGGAAAATGTAGATAGACAGATAGATATGAGATAATACACAAACAGTTGCGCCGCTCTTGTCTTTTGTTGAGTAAATTGAGTAAACATCTACAGTACAAGAACAAAAAGTAAGTGAAGCTCTGGGTTAATGCCTACTCCAAGGGCTAACTGGCAAAATGTGTTTCAGTTAAGATGAGATTGGAAATGTGGGGTTCATAGGTGCTTTGCCTATTAGATAAAGGCACACAAAGCCTGGTTACTGACAAATCTGTTCTTCTTGAGAAAGGCTCGTTCATGTGAACTGTGCCACAAGGAACTTTCAGAAGACCTCAGAAGATGGGTTATAGAAATGCACAATGCTTGAAAAACATTTTTAAAGACCTAGGTGAACATTAATCCATGGTTAGATAAATAATTTTCTACGAATGAAGGAAAAGCAGGACTGTTGCTTCTCTCCTTAAAAGTGGGTTTCCTTTTAAGATCACACCAAGCAAACTTGCTGGATTTCTAGCCATTGCTGAGTTGCAGTCACAGCAACTGGTAAGTTACAACATGACTGCATGCACTTACATTAGGTTGCGATGTAGCATGGCATGCTTAGCTCTCTGGTTGTGTGATGAGTGTAGTAGCCAAAGTCACCATGATGCGCCAATGTAAAAATACATGCAGCACACCTAGTATCACCCCGAATATGGGATTCAGGAGATTCTTAATGGTTGGTCTTAAATGAGGTATTCTAGTTTCTGGGGGGGGGGGAAAACTACTCAACTCTTCAATTCTCCTAGCAGATGTTCCAGTGGACCCTGCTGGTTTTCTTTCTAAGCTACTAGCATGTGACCACTGAAGCAGAATAGTAGTGTCCGTGGTCATGTACCAATAGTACTAGCATCATTGCTCAGCTCTGAACCATAATGCCAGTAATCACTTCTTCAACCCCCAGTGTGGGGTTGAAGAAGTGCATAATGTTTACTTAAGTTTTTCATTTTATATTTATAGCTCTTTTTTAGAACACAGATAACTTGAAAAGGACTGTCCAATATTAACTGCTTGTAATTTTTTGGTGCAAAATTCAGTACTGTGTAGCCATAAACAGATTTTGTCTTGTCTGAAGCTACCACTAGGGGGAGCTTAAGAATTTACTGCATACTATTTTATAAAGAGTGTGCTGTAAGCATTCCCTAGTAGTGTCTCTAGATAGATAAAAGGTTATGATTTATAGCTCTGAATGCTATACGGATACATAAAAAAAATAATGAGCATATAAGGGCTTATTTATCGGAAATGATCATTGACTTTTGAAATAACTTGTGCTTGTGTGGTAGCAAAAGTATTAACTAGAAAACGTGCAAATCACTTTATTTAATGCATATGAAGTTCTGTGCTGAAAAATCCCTCTAAAATGCTAGCCACTGGGGGTTTTCATTCCTTTCCATTTGCTGTCCAGAGATAACAAGACAGATAACAGTAAGTGGAGGAGGGCGATAACCCTTCCATCCATAGAAGTCTATGGAGAGCAAAGGTGGGAGAAAGAGGGAGAGAAGCAGAAACACACAGACATGCTGTTAAAGCCGTTACTGAAATCACATCTACACTGCTCATTACTTCTCTAGTTTCCTCCTGGTGCAGTTATATCTGTGTTTGTGCTAAAAAGAGCAGAATCTTTTGTTTTATTCCCTGTACGGTGTATTTGAAGCATCATAGCAGTAGTCTCCTCCTGGCAAATAAGAGAAACCTGAGAATCAGATGTACACCCTGCAGAATGGTAATAAATGCCATATACAAGTCATAAAATAGCCAGCCAACTCCAGGCTCATCCCAAGTTAAAGGGTTTCTGTCACCAGGTTCATGAAGTTAGACTCAGAGATGAGCTCTGAGTCATGGAGGCGGACCTAACAGTTCTCTCCCCATGCAGACTAACAGTCCTCTCCCCTTTTCTGTATAGAGAGAGATGTCACCCTGCATGCTGCCCGCCTCCATGACTTGGAGTTCAGCTCTGAATCAAACTTTATGACAGAATCCCTTTAAATTAGATTCAGCAGTCACATGTCTCTGTGACGGGACATCATCTCTGGAGACAGAAGAAGAGTGCAACCAGGCACCAGGTACCGATGGAACAAGAACTGCATGGGGATCACTGATGTGAATATGACTTTTTCATCTTTTTACGCAAATCTAAGCAGATTTCAATGTATTTTTTTCTGCTCTTAATTTCATAAGATGTTCTCATAAAACAAATAGAACACTGAAACACTACAGAAACCATCAAATTGAACTTCCCTAATCTTCTTAAATCTACAGTTGACCATCTCACGGGAGAGCTTGTATTGTGCTAGACTTGGAAACATGTAGGGTTAATAGGTGAAAAGAAGGGTCATTATTAGAATTGCAGGAGCTAAGTGGTGACAAGTAGGTTTTCTCTGCATTATCTTCCTGTGCATTCATGAAATAGTCAATATCAAACTCAAGAGAGAATCAATTCAGTGTTGTAGAGTCACTGCAGAGAAGCAATTGACATCTGCTTAATATATCCCAGTCATGTCTCACAAGTGAATGGCAGTTTCTGTCACTTACATGATGATTAGTTGTAATACACCTGCTAGATTACACTTATTTTCTAGAGGTAGTTTTTGCCTTTCATGTTCCCTGGAAAGACAAAATAATCTTGGAGGTTTTAGGAAACATTCTGTATTCTAGGTGGTGTATGAAATAGTATTTCACATTTTTCTTTACTTATCTATAATCAGTGTTTGGTGCAATGAATGTTTTACTTCATTAGGGATTATCGATTCAATCAGTATTTCCCATTTGCAGGAGGTTTAACCCCTTCCTTAGGATGCTCAGTGCAGGATTTAGTGATCCTGCACTGAGCAGGGGGTTGGACCCGATGACCCTGGAGGTCCCTTCCAACTCTACCATTCAATGATTCTATGGCCCAAAAAACTCAACTTTCAAGTACAAACTAAGACCCCTCTAATTTTATCAAACCTTTATTTGGGGCAGAGCTTCAGGTTCTTATGGCTGCAACAAGGTTGTACTCAAAGACCATGATTTTTCAGATTTTCACCGAAAATTGTCTTCTTTTCAGGTACGTCTCTTATTATGCAGAGGTGTAACCTGAAGCTCCTGGGCTTCAATGCAAACCCTGTAACAGGGCCCCCAACTATAATGCTTTATTCATAGTACTGGGCTCCCTATATGGAGAAGAGAGGCCTTATGGGCCCCCTAAGGCTCCTGGGCCCCGGTGCAACCGCATCCCCTGCATCCTCTATAGTTAATCCAGTGTCATTATGTATATTTACTTATTATTAGAGATGAGCGAACGTACTCGGTAAGGGCGATTTCGCAATCGAGCACCGCGATTTTCGAGTACTTCACTACTCGGGTGAAAAGTACTTGGGTGCGCTGTGGGGCGGGGGGTTGCAGAGGGGAGTGGGGGGTAGCAGCGGGGAACGGGGGGAGCCCTCTCTCTCTCCCTCTCCCCCCCACTCCCCGCTGCAACCCCCCGCTCACCCACAGCGCACCCGAGTACTTTTCACCCGAGTAGTGAAGTACTCGAAAATCGCGGTGCTCGATTGCGAAATCGCCCTTACCGAGTACGTTCGCTCATCTCTACTTATTATGTCACGGCATGTAGGTCATAGTTATTTATTTTATTTCAGGTCTTATTCCATTCACTATGGCACCAACACGCCATAGAAGGGAAATCATATATTTGGAGATATTTTTGGTTGGAACAGCCCAAATGTGTAGATTTGCAGGACAAATGCCATTGTCAATACTTAATGTTTTAAAGTATAGAGGTTGTTTTGCAAAAGCAAATTGTTAATATTAATGCTGGAGCTCGTGTAATTGGAGATCATGCACATTGGCGCCATTCCTCATAATATACATCAGTTTTGAGCCCTATCTTGCAGTTGGATTTAAAGCTAAAACTTTCCTCTAACATTACTATTAGCAGATGTAACAAATTGAGAAGTTGTCTTGCTGTATAGCTGCCACTTTATTTTTTGCCATATCTCTAAGGGCCACCCTACCCTTCCCACTTTCAAGTGTGCATTGTGACCATAGATGTGGTTCGCTATGACACATATACTATCCTAACAAACGTAATTGGACACTTTAGAAAGAATCAAAAGTAGTATTTATTTCAATAGGTTTATACTTAATGGGGCCCTCTTTGGCTCTAATGTCATCAGATACTCGCCGTGACATACTTTCTACTAACCTCTGATACACTTCGGCTGATATTTCCCTCCATCTATCCTGCAAATGATTGGGGAGTTTTCTCAAAAATGAAGGACACTGTTCATATTTCCTGACCCAACGTTCTAGTTCCCCCCAAAGATGTTTGTGGAACATCCATATCCTTAACTTGCGTGAAACAGTGTTGGATTTATGACAAGGTGAGTGGTCTTATTGGAAGTTTGGCTGACCATTCCCAGAGTATTGCCACACTGCCGGAAGCACATTATTGTCTAGAATGTCAAGGTACACCTCTGTGTTCATGATTCTTATCACTACAACCAATAGACTGAGACCATGTCATGTAAAACATCCCCAGACCGTAAAGGCACCTCCACTGTACTTAACTGTTGACCCAACACACTCAGACAAAAGGTGTACCCCAAGCCTCCTCCATACCCAGGTATGTCCATTTGATTTGAAGATGGAGTGGCATGATTCATCTTTACACAGAATGTTCTTCTATTGCTCAACTGTCCAATTACAATGCTCCTTGCACCATTGTAGGTGGGCCAATACATTTTTGTGAGAGAACTCGTCAGACATTTGCAGGATAAATAGATGGAAATACCAGCTAAAGTATATCAAATGTTAGTAGAAAGAATACTACAGAGAATATCTGATGTCACTAGGGTCAACCCCTATTCCAAAAAAGTTGGGAAACTGTATAAAATGTAAATAAATGTAAAGAAAAAAATGCAATGATTTGGAAATCTCATATAACCATATTTTATTTACAGTAGAGCATATAACACATATCAGAAGGTGAAAGGGAGACATTTTCCCATTTAATTAAAAAATAATTTAACCTTTTTGGCAGCAACACATTTCATACAACGTGGGGCAGGGCTGTGTCTACCATTGTGTAACATCTAGAGATGAGCGAGTATACTCGTCCGAGCTTGATGCTCGTTCGAGTATTAGGGTGCTCGAGATGCTCGTTACTCGAGACGAGCACCACGCGGTAGTCGTCTCGATTAAACGAGCACTGACCATTGAATTCAATGGAGCCGGCAATACAGCCGGCTCCATTGAAAGCAATGAACTGCCGGCGAGCGCGGGATGAATTGTCGGGAAGGGCTTAAATACATTAGCCCTTCCCTGCAATTCATCCAGAAATGTGTAAAAATAAAAAATATATATATACTCACCTGGTCCCGGCAGACGGAGTTCAGCGTGGCCAGCGGCAGACCTCCTGAACTGCTCTGAACAGCTGTGAGTAGTATTCAGCAGCCGGGGATTTAAAATCCCCCCCTGCTGAATGAGCTGCCTCTAATTAGTCACAGCCTGACCAATCAGAGGCAGATCTCACTCACACACCTATTCATGAATTCATGAATGGGTGAGTGACTGCTGCCTCTCATCTGATTGGTCGCCCGAAAATACTGCTCCTAGCCGCGTTTCAATGAAAACGGGCCGGAGCTGTCCAGTGCATTGAATTCAATGGAGCCAGCAATACAGCCGGCTCCATTGAAAGCAATGCGCTGCGGGCGATCGCGGGATGAATTGTCGGGAAGGGCTTAAATATATAAGCCCTTCCCTGCAATTCATCCAGAAATGTGTAAAAATAAAAAAAATAAATATACTCACCTTGTCCCGGCAGACGGAGTTCAGCCGCGGCCGGCGGCAGTTTCCTGAACTGCTCTCTCTAGTATTCAGCAGCCGGGGATTTAAAATCCCCGCCTGCTGAATGAGCTGCCTCTGATTGGTCACAGCCTGACCAATCAGAGGCAGCTCTCACTCCTACCCATTCATGAATTCATGAATGGGTGTGAGTGAGAGCTGTCCCTGATTGGTCCCTGCGCTGAGTCAATCAGAGGCAGCTCTCACCCATTCATGAATTCATGAATGGGTGTGAGTGAGAGCTGCCTCTGATTGGTCAGGCTGTGACCAATCAGAGGCAGCTCATTCAGCAGGCGGGCATTTTAAATCCCCGGCTGCTGAATACTAGAGAGAGCAGTTCAGGAGAACTGCCGCCGGCCGTGGCTGAACTCCGTCTGCCGGGACAAGGTGAGTATATATATATATTTTTTTTTACACATTTCTGGATAAATTGCAGGGAAGGGCTTATATATTTAAGCCCTTCCCGACAATTCATCCCGCGATCGCCGGCAGCCTATTGCTTTCAATGGAGCCGGCTGTATTGCCGGCTCCATTGAATTCAATGGGCAAACATCGTTCTTCTCTGCCACAGCTGTTACAGCTGTGGCAGAGAAGAATGATTTGTCTACTATATGTTCTCAATGGGGTCGGCGCTGCTGCCGCCGGCCCCATTGAGTGCATATAGAGAAGAGAACAGGAATCGCAGATAGGTGCGATCTACGATTTCTGTTCTATAATTTATCGGACGAGCGCATAAAAAGCGCTCATGTGTCCGATACCATTGCAAAACAATGGTTTTATAAAATCGGCCGACGCATGCGCATGCGCAATTCGCGGCAAAATACGCCCGTCTGACTAAGGCCTAATGCTGTAAATTGAGGTAAGTTATTAAAATATATGAAATGTATTCTATATTTATCACTAGTTTTCCCTTCTGACTGTATCTTTAATTTTTAGTTTTCTCTGAGCTGGTGGGTGTAGAATAGCCACTGTCATGTCTCCATACATTGAATACATGGTAGTACACAAGCAGTAATGAGAGGTGTAGATGAAATTACAATGGCTTAAATCACTGTAATTAGCTGATTCCATGCATGTGTGAGTCTCTATGGGCAATTGATTTCAGTGAAAGCTGGACCTGAAATTATGAGCATATAAGTATCCCAGCAGGTGCTGCCTTCACCCCTTCAAGGTCAAGCTTTCAGTACTGACATTGTTTATTGCCTATTGCACATTCTTAGTTGGTAAGAGTCAATGACAACACCTGAACCATAGGCTGTACTTATTTTACCAACCTCGGAAGGATGGGAGGCTTGAGCCATGCGGGCATTGAACCTGCAACCTTCAGGTCATGAGAGCTTATACTACTGCTTTAACACTCTGCACCACACGAGGTAACTGATTGATAGTGTTACTCAGGCATCACATGATAATATGACACTATATGATTGTATTATTTGGACCCTACATGCAACGCAACAGGAAACATCTTTAAGGTGGCTGTCCAAGAGTTTAAACTACGCATGTAGCAATTGTTAACATGACATGTAATGAGTATTATGATATCTATAATGCACTATAATGCTGTAAATTGAGGTACGTTATTAAAACACCTTACATGTCAAATTAATGTTTGCTACATCTGTAAATGCAGTAAATGTTATAAACTTAAAAAACTAAAGGCTACTCACCTCTTATATAACGCAATGCTTTAATAGTCCCTGCTGGTGATTCTTGAAGATATGAGTGTTATATATCCATGTGATCACTGCGGGCAATCACTGGCCCCACTGGTGGTGCTAGTATGTAGAGCACATGACCGCCGAGACCAGTGATTGGCTACTGTGCTCATGTGGATGCACAGCACATCATTACTCCAAGAAGATAAACAATGTTCGGCAGGGACCACTGGAACATCAGCACTGGAGCGGTGGGTAATATAATAGGTGTGAAACTTTGTTTTTCTATTCAGTACATTTAGTTGCATTTATTAAACTCTCAAACAACCCTTTTAAATGTACATTTTGTATCCTCTATAAAAATGGAAACATTTAATTACAATAATTAATTCACAAAAGCAAAAATAATTCTCAGCTACAAGGTAAATTTTCACTTTAAAGCTTGCAGTCCATGCACTTTCTTCACTCACAAAGAAGTAAAAAATGCCTAACATCGACAGAAGTATTAAAAAGAGACCTTGTGGTACCACTCACCACAATGCATACTAATGAGCCAAGACCAGGAAAAAACATTACCAGAATTTATATTCAGAGTCAACAAACTGCAAATGAACCTTCCATTCTGCAAGAAGCAAGTGTCTGTACATAGATGGACTGTACCACAAATGTAGATTAGTATTTAGTAGTTTGTGACAGCTCTGCAACCTCAAAGTTACTCTATGGTGACAAGAAGCTATGGGCAACACACAATCACATAGTTGGCATCCCTTTGAGTATCAGACAACTGTTTTCCCCACAAAGAAACATTAAAGTTGCATGTAAATTGCAATTTACTTTAAAAAGTTGCAATGAGGCCCAATGCTTCGATGGGAGTCAGGAAATAAGATATACAGGTTTTCCCATAATATACAGATGTTGTGGTTTGCGGCCACAGACTCACTCCTCCTATTGGCCACAGCATGCATAATTGTCTTCTCCCCTCCAGACTCCTGGTCCCAGTGTCTGCTCAGTAGTAATTGGCCCATCAGCCATGTTCTTAAAGGCCCAGTATGCATCTTTTGAATTTATCCCCTGCCATTCAGGTATCCTCCCTTTGTGGAGGGTGCCTTAAAATTGTGGTCAATTGGTTTTGCTCAAGGTGCTGCTGAGGTCATTCTGATTCCCTGGTTCGTGACATTGGCTATTCCTGACTACGTTCCCATCTCTGCTGCTGACCCCAGTTTCATAAACTGAAGTAAGTTTCTGTCCAATGCCTGCCCTGACTTCTGGCCTGCTTGACCATGTTGAATCTGTTTTCTTTGATTTGACCTCTAGTTTGCTGACGTTTGCTGCCTGCCCCGACCCGGACTGTTTGACTACTCTCCTGTTTAAATCTTCAGGTACCATGCCTTGTCTAAAGTAGCATGAGCTATCACAGTACTGGGTCCACTTCCTGAGTAATGGCCTGGGTACCCTGCAGCGAAACCCACATCCCAATTGGAAGGGTTAAAGAGTGAAGACCAGGGTAGCTCATGTGTCGCTTCAGGATTTGGCCAAAAGCGAAAGTGTGTGGCACTGCAGACCTACATCAGCTGATCCTGACAATACATTGATTATTACACTACATTGACAAGTGTTAGAATAATAAGAAATGGAAATTATTACTGGACATGAGGGCGCACAGCATCTTTTTCAGTTGTAACACTCATTAAAAAGCAGAAAGATCCCAAATGTATCATAGTTAGCATGCTTAGTAAGGGGCCCTTAAACTTCATTGTCCAGATGCAAAATAGAAAAAAAGAGGTGGCGCAAAACTGGTATGGAATGAGTGGCGCAGAATAGAGGCACGGGCCGTAGAGGTTTGAAGTGTGCAGGAAATTCTGGAGGTGCTGCAGACCAGAAGACGCACAACCTCAGTGGACATGGGTGAAGTGCAAAAACAAAGAAAAACTGGTGGCTCGTCACAGTACTCCAAAAATAAATCAATAGTCAGTTAAATTGGATAGAAGTTTCTCCTTTTAATTGGTCAAATAGACAACCAGCATTCGAAAACATGTTTTGGGCAAAACTCCTTTATCAGTTCAGCTGGGTTAAATGCTAAAACTGGACAATAAGAAATTAACGGTAGGTTTTAGTGAAGAGGAAAAAAGGATAGAAAGGAATATAAAAAAATACATAAAACAAGTAAACAAAACAATATTTGTAGAAAACAATAATGTCGATATATAAAAAAGCAAATAAAAAGCAAGCAAAACAGAGAATTAAAGTACAACCAGTAGGCATATATCCAAACTAATACTAAAATTAAAATATAAATGAAATTACAATATGGCACAAAACAAAACTAGCAATAGTTTAAAAATGAGAGTAGAATCACAGATTTAAAAGGATAAAAATAAAGTAAAACAGCATATTTATTTTTGGAGTGCTGTGCCAAGCCACCAGTTTTTTGCACTGCAGCTGCGCAGATGACTCTGTGTTAGTTATGTTCTTCTGCTAAAAAACCATTGATTTTACATGAACCCAGATGTAATAATTCTGTCCTAAAAGTATGAATATACACACAGAGAGTAAATGTGGATAACAGAAGGAAACACAAAATGTGTAGACGGGAAAATTAATCCTAAATTCTAGAATTAGGGAAAACCCTGTTTGCCAGTGGAGCACTCGCCTTGATGAGGGCGACCCCATGTCAAGAACCTTGGATGACTCTGACAATCCCTTAATAGTGACAGGGAACAGTGGCAAAAGCAGATGACACTCAAATAATAATAAGCCACAATGTGCAGGGAAATAGATATTAAACAGCCCAGATTAAGAAAAGAACAACTGTAGGAGGAAGTTTCTGGATAGAGTGGTGCAGCAGAAGGAGTTGCGGTGTGTGCCTGCTGACCCTTATAGGGCCATCAACAGGAAGCCTTATGGGTAGGCTAAGTAAGCGAAAGGGGATTGCTGAGAGTCGGTCCGGCTCCTTCATCTTGCACCACCCTACAACCTTGCTTCTGCCAATGGCGGATACGGAGAACGGCTAAGGAGAACAACCGTCCGTGAATAAACCCAGTGTATGAGCTGATATATACTATGTAGGGACTTGATGCATGAAACCTTGGCTGAGTGAACTTTCTAACATTAAGCAGTGATATAGAGAGTGTGGGACTTTGGAGTTTCCATATGACCTGAGTAAAGCCTGGACACTTATTCTATTGTGATTTTCTTGCACTTAACTTACTTTTGCGGCCCAATAAAGGCTACCTACTGTTCCATTCAGGTTATGTTCTGATTATAAGCATCAAGATGCGCAGGACTCCATTATTCCAGAGCTACCAGTGTAGCATAAGATGGGTGGCCAAGCCAAGAATTGAATCCAAAATAGAGCAGCATCGACCTTGCCCTAATGGCCTGATTCAGAACACAACTGCTTCATGACCCTGCTCCCGACATAAGTTGATAAGGCTAGAGGACTCTCACCAGGGTAGAGGCGCTCGTGCAGAAGATCCCTCCATGGTGCCTGTCCGTTCGGAGTCCCAGGCGCATACCTCTCTGATTTAAGGGACCTCAGACCACCACCTGAAATCCTGTTCAACAACTAGCAGACATATCTTAAACTGCAATGCAGGCCAGGACTAGGAGCTGCCGACATGACGAAAAATACCTTCAGACTGAGATTATAACAAGTGTTCTCTGTGAGAAAGAGCTGGGATAAATATACACAAACTACAGTTAATTGGCCAGCTGGGACACTAACTTCCAGCCAACCAATCAGTCCCTTAACCATCAGAGAAGTGTCCCCATCAGCATCTAACACCAAAATCACAGTGAGCATGCATTGGCATGAGGATCACTTAGACCAGGGCTGATGCTGTTATGTCAACCCGGTCTTGATCCTCACTTGCAGCCGGCATGCCACGACAATAGATAACTAAAGTTTTTATCCACTTGACAGAAGAGAATGACTCAAGATATAATCACATGTTACAAATGCCTCATTAAAATTTAATAAAAGGAACTTCAATTAATAAGTTGATCACAACGTGTCCTGCTGCTGGGACTTCCAGAGATCGGCTACAATCTGTTGGCAAACCTGGCAGCAAGTTTTCAATTCGTCAACTGTGTACTGCCACCGCAGGTCACATGAGACGTTACACATTTCTTATTGAAATGAATGGATTATTTGTGTGAGCCGCAGACATGCTGGGTCCTCCAGAGAGGTCTAAACCAGACAACCTGTTGAATCTTTAAATTATGGGGTTTTATGATGCACCTTGTCAACAAACAAATTATATAATGTTGTGCTCATAATAATGTAGAGAAACTATTTATTAACATCAATTTAGTACTAATTAGTATTTCTAATGCTACTGTTTTTGTTATGTCTGGCCCTCGTAATATCATAGGAATAACAAATGTTTGTAACAGTAGATTAAAAAAAAAAAAACAATGTGGAAAACACTCCATTGCACATTTCCTACTCTAGACATGTTCGCACACAAGGAAGAATCGGGAGTCTGTTATGGGTTTAGCGTTTCTGACACTAATGAGACAGGCTGTAACATTCCTCGGGGTCTGCATTGATTCCACAGGAATTCCCATATTTGAGGCTGCCATAAGCACTTGTCACGCATTCCCAAATTAGAGTGTTAATTTCCTGGATTAGAGAGGTGCAAAAGACAAGACACATGCTGTCATAAATAGTTCTTTCTCTCCAGTTTGGCAACCTGGTGTAGTGGCAGGTATTATGCCAAGATAGTAAAAAAATATTGGAAGGCATAATTTAGACAATGCAACTACGTTGTAAGCTTTTATTTCATACGGAGCCTGACATTATGATGTGAATAGAGAATGGAGACATCCCAGTTGTTACTGATATACAATAAAATGCTATAAACTCTGCAAAACTCCTAGAGACTATTGAAGGGTGTTTGCAATATGATTGGCTAATGCCATTAAAGGGACAACCTCCCCTTACCGTTTTATATTTGATTGTGCCTGTTGTTTTTGTTGATACAGCACGTGTTGCCAAGATGAAAGCTACAATATAAATGGTGTAGTCCAAAAAACGGATCTAGCGCTATATACATCAATAACTGGTGTCCTATATTGAAATAACAATAGGATAGCATGGATGCGCTATGCAATGGTATGGTGCATGGGGGCCCTGGAATAGGGATTACTATTTTGTTTAGTGGCCCCTGGAAGAGATCAAGATAAAATCCAATTGCAGTTATCCGCTTTCCATATCTCTCAATGGCTTTATTTACACATGTGTTTTTTGCGGCTATTTAGCTGCGACAAAACATCGGCTGAAAATTCAATCATGTGAAGCATTGATCCCAATGCATTCATTCACATGTGTGATTTTCGGTTGTTTTCCGATTGTTTTCGGTTGCCGATCTTTCATGCTACGTCAAAAAAATAACTATCCAGACATTTGTTGGGAATCTCGCTCAGGTAAAATTAATGTATCCAACAAATTCTTATCCGCTCTTGCTGACAACTTTATCTTCCAAAAAGTAGAAGAGAAAACAAGGGACTCTGCTATCTTACCAGGTAGGGAATGGTTGAGGAAGTGAGGGTGGCTGGGACCTTAGGAGGCAGTGATCATGCTATCCTTGAATTTTGGATAAAAAGGGGAGGAAGACCTGAGAAAACTCAGACCTCAAGGTTGGATTTCAGAAAGGCAGATTTTAATGAACTCGGAAAGAGGGTAGGAAGAATCCAATGGCTGGAGGTTCTTAAAGAGAGAAATGTCCAAGAAGATTGGGAAATATTACCAAATGAGATTCTCAAAGCACCATCGGTAACAATCCCTAAAAGAAGGAAGAATGGGAAGCATTTAAAGAGACCAGGATGGATGGACACAGAATTTGCACACATGTTAAAAAGCAAGAAAAATATGTTTATCAAATAGAAAGAAGGGGGAATATCTAAAGAAAAATATAATGAAGTCTGCAGAAGCTGTAGGGCAAATGTCAGAAAAGCTAAAGCTAATAATGAATTGAGGCTTGCAACAGAGTCCAAAAGCAATAAAAAAGGATTTGGGTGGTATGTAAGAAGCAAAAGAAAAGTCAAAGATGCTATAGGATGCTTACAAGATGAAAATGGTGAATTGGTTAAGAATGATGTTGAGAAGCCAAACTTTTAAATTCCTATTTTGTATCTGTTTTCTCTCGGAAAGTAGATGTAACATCAACTGATCTTCCCTGTGCTATTGGGGGAATAAAAGAATGCAGGCTATCTATAAACAGAGAGATAGTGAGAGAACACATAGCTCATTTAAATGAATTCAAGTCTTAAGGTCCAGATGAATTACATCCTAGGATACTAAAGGAAGCAGCAGAGGTAATTGCTGAACCACTCGCTATAATCTTTGAAAATTCATGGAGAACAGGAGAAGAGCAAATGTTGTCAATATCTTCAAAAAAGGGAAGAAGGTGGATCCAGGAAACTACAGGCTTGTGAGCTGGGCTTCTATACCGGGAAGATCTTTGAACAAATTATTAAACAGCATGTATTCAAGTACTTGCATAAAGGTGGAGTAATTACCAGAGCCAGCATGGGTTTGTAACAAACAAGTCATGCCAGACGAATCTAATTTCCTTCTATGACAGAATCACCGACTGGGTTGATCAGGGAAATGCAGTGGATATAGTATATGTTGACTTTAGTAAAGCATTTGACAAAGTATCTCACACTATACTTATTGAAAAAATGACCAAATATGGGATTGACAAGGCAACTGTTAGGTGGATTCACAGCTGGCTGAGTGATTGTACTCAAAGAGTGGTCATAAATGGCTGCACATCCAAGTGGAAGAATGTATCAAGTGGGGTACCACAAGGCTCTCTCCTAGGCCCAGTGTTGTTCAACATTTTTATAAATGATCTCGAGGAGGGAATTGATTGGAAACTGATCAAATTTGTCAGCAACACAAAGCTAGGAGGGATAGCTAACACTAGGGAAGAGAGGGAGAGTATTCAAAAAGATCTAGAAAAGCTTGAACAGTGGGCGTCGACTAACAAGGAGAAATGCAAAGTCCTACATCTGGGCAAGAAAAATGAAAAAAGCACACACAGAATGGGAGAAATTGGGCTAAGGAGCAGCACATGTGAAAAAGACTTGGGTATACTAATGGATCATAGACTGAACATGAGTCAACAATGTGATGCAGCAGCCAAAAAGGCAAACACAATTCTGAGATGTATTAAGAGAAGCATAGAGTCTAGATCACATGAGGTAATTATCCCCCTCTACTCTTTCTTAGTCAGACCTCATCTGGAATACTTTGTCCAGTTCTGGGAACCCTACTTTAAAAAAACATAGACAAACTGGAACAAGTTTAGATAAGAGTTACCAAGATGGTGAGCAGTCTGCAAATCATGTCCTATGAGGAACGGTTAAAGGATCTGGGAATGTTTAGCTCGCAAAAAAAAAGGCTGAGAGGAGACTTATTAGCCATCTACAAATATCTGAAGGGCTGTCACAGTGCAGAGGGATCAGCCCTATTCTCATTTGCACAAGGAAAGACTAGAAGCAATAGGATGAAACTAAAATGGAGGAGACACAGATTAGATATTAGAAAAAACCTTCTGACAGTGAAGGTGATCAATGAGTGGAACAGGTCGCCACGGGAGGTGGTGAGTTCTCCTTCAATGGTAATGTTCAAATAAAGGCTGAACAAGTATCTGTCTGGGATGATTTAGTGAATCTTGCACTGAGCAGGGGTTTGGACCAGATGACCCTGGAGGTCCATTCCAACTCTACCATTCTATGACTTTTATGAAGAAGAGGATCTGGATGACTGGAGGTAATGTGACCCGGGGGACTGCAGGAGCCAGGAGAAGATGGGTGAGGTATAGATCTGGTGAAAAGACTACCTGGGGAGGAATAGGTAAGTATAGAATCATTTTTTTTTAATTTTTTTTTAAAGATGAACCCCTTGGTTCTCTGACAGTTAGGAGGGCGGATTCAGTCCCACGGGTTCGTGATTTGTTGACCGACTCTAGAATTATAGGTGAGGAGGACGCACCAACCGGAGCGTGGTACCAGTACCTACAACTCTGCCACTATGTGAGGTCTCTTGGCAGCCTACCACATCTGGGGAGGCGCTAACTGAATTTGAGAGTTTGTGTCTATCGATCCCAGACGAACCTCTGAAAAGCTCCACATTATATAGAACATTTTTAGAGATAGAAACGCAGGAGGAGAGCAGGGCCCTTGAGCACAACTGGGGGCAGGACTTGGGCAGAAACCCCTCAGGGGAGTTGTGGAGAAAGGCATATGTCCTGACTAGAGTTGAGTGAACATACTCTGCCGTGCTTGATGCTCATTCGAGTACAGATAGTCCCCGACTTGCGAACATTCGAGTTACGAATTTCGCAAGATATGAACTATCTGTCCTGCACAGTATGATGTCATGCTATGGCATCACATCATACGGTGCAGGGACTGGGCAGGCTTCTATCAAGCCTGATAGAAGCCTGTCTGGTCAGATCGCGGCTGCTAGGCAGCCGGGGACCTCCTGAAAGGCCCTAGGGCTGTCTATGCAGAGCGCCTATCAAGCCGTGCGCTTGATGGGCACTCTGCATAGGCAGCCCTGGGGCCTTTCAGGAGGTCCCCGGCTGCCTAGCAACCACACAGCGTCCCGCGATCTCATCGTGGGACGCTGTACGGGACCCCTGAACGTCGGGTGCAGGCTGTTTCTTACAGCGGGCACCCGGCGGCAGCAGTTCTGACGAGCCGCGCCGCTCGTCAGAACTGTTAACACTTTAAATACTGCTGTCAGAGCGGTATTTAAAGTATTAACAGTTCCTAAAAGCGGCGCGGCTAGTCGGAACTGCTGCCGCCGGGTGCCCGCTGTAAGAAACAGCCTGCACCCGACGTTGTATGGAGCGGGATCCACCCGCGATCCCGCTCCATACAAGCATTTGTTCGACTTGCGAACAAATCGACTTGCGAACAGGTTCCTGGAAAGGAACCTGTTTGCAAGTAGGGGACCATCTGTATTAGCATACTCGATGCTGCTTGCTGCTCGTCAGTTTTGACCTCTCCCCACTGCGCACCTCAACGGTAGTTTGTGGAAAGAGAGAGAGAGAGATTGATTACTGCATAAAACGATGGGTAGTAACTAAGCCAGACAGAAATGGTTAATATTGTCATTGTTTATTACAGCCCAATGTCTATTTTGCATGCATTTTTATGGATGATGCAGTTGAATAAAATACTTTTTGAACTATAATGACAAACCCCTTTAACTTTGTCTTAAAATCAGCTAAAAACATACTTAGATACACTCCTAGGACCTAGGAGTCTTACATTGGGCTGTTATGGCTCTTCGACAGTGTTATACACCAGTTTTAGGAGTATTCACTGCCATACCTATAGGGGATGCAGAGGATGCGGTTGCACCCTGGCCCAGGAGCCTTAAGGGGCCCATAAGACCTCTCCTCTCCATATAGGGAGCCCAGAACTATGAATAAAGCATTATAGTTGGGGGCTCTGTTACAGGTTTTGCATTGGGGCCGAGAAGCTTCAAGTTACGCCTCTGGGGGTATTGGTGAGGTTCCGGTTCGGTTCAAACTGCCTGGCCAAAGCAAGCTATCAAAAAGTTCCCTCATCACTAATCCTGACCAACTGATATTACTGATAAATCAAAATACATTCTGTATGGTGTCCTGCAAACTGTGCACAGGGTCGAACTGGCCAACAAGATTTCAAGAGGATCCTCTGCATTTAGGTTCTGATTAGAGATGAGCGAGCATACTCACTAAGGACAATTGCTCGATCGAGCATTGTCCTTAGCGAGTATCTCCACGCTCGGCAGAGAATGTTCAGGTGCCGGCGCGGGTGACAGGTGAGTTGCGGCAGTGAGCAGGAGGGAGCGGGGGGGGGGGGGGGGAGAGGGAGAGAGAGATCATCTCCCCTCCGTTCCTCCCCTCTCTCCTCCGCCACTCCCTGCCCACCGCCGGCAGCTGAACCTTTTCTCTCGAGCAGGCAGGTACTCGCTTAGGGCAATGCTCGTTTGAGCAATTGCCCTTAGCGAGTATGCTTACTCATCACTAGTTCTGATACTATTATAATTGATCTGCACAAACTGGCAGAAGATAGATGAAGCTGATTTGCAACCAATCACTGGCTTCCAAGGCTAACTTTTTGAATTGATGCATAAAGAAAATAGTGTAGTTTAGTCCACAGACTAAGCTCTCCTGCCCACAGGCGATGATTCGCTGGTGGTAAATCGCCGGCAAATCATGCTGTCTGAAGCTTTCCATAGCGTTGCTATTGGAGATGAGCGAATCTACTCGGCCACGCCCCTTTTTCGCCGGAGCGCCGTGATTTTCGAGTACTTCCGTACTCGGGTGAAAAGATTCGGGGGGCGCCGTCGGTGAGTGGGGAGTTGCAGCGGGGAGTGGGGGGCAGAGGGAGAGAGGGCTCCCCCCTGTTCCCCGCTGCTACCGCCCGCTCCGCGACACCTCCCCCCGGCGCCCCCTGAATCTTTTCACCCGAGTATGAAAGTACTCAAAAATCGCGGTGCTCGGTCGAGTAATTACTCGAAACGAGTATATTCGCTCATCTCTAGTTGCTATGGAAAGCGCAGGGCCGGCATCCACACGCGGAGAATCATAGCGATTCTCCGCTCGCAGAATCTAAATGGTGGCATGCCGTGATTTGCTGCGATTCTCCACGGTGAGCCTATCTGTCAGATAGGCTCAGCGCGAAGAGCTGTCAGCTCTCACCTGCTCCTGGGCGGCGGCTCCTGCGGCAGAGATCGGCTGCGGGATATCACTACGCCCATGGACAGGCAGCCTAAAGAGGACACAAAGGAAATACAGCTGTTGATTAGCAGGTCCTGCTCAATCTTTGGTGCTGTAAGTCTGTGAATAAACATCCCATCCTTGTTATAGCGTTGGATAGCTGCTATATATTGCATGCTTACTTCATATGGGTCTAGTAACTGAGCCATTGCCTTCCGTAGGTTTATTGTTTGCCTGCTGTGGCCCCAGGCGCTGGCACAGAATGAATGGCTGCCTGTGCAGCAGATGAACTTTTATTCCTCGGCCCATGCTACTATTATTTCACTTTCTTTTGCAGTATTGTACGGTATATTTCGTAACTACCTTCCTGAAAGAACATTGTGACATGTTTCCAGTGGCGGCTCAACAATTGCACACATTCGCAGTAACAAGATATATTTTTTGACTCTCAGACGGATTGAAGCCAAATCATTGCACTTCCTTTTGTTGCTCTTGCGGCAGCGAGATTTGTCCAGATGGAAATCACTGATGATTTATGGGTGGTTTGAAATGTTGTTCTGTGTAAGGGACCATCCTAATGAAATTCTACTAGTTGGTACAAATGCACAAAATAATTCGTCCCCCAATTGTCAATTGAGGGCCGAAATAAAACAACCTTTATATGTTTTTACTGTGTCCTGGTACTCCTGACTGATTGGAATCACCAAGAAGGCCCATAGGTGATGTTTTCCCGTCCTTCTAGAGCAAAAAAAGTGTCTCTAACTATATGGACTGAAATAGACTGGCACAATTACACTTCCCGCTATGTAGCATACTAGCACATGAATCAGGTATATATATATTTTTTTTAACTATTCAAATATTGTGATTTTGTGCGCCGGTAGAAAAAAAAAAGCAGGAAGATAGATCCTGCCATATCTTTCTCGCACATAGAAAAACTACATGCAAGAAAGATAGGGCAAGTCCTATTTTTTTCTCAAATGTAGCATTAAAGCGCAAGAATCTCGATAGTGAAAACGAAACCATTGAAATCAATGGTTTCGTTTCGGCTTGTTTTGCAACCACATAACGGGATTAAAACACGCCCATCTGTTCAAACCCTAAGGTATAAAATAATCATATCACAGGTTAATTCAGGGGCATAGCTATAGGGAGTGCCCAGATAGCAGTTGAATTCTCACCCTAAGGGACCTTTCACATGGGACGTTATTACGCCACAGGTCGTAGCCAAATCCACAGCTGCAGAATTACACACTAAAATTTGTAGGTCTAACTGCAGAATGTGATGCAGAATGGCAGGCAGGCTTTAAGTCTTTTTCAATTCCGCATCAACTAGTCTGCTGGTGCAGAATCTACTATAGATTGCGATGCATTGTGTGACCTATTTCGTCCCGTGTGAATGGACCTTAGAGGGGTTTTATCATACAAAAAAAAACATTCTATACTCACCTTTTCCTCCCCAGGCAGACTCCTTAACGCATCTTCTCCTTGCTGATCTTCTCCAGTCCCCTGGATCAGCTCACCTCCAGCCATCTGGATCCTCTTCTTCTTGTTATAAAGCCTGCATTTTTCGCATTCTTCTTCCTGCAGGTCAGTGTAGGTTACATTCCCATGACATATCGTTCACCGCCTAGGAAGGCATGCTGATCTATTGCAGAGACAGCGGACATGCGCAGTCTCTACAATAGCTCGGCATTCCCTGCTAGGCTGTGAACTAGTGATATAGCGTACATTGCCAGGCAGGAAAGAGACTGCTTGAGAATTGACGCTTTGTCACAGGAAGCAGAGGAATTAGCCGGCTGGAGGCGAGGTAACCCCCTGGGACTGCAGGAGACAGGAGAAGATTGACTGGGAGAAGATGAGGTAAGTAGACTGCCTTGGGAGGAATAGGTGAGTATAGAAATTTTTTTTAATGGCAGAACCCCTTCAAAGCCTCCCGGCCACTCCAGTTTTATAAATGTCTCATGGTACAGTGACAGGGGCCCTGTTACAGATATTGCACTGGGGACAAGAAGCTTCTCATTACATCTATGAGCCAATTAATATATATGGCATTTTGCAATACCCCCTCCTTCCTTTTTGACACATTGAGGGGCAATCATTTCAGCTTTCTTAGGGCATCTTCCAGATGTCATAAGTAGAGTTACTGCAATACACAATATGTCTGCATTCCTCAATCAAACAAACATTTTAGTTCCTGTTTCTTAAACTGCAGTATATAGCGATATCTGGCCGGGCGCACTTTCATGAATGTCGCTGTATTTTACATTCTGGAGTCCAAGGCCTTCAGGTAATCAGAATTCTGAAGAAATCTGGAGTCACATGGAGCAGATTGCAGCCTCTGTGTCACTGGCTTTTATTGAATATCCAGACTGCAGAACTAGACAGACATTAATCAGACAGTATATCCAAGTGGTGCACTTTCGCCTGGTGAAACACTGTCTAAAAAGGAAGCATTACAGCATCTTACGCTCCTCAGACCCCAGGAATGTCATCCAGTTTATGTTTTAGACAGCGTGTCGCAGAACACAGTTTATTTTACAATGTAAAAGAGTCAAAGAACATTTATTTGTTTATGTGAAAATTGAATTGTAAAATCTGGTATTGTTGCTTCTACACGGAGGAGACTTATTTTGAGATTTTACGATAGACTCCAATTACTTGGGCTTCACATAACTAACAATGAAACTCCATGCATAAAAAAAAATAAACGAAGTCTTAAAAATTGTATGAGCTTAGGCATCCTTCACACGGGCGTATCCGCATTAGTGCCAGCCTAAGAGCAACTTTTTTTGCTCACTGAATGAGGCTTTTTTGTGCACATATTGGCGTATTTTACTGTACTGTCTGCGACCGCACAGCATGCTCATTTACACGGAAAAAACAAAGATGAACCGATTGAAATGGTCAATTAGTCTAATGAATTCCAAATACCGTATTTTTTGCTCTGAAAGGCGCACCGGACGATAAGACGCACCCACATTTTAGAGGCGGAGAAAATATTTTGAACTCACCCAGGGACAGTGTAGGGTATAGTACCAAGCAACAGTAGAAGGAGCAGCAGAGCTCTGAAACATCGGAGCTCTGTGACAGCAGCACTTGTGTACGGGTCCGAGGAAGGGAAGAATTCGAATGGTGGAGGCAGGGGAGCAGCAGCAGTTCCCAACGGCGCTCACCACCAATTAGCAGTACGTAAGTGGCAGCAATGTAGAGGTGAGAGAACTAGTAAATGAACGCTCATTTGTTCACACGAGCGCAATTTAGATCGCAGGTTAAACTTGTGATTGCACTGGAAACCTTGAATTTCGGTATGCATAAGACACACTGACTTTTTCCCTCCACTTTGGGGGAGAAGAAAAGTGTGTCTTATAGAGCGAAAAATACAGCATGTTCTTTTTCCAGCGGAAGTTTGCAATTGGGCGTTTTTGCACTTGAGCACCACTTTTTCCGAGTAACTGACTACTCGGACGAAAAGATTCGGGGGCGCCGGGGGGCGGTGTGGTGGAGCGGGGGGTAGCAGTGGGGAACAGGGGGGAGCTCTCTTTCTCTCTCCCCCCCCACTCCCCTCTGCAACCCCCTGCTTACCACCGGCGCCCCCCGAATCTTTTCGCCCGAGTAGTCGGTTACTCGGAAAAAGCGGTGCTCGAGTGCAAAAACGCCCTAAACGAGTAAGTTCGCTCATCTCTATTTGCAATGTATCATGCAACTCATGTGAATTGCACGCACATTTGTGCATCCTCCATTGACTTCTATGGGGATCTTCGGTGCACAAATGAAAGAAGAGTATGCTGCGTTTTTTTGTGCAATTGAAATCCGCAGGAAAATAAGTGCATGTGAAAAAAAACATTGAAATCAATTGGTTCTATTCTCTGCACACAAATTTTGATTGTGTTGAATTTATTTTCTTTAATGGACTTCATCACCAATTCATTAATAACACGTGGAGAAACATATTACATTTTTCTAATCTATTTTAATTTTCTGATTGTACAATTTTTTTTTTTATTCTGTTTGATATACACGAATTGGGAGGCTTCCATTTTGCCTGAGCTGCATGTCATAGAGCGTTAAGAGCATTTGGAGATCTGCTTTACAGCAGCCTCGTGGGCCTTTCACACAATGGACCGGAGAGGACCCATTGACTTCTATGGGGGACTTTTCTAGACATGCTCTGTAATCTGTGCGGAGGTGATTGTGTAGGGAGGGGAGTAGATAGCCACAGCTTATACCTATAGTGAATGGTGGATTCTGTGTTATCTGCATATAAGTGTTACCTGTCAATGTAATCCTGTCTGTGATGTTACTACAAAGTTTTCTCTACAGAACAGGAAATATCAGCCTATGATTAGGATCTGTGATCAGTGTAAAAAATGCTGGATTTTAGGATTGGTTTGAAAAACACAGATTGTGATCGAAAATGTAAAAAAAAAAAAAAATCACCAAAAATTCTTAAAATATGTTTAACACAAAAATGTAATTTATGCAATAGGAGACTTTCTGGTGACGCATTTCCTTAAATAATATTGGGTCCTGTATTAGAAAAGATTTGCACCTTGCAGCACTGTTCTGGATTATTGATTACTGTGTGTCATTGTCAGACCAGTTTTATGTTCCTTAACAGCTGCTACACAGCAGACACAATTAAAAAAGAGAGATGGAGCCTGCTTATTTGTATTCAGAGCGCTTTACAGATGGCTGTTCTGTAGTTAGACTGAAATCTAAATCATTGCCGTTTTCTGCATTATTTTTTTTACCGTGGAGATTTAAAAGACCACTAAGCCCCAGCAATGAAATGGAGATACAATATATAAAGCTAAAGGACATTGTTTACTGCTAACCAGATCTTTTGTCTACAGATGTGATAAAAAGACGCCTTGAAGGCATTGTCACCTCTTGGAACTCCAAACTTTCTAGATGCCCTTTAGGGTATGTTTACTTATTTGGAGGGAGGGAGTCTGCAACTCTGTTGAGTAGACCTTAGAGCTGGGTATTAGAACAGGCCCGTTGGCCATTGTAGGAACTTTAGGAAGGTAATTAAAGTGTTTGTCTCTTTACAGACAACCCCTTTAAGAATGAGGTACCTGGGATAAGCACCTGATTTTCTTGCATCCCACTCACGGAAAAATGCAGATTTTTCTGGGGAAGCTACAGCCAGACATACAGTCCCTTGTAATGGCCACTGCAGATGATGAATGTCCGTCTTGGATGACCCAAAATCTGCCAGAATGGGAGCTCTTACAGAAAGGCTTTCTATTCTAGTTCAGAGAAGGGAGACCCCAGCAGGGAACCCCATTCTATGACATTCATGTACCCTAATAAGACATATAACCATAGCTTATGATTTTGATACAACCCCTTCCAGTCATACATACGGTTATATACGTCCTAACTGCATATGCTCTGCACAGTTAAAACACCTATAGCTGTCGATAGCATACAGTAAACTGTATATGGAGCAGGCTCAGAATCTGAACCCGCTCCATATACAGTGGGTATTGGATGTCTTTCACAGCTGCTCGCAACAGCCATGATCGGAAATATCTCTGATTACTTCTGTTAACGCTTTCAATGCCATTGTCCCGATCAATCAGGATTTAAATGTCCCAAACAGCCCTAACACAGTATGATCCAGATGTCATGGCAGCCTAGGGGGTTCTGAAGGCTTCCAGGGCTGCCATGATTGTTTGTGTGTACAGTATGCAGCAATGAAAAATTCTCTAAAGCTTGATACAATCTTGTTAGCCTTTTTTTAAAATGTGTTTTAGTGATTTGAAAGAAGGGACCAGTTAGTCACAAACACGCCTCACTTACTTACTCTACTCTTACTCTCTATATGATGTGGCTTTCTTAATCAGACTCTTGCCTTTAGGCAAGTGCTTTTCATCCATCTGGCAGACCATGCCTGTTTTGCTGAACCTGTCCTGCAATCCTGGGATGATAATACACTCAATGTCAAACAAAATCAAGGATCTAGAAGAAGTGATCAAAGTCTAATGTCATTATAACATTGATATAAGTGATTACAATATCAGAGCAAACAGATAGTCTATTGTGGAAAACCAAATACCTGAAGGGAGGCTCTAGTACCCTGTTGTACCACCTCTAGCTTGGATACAAAATGTGATACGAGCAGGCATGGAGGCTCTAGTACCCTGTTGTACCACCTCTAGCTTGGATACAAGATGTGATACGGGAGGGCATGGAGGCTCTAGTACCCTGTTGTACCGCCTCTAGCTTAGATACAAGATGTGATACGGGCAGGCATGGAGGCTCTAGTACCCTGTTGTACCGCCTCTAGCTTGAATACAAGATGTGATATGGGCATGTAGGCTCTAATACTCTGTAGTACCATCTCTAGCTTGGATATAAGATATAATACAGGTGGGCATGGAGGCTCTAGTACCCTGTTGTTCTGCCTCTAGCTTGGATACAAGATGTGATACAAGTGGGCATGGAGGCTCTAGTACTCTGTTGTGCCGCCTCTAGTTTGGATACAAGATGTGATACGGGCGGGCATAGAGGCCCTAGTACCCTGTTGTACTGCCTCTAGCTTGGATACAAGATGTGATACGGGCGGGCATGGAGGCTCTAGTACCCTGTTGTACCACCTCTAGCTTGGATACAAGATGTGATACGGGAGGGCATGGAGGCTCTAGTACCCTGTTGTACCGCCTCTAGCTTAGATACAAGATGTGATACGGGCAGGCATGGAGGCTCTAGTACCCTGTTGTACCGCCTCTAGCTTGAATACAAGATGTGATATGGGCATGTAGGCTCTAATACTCTGTAGTACCATCTCTAGCTTGGATATAAGATATAATACAGGTGGGCATGGAGGCTCTAGTACCCTGTTGTTCTGCCTCTAGCTTGGATACAAGATGTGATACAAGTGGGCATGGAGGCTCTAGTACTCTGTTGTGCCGCCTCTAGTTTGGATACAAGATGTGATACGGGCGGGCATAGAGGCCCTAGTACCCTGTTGTACTGCCTCTAGCTTGGATACAAGATGTGATACGGGCGGGCATGGAGGCTCTAGTACCCTGTTGTACCACCTCTAGCTTGGATACAAGATGTGATACAGGCCGGCATGGAGGCTCTAGTACCCTGTTGTACTGCCTCTAGCTTGGATACAAGATGTGATACGGGCAGGCATAGAGGCTCTAGTACCCTGTTGTACTACCTCTAGCTTGGATATAGGATGTGATACGGGCAGGCATGGAGGATCTAGTACTCTGTTGTACCACCAGCTATATGATGTGATACGGGTGAGCAAAGAAGCTCTAGTACCTTGTTGTACCACCTCTAGCTTGGATACAAGATGTGAAACGGATGGCATGGAGGTATACAGGTTCCGTATTGTATCCTACGGCATATCTTACCCATGAGCTCCAAAAAGGAAAAAAGTGGGATAGGATTTGGGGAGTGAGCTGGCCAATCAACAACATATGGTGCCAGCAGTATGGACCCCCATCTCTGTGCTTGTGACTATTTAGACGAGACATTTCCAGACTCTTGGATAGGCATACATGAGCCAGCGGACCTTACCCCACCTAACGTTTTCCTTTGGGGTCATCTTAAGGGTATGCACACCCCATGTCAACAGTTCTATGAAGCTTGCTATCATTGAGGAATTCAATAATTATCTAGTTCAAATGTGTGGGGATTAGCTTTTCACACCCAAGATTGCATCAATGGTTGATCATTATGTCGGAAACAGACATTGGATGTACCTTCTGAACATTTAATTTTCATCTCCATTTGTTACACGTTATGTCATTGAAGTGGTTTTATACTTGCATTGCATTAAAGATGATATAACTATCCCAGCACCACCTTGTATATGTATATACATATTTATCTATATAACACTCTCTATATATTTGATGTTGCATATGGATCTCCATACATGCTATATAGCATCCTGCATGTTTTTATTTATGCATTCCCCTCATGTTGCCCATGTAGTAACACAGTATCAGATTCTGGCTAGAGTTGCTATTTTTTACAGGTTTCTCATGTCTGATGTTTGAAAAATTAATGTGCTTGCAGATTTTTTTCCTTGTATTCATATATTATTAATCAATAACCGATTCTGATGTCATAATTAATTCATTTTCATTCTGTTTAGCAGTCATTTGCCCATCTGCACGGTGGAGGGGTCTATATGCACAACCCGTGTATTTATCTCCAATGCCAGCTTTTGAATCCTATACTGAATATCAAGTTCATGTTATTTCCCTATATTTTAAGTATTTAGGTACAATAAAGTTCTGATAACCCGTCATCAAAACAGAAAGGGAATCATCTGTCAAGGTGCTTGCACCCGTTTTCTGGCTATAAAAAATGCAAATTTTAAAACATGCTTTTTTGCACGAACAAAAAGTGTGACGAACTAAAGTTTTTATTGGTAGCATTTTTTAGGTACATATAATGTATTTTAAAAAAACTTTTTTTTTTACAGTGGTAGGGCTTCTACTCACTAGCGTTTTTTTGTTTTTTTTAACGCTGCGATATTGCTGCGTTTTTTTTAATGCAAATGTCAATGGGACTTTCTAATGTTAAAAACTAGAGTCGAGCATTGCCCTTAGCGAGTACCTGCCCGCTCGAGAGAAAAGGTTCGGCTGCCGGTGCGGGTGACAGGTGAGTTGCCATGAGCAGAGGGGAGCGGGGGGAGAGAGGGAGAGAAAGATCTCCCCTCCGTTCCTCCCCGCTCTTCCCTGCCGCTGGCAGCCGAACCTTTTCTCTCGTGCAGGCAGGTACTCGCTAAGGGCAATGCTCGCTCATCACTATTAAAAGCGCATCGCACAGAAATCGCAGAAGCGCAAACTTGCGATTTTTGTGTGGTGCGATTTTAGCATTAGAAAGTCCCATTAACATTTGCATTTAAAAAATGAAGCAATATTACAGCATTAAAAAAAAACACTAGTGGATAGAAGCCCTTAACTACACAGTATAAAGACTTGATACATTCTTTCGGTGGGTTGGTATGATGATGACAATATTGTTTTTGTTGCTCCACTTTGCACAATAAAAATCCATTTTTTTTTCCATAGCATTCAAAGTCCCACAACTTTTTGATATTTCCATCAATGGAGCTCTGTGACATCTTGTTTTTTTTGCATGATGAGCTGTAATGTTTAATTGTAGCATATTAGGGTACTTCTGGCTTTTTTGATCACTTTAATTGTATTTTTTTGAGAGGCAAAATTAACAAAATAAGCATTTTGGCTGTTTTTTAGGGCTTATTCAGACGGTCATATATTGGTCAAGTTTTCGCGCCGATATACGCTGCCCCTCTTTGTAAGGGGAGGAGGCAGGACAGGAGCAGTGCACTGAGCTCCCGCCCCCTCTCCCCCCTCTTTCCACCCCCTCTCTCCCCTCTTTCTGCCCATCACCACTGTTTGCAATAGAAGGGTTGGGACGGGGGCAAAACTTAGCTCAGCCCCCGTCCCGCCCTCCCATTGCAAACAGTGGCAAGGGGCAGAGAGGGGTTGGGAGCTCAATGCACTAACTCCCGTCCCGCCTCTTCCCCTTGCAGAGAGGGGCAGCATATATCGGCCAGGCGTAAAAAAAAACAACCGATATATGCCCGTCTGAATAAGCCCTAAGGTTGTTTTTTTTTTCTTACAACTTTTGCAGTTTACGATAGTGTGACCAATTTATTGTACAGCTCGTAAATGGCTGGATGATACCAAATATATTGGGGGGTTTTAATTTTAATTTTTTTTATCCAATAAGGGAAAGTGCACAAAAAAGGGTTTTTTTAACATGTTTTTTTCTACAATTTTTTTCATACTTTTTATGTCCCTATACGGGACTTGAACTAGAAAAGCTACAATCGCTATGATAATGCATTGCAGTACTTCTGTACTGCAATACATTACTGCTTACAATAGTGATCACGTGCCATGGCAGGCGCGAACGCCATTTTCTTACACTTGGTTGGCATGGCCACACATTGGCCCACCAAAATTACATAGCAGAGGACCGATGATGCCCCCAACTGTGAACCCTTAATATGTCATGATCTACATTGATCGCTGCATGTAAGAGGTTAACAGTGGGGATCGGTGTGTTTACCAATCCCTGTTGTTGCAGCGAGAGGCCGGCTGTCAGTCACAGCCAGCTCGCTCTGAGGGATGGAGTTGGCTACCTTCTGCGACCTTGCCTTCCACAGAAAGTAAGTCTTGTTTGTGGAGTGCATTAGATTTATGTGTATTGGATGTTTGCAGTACTGAAAGGATTAATGTCTGGTATGTTCTGTCCTGTCTGGAAAATGTATCATTTTGCATGTATCGTTTGTTAGCATGTGCTGATGCTTGATAAATGTGTTTGCAAGAAGGCAATAAGACAGAGTAAGGGAGTGAGTCAGTTGAGGAGAGCATCTGTCTAGGACACACAACAGAGAGGCTGCCAGGTCAGGCTGTGTGTGGAGTATGGAGGAGGCCGAGTGATTGCCTAATGCTCAGCCTGGACCCGCTCAATCCAGAAATCCTCAGTACTACTGCTGAGTACTGAGAGAAGAGAAGAAAGCAAGTGTGAGTGTTTTTGCCGGTGGAGAAAGTGATTGCCAGGAGTGAAAGGACCTGCAGATAACTTGGCCTGTGGATTGTTCCAATACCCTGTGAGCTCCACCGAGATATAATTTTTGTATGCTGTGATTTCTGCAACTGTTATTGAATTTATTAAGAAGTTTTAGTAAATAGACAAGATCGACCGTTCCCGGTTTTGTTCCAAAATATACTTTTATGTTGTTGGACTATTTTATTCATCTACAGGATCCACTCCAGGAGGAGGAATGGTAGCGTCATGAATGACAACTGAACTGAAGGTTACCTCCGGTTACTATAAGCAAGCACCCACAGCTAATCATGAGGTAGCTTTCCGCAGCTTCCCTATGGGGAGGAGACTGTAGGGGCCCATGACAAGGTTAACATCTCTACCCCACTATCCCCTTGGCTGAGGGCCTGCTCCTTGGACGTTGCACATTGTTCTGAGGAACGCTCAAGATCTCAGGAGTTGGACCATCAACAATCAGACATTTATCTTACATCCTGTGGGTAGGGGATAAATGTCTTTAGAGCAAAAGCCCCTTTGAGAAGGGCATAGGAAACACAAATGTGTATACCAGGTCACAGCATCTCTGGTGGGGCAATGTAGCATGAAAGTATCGTTCTTAGTAGAGGTCCCCCGTGCAAAAAAATATATGAGCTCATCATACTGTAGATCACTTTGTTTATGTCCAACCACCAGTAGTCACAAGATATGAGATTCATTAGTTCAGTCCTTCCCATGCAATCTACTATACTGTGTGAAGCTGCTTTTAAAGTTAAACATTATGTCCCCCCTACCTAATGGACTCCCAGCTGCGCCGGTTGCACATATGAAATGCCCATCCTTGCATAGGAGTGTTAATTATTTCTACTGTGCTTTAAGACAGAAAGATTATCATTCAAAAATTGTTCAAATGAGCAAAACTGACCGATAATCGCGTGGCCTAAAAGCGAGCCAACAACCAAACGACGTATGATAATCATTCACTTTTCATTCGTTATTCATTTTCTGCAGGCATAAGAACCAGTGATGGTTCATTCACTTATTGCTCAGTTTAAACTACAGATCGACAAGCGAACGAGCTTTTAGTGAAAGAATAAATGATTCTCGTTCGAATTAATCAGCAATCTGTTTGTTTAAACAGGCTGCATGGAAGAGAATGAGCTAGCTTGACGTTGCTCACTCGTTCGCTTGTTCAAACGATAATCGTCTCGTCTTAGATTGCTGTTAATTCAGCATAGAATTATTTTACGACTACCAGTATGCCTGGACCATCAAGAGCTGAATTCACTAACTTTCATTGCATTAGGCCTCTTTCACCTGGGCATCAGCGTTTTTACATTTGCCCGCCGTCGCGTAAAAATGCATGAATGGGTGCACAAAGCTAATGTTTGTGCGCCAAATTCAGATGGCCCGAGCTTGGTGCACATATGCTGAGCCTGCAATTCCGCTGGGCGGGGGGAGACAGTTTAGTCCTCCTAAGCTATCTCCCTCTTACCTCCCCCTTGCCGTCTCTCAGCAAGTGGAGGAGGCGGGATGGGGCAGGAGCTAGTGTGCTAAGCTCCCACCCCCTCTCCACCCCTTGTCAGCAGCCAGCAATCGGAGGGGGCGGGACAGGGGAGGAGCTTACAAATTAGTTCCGCCCCCATCCAGTCCCCTCCCATTGCTAACAGCCAGCAAGGGGCGGAGAGGAGCAGGGAAGGGGGTGGGAGTTTAGCAGTCACGCTGCTAAACTCCCTCCCACCTCCCTTTTCCAGCAGCTGTCATTGGCTCCCATATTCCAGCCGGGAAAAATAGTTTCAGGACTATCTTTACTGCCCGGCGTAAAAGCACCCGGCCGGCCAATATAGCGGGAAAACGCTGATCTGATTAATTGGAATCCAATGCATCAGATGGTAGCGTATATTGGCCGTCCATGAAAACGGTGGCCGATATCCGCTTGTGTGAATAAAACCTTGGGCTCCATTCACACGGGGCAGTTCGATTCGGTTCGCAATAAAATCCGCATCAAAATGTGCATTGGTTAAAGCATGTGTGGTTTTACTATGTTTGTAGTAAAGTGTGGCAAAAAACGCATGCAGCTTTGCGAATGCACTTTTTGGCGCCGTTTTGATTGCAACTGATCTTCCCCGTGTGAATGGAGCCTTACTTATATTTTTAGAAACTGATTAAATTCTTTTTCATTTCACCCAAAAATGTGTCTGCCCCCGATAGGTCTCGAAATACAGGAACAGATAGACTGATTGAAGGCAGCATTTATACCGGCACTGATCTCGCTCTATAGACTTTACCCTACATTTGTACGCTTTCCCTTCTCGCAGCTGAGGGAGTGATTCAGTCTTTTGCCTGCATTCATATGTGATTGAGACAAAACAGGAAATTCTTCTCTGGCAGCCGTCATCATTATGCAGGAATCAACCTACATAGCTGCGTAGCAAGTTTGAGTTCTGGAGAACCCTGAGGCCTCAACCTAAAATATTTTAACAGAATTACTGGTGCTGAAAATACATATTAATCCTAGAAATACTAAAAGTGATGATTAACATACAACTTTTTTGAAAACAATTAGTAAAATATATATTTTGTGAGAATTTCTTATAATACAGATGAAAGTGAATGATAACGTTAGTTAACAATTCTCTCCCCAGATCCTCCACTCTTACCATTTCCACGTAAGTCCCCGTAGATGTAGCCAATTTTGAACTTACAAAAATACATTTAAAATAATTAATTGGTTCCTCTTGTTATTTTAGTGAATTAAAGGGGCTCTCTGGTTACCCTGGTTCAGGTAGCCGGCTCAAGGTGGACTCAGCCTTCCATCCTTCTGAGGTCAGTAAAATGAGTACCCAGCTTGTTGAGGGGTAAAAGATGACTGGGGCAGGCGATGGCAAACCACCCCGCAAAACAGTCCTCCAAGAAAACATCAGGATAGTGTAGGCTCAAAAAAAGCAGGGGTACTTACCTGTCCGCGGCGATCCAGTGCTGCAGTCCCAGAGTCCTCTCGGTCTTTGTAGAATGGCTACCACATGATCGCTGCAGTCAGGTGCCATTCTCCTGGCATCATGGCTCCCAGCATTTGAATGGTCATGCCAGGTGAATAGCATGTGAGCGCTGTGGTTTTTGATCTGCTGAAGCGGTCTTGTTCTAAAACGAAGACCGAGAGGACTGCATGGTCACAGTGTAGGATTGCCGGGGAAGAGGACGGGTAAGTAATAGAAGTACACTTCTATTATTTTAACATATTTGGATGCTTTTAATAATTATATAACACCTGGACAACCCCTTTAATATTTTTTACACCACATAATTGTATGATTTTTTTTATGCTTTCTTACATTAAGATACATAAACATTTTTAGCAATATATGATTGGTCTGACCCCTGAGGCCCCCTACCAATCAGCAGAAATTATACTTATGGCACACATGTTATATATATGTTCTGTTAAAAATATACACTGAATGAGCCCCATCATGTCTTGGAAAGGCTAGAGAAGGATAGAAAACCTTTGCTGTGAAGTGATGGGGTGAATGGAGTTGCAGTTGGTAGTCACGGAAGTAGCTGATAGAGGACACTTTGGTGCGTGTCTAAGAGAATTAGAAGCCTATGTAGAATGGAAAATGAAATAGAACTCTGTGATACAGAGGCCAACTGGAAGCGGAGAGAGGACAAGTGCTTCTGTGTTTAGAAAACAGACAGACATTCAATGGCCGGGTGTACGCATGCTGATAAAGATTCTGCAGAGGATCTGGGGGAGGTCAGCTGCAGAGGAAGAGATGGTCAAATGTGAAAGAGAGGAGAGGAAAGCAGGAAATCAGTGACTGGTGTCAATACTGCATTGAAGTGCCCATCTGATTGTACCTTACTGCCAACAAAAAGGGGACTGCGTTATCACTGTTCAAGTAAAGATTATTTGCACGGAGCCATGCAATGTCAGATGCAGTCTGTTCCAGCATCCCACATGATTCTGCAACAGCCCTTGGACTGGTGGTTCCATACACGATATGCAGCTGGAAAGGATGGGTCAACTGAACCAGCATGGCCCGGAGGGGCAGACTCATTCCAGGAACCGCTTCTCAAAGACTGTTGCTCGTCCCAGTCCCTTCAATGGCCCTGATTCTCACCCATAACGCTGCTCTAACCAATCCCTTCACCGATACCAACAAAAAAGGTCGGATCCTATGCTGAAGCAGTGCTATCCATCAGTACCCTTACACTCTCTGTCATAGTGGTTCATCCTTATGTGCAGCTCTGCCTAGTACTCAGCCCCAGTCACAATTTTGCTAATTTCTGGGGTCCAAGGGATCACTTCACAACTGATCATACTTGATGGTCTGTTCTTTGCACATGTATTCATTTAATACGCCTGGAAAATCTTTGGCCCAAAACTTGGGTCCAAGAATCATTTTATGTAAAGTTTCCATATTCTTCTATAACATCATGAGATGGTTGCACTGTACTAGTGATGGCAAACCTATGGCATGCGTGCCAGAGGTGGCACGCACAGCCCTCCCTGCTGGCACGTGCTGCCGTCGGCCGCTCACCGCGATAATGATTACCAGCGGGGGTGCCGCAGCTTACCGCCGGTAATCACGCAGTGGCGATGCTAGTAGCGTTGATCCCGGTGCACACTCTGACATCAGTGTGCACCCGGGATCCTCCTCCCCTGAGTCCTCTCCTCTTTAGTTCGATAGAAGAGGACAAGGGAGGAAATGTTCTGGGCTCACACACTGACGTCAGTGTGCACCCGGGATCAGCGCCGAGAAGAGGTGGAGCGGTGCTGACTACAAGGAGGGCATAAGTATATGGGTTGGGGGGGGGGGGGCTATTACTACTGGGGCTACTGAAAAAGTTAATATTAATACTGGGGCTACTGAGAGGGGTTAATATTACTACTTAGGCTACTGTTGGGTTAATATTACTACGAATGGGGTTATTATTATTACTGTGGCTACTGTGGGGTTAATATTGCTACTGAAGGTGGTATTATTACTGTGGGGTTAATATTACAACTGAGGGCCACTGTGGGGGTCACCATTATTACTCAGGCCTCTGTGGGGGTCACTATTACTACTGAAGCCACTGTAGGGGACTCTATTACTACTGGTACTGATATACTGGACACTTGCTACTGAGGCCACTGTGGGGGGGGGACACTATTACTACTGAGGCTGCTCTGTACGTGCCAGCATACCTCAAGCTGACTCATGGTATGTTTACACATTTTGGTGGAAATGCTGAGAAATTTCCGTGGCAATTTCCACATCAAAAATACAGTCAAAATCCGTACTCTTACTATGGATTTTGGAAAGAAATCAGTTGCGTATCCACAGCTAATTTCATACTATGTGGCACTCCCACAGGTGCGGCTGGTCAGGTGAGTCCACTCCAGGTCGCTGAGAACCGGAAGTAGGGGAGCACTGACAACGGGAAGCCTTCGGAGGAGGTGAGGGGGAGCGCCGCGTAGTATGAAATCAGCTGTGGATACTCCAGTGCTCCAGCTAGGAAAAAAAACACAGGGCGTTCTTCCCTGTGTATTTTGAAACGGCCCTGTCATTTTTATAATGACGGAGGTAAAAATCATACGTCGCGATAAGCCCGTCCCCTGAACTGTTGGCACTTTGCTATGAATAAGTGGGTCTTGGGTGGCAGTTTGGGCACTCGGTATCTAAAAGGTTCACAGTCACTGCACTATACATTACCCTTGAAAGATCTCTTCACATAATAGGTACATGTTGCAGCCTGTTACGGCACTCTGCCCCCACAGAGCGCCAGATGGGGTGCCCTGATCTTCCCGCACCCCACTGTCCCTGCCTACTTGCCTCGGCCCTGGCTAACCCCAGGCGGACAACTGGGCGGCAGTCCCTGCGCTGGCTAGGGACCTGGCGACTACCTGGATGGAACTACTAACAGGGGACAGAGTGCCGACAGGAGAGGCAGGTGTAACAGACCAACTAAACTGCTAGGTGAATCAAGGCTGGAGGTGTAGCTCACAGGCAAACGAAAGGAGACTGACAAGCAACTAGGACAGACTAGAATAGACCTGACTAGAGGCTAGCAGAACCAATAACTGGCAGTGAGTTCAGGTCACTGCCAGCCTTTTAACTAAAAGCCTCCACCCAGGGGCGGAGAGTGGGAGGAACCGACTCTCCCACTGTTGCATAAGGGAGGTGGATGAGAGCGGGCGGCACCCTACGGGCGGACACGCCCACGCCGCAGCACGCTGGCTGCTCCACGCCGCCGGGAGATCCCTGACAGCACAGCTCCGGGACGCCGAAGCCGAGCTCGAAGCGGCGCGCGCCGGCCGCGGGACCCAGCGCCGCCCTGCATGGTAACATTACCCCCCCTCTGACGGGGGACCTCCGGGCCCCCGGAAACTCGACCAGGCTTATCTGGAAAACGACGGTGGAACCGCCGTACCAACACGGGAGCATGAACATCACATGCGGCCACCCAGGAATGATCTTCTGGTGGAAAACCCTTCCAGGCCACCAAGTATTGTAGGATTCCTCGACACCGACGAGAGTCCAGTATCTCCTGGACCTCGTATTCGACTTCATCCCGGACCAGGGTGGGCGGAGGGGGACCGGAGGTGGGTATCACCGAAGGGACAAAAGGTTTCAGCAGCGACTTATGGAATACCCTGTGAACCCTCCATGTGGCTGGCAACCCCAGCTCGTAGGCGAGTGGGTTCACCACACGTGTGATGGCAAACGGCCCCACGTAACGTGGCGCCAGCTTCAAGGACGGGACCCGCAATTTCAGATTTTTAGAGGACAGGTATACCTTCTGTCCCACCCTGTAAGGTTCAGACACAGACAGACTCTTCCCACTGCGCAACTGCATACGGGCCCCCGCTGCCTCCAAGTTTCTCTGCACCTCTTTCCATACTCCCCGAAGCGTATCTGTGGCGTCATCCGCTGCCGGACAGAGCAACGGAGTAGGGATAGCAGTAAGGAAGCGAGGATGCTGACCGTATACACTAAAAAATGGAGACACCCCAGTAGAAGAACAAAGGCGGTTGTTTAGTGCAAACTCTGCCAACGGCAGGAACTCTGCCCACTGGTAAGCCTTTTCGCTGGCAAACAACCGTAAATATTGCACTAAGTCTTGGTTCTTCCGCTCAGTCTGACCATTAGTCTGCGGGTGGAACGCTGACGAGAAGGAAAGCGACGTTCCCAGGTTTCTGCAGAAGGCACGCCAAAACTGCGACACAAACTGAACCCCGCGATCAGATACAATATTTTGGGGAACCCCATGTAGGCGAATTATTTCCTTTACAAAAATCGTGGCAAATTCTTTTGCCGAGGGTAGCTTTTTTAACGCCACAAAATGTGCCATCTTTGAGAACCGGTCGACCACCACTAAGATAGTGGTGCACTTCTGGGATTCTGGTAGGTCAGTGATGAAATCTACTGATAGGTGAGACCAGGGACTGGCAGGAACCGGTAGTGGTCTCAGAGGACCCTCCGGAGGACGCCGCCGACTCTTATTGCGAGCACAGACCGAGCAACCCCTCACAAAGTTGCGGATCTCCTGAGACATGCCTGGCCACCAGAAGTATCGGGAGCAAAGCTCCAGGGTCCCCTGGAACCCGGGATGCCCGGCGAGCGCCGACGAGTGGGACTCATCCATGACTCTAGGGCGTAGGGTCTCTGGCACAAACCATCTGCCCTCCGGCACCCCTGACGGAGCGTCCTGCTGAGCATCCTGTAGTTGAGGGACGAAGTTAGACTCTAACACTGCCACCACCACGCCGGGGGCTAAGATATTCTCGGGAGTCATGGTCCCACTGTCTGGTACCCCGAAACTCCGTGACAGGGCGTCCGCCTTCACGTTCTTCTCTCCGGGGATATATGTCACGACGAAGTTAAACCTGGCGAAGAACAACGCCCACCTGGCTTGACGAGCAGTGAGTCTTTTCGCATTGGCGAGATATACCAGATTCTTGTGATCAGTATATACGGTAATTGGGTGTCTAGCACCCTCAAGATGGTGTCGCCACTCTTCCAGAGCCCATTTGATAGCCAACAATTCACGGTTACCCACGTCGTAGTTGCGCTCTGCTGAATTGAACTTTCGCGAAAAGAACGCACATGGGCTATAGCCAGACCTCCCACTGACTTCCTGCGACAATACTGCTCCTGTCCCCACTTCCGACGCGTCTACCTCAATAAAAAAGGGTAGTCGTGCGTCCGGCTGTATTAGCACCGGGGCAGTCGTGAATGCCTTTTTTAGACGGCTAAAGGCCTCCAGGGCTGCAGGCGACCACTTACCCAAGTCAGCCCCCTTCTTAGTCAGGTCGGTCAGAGGTTGAGCAATAACTGAGTAATTTCTAATAAATTTGCGGTAGAAATTTGCAAAACCTAAGAACCGCTGGAGAGCCTTGAGGTTGTCGGGTCTGACCCATTGGGAGATTGCTGCTACTTTATCAGACTCCATCTGAATCTCTGTGGGGGAAATTACATAACCAAGGAAGGATACTTGTTTAGAGCCAAATGTACATTTCTCTAATTTGACAAAAAGTTGATACTCGCGCAAACGGGTCAGGACCAACCTCAGGTGCCGCACATGTGAATCCCAGTCCGGTGAGTACACCAGGATGTCGTCCAGATAAATGACCAAAAATACCCCCAGGAAGTCGTGGAAGACTGCGTTCATAAAACCCTGAAACACAGCGGGGGCATTACAGAGTCCAAAAGGCATGACCAGACATTCAAAATGTCCTAACGGGGTGTTGAACGCTGTCTTCCATTCATCTCCCTCTTTGATGCGAATTAAATTGTAAGCCCCCCTTAAGTCCAGTTTGGAGAACCAGTGAGCCCCTACCACCTGATTCAACAAGTCAGGAATTAGGGGCAAGGAGCACTGGTTCTTCACGGTGATTTTATTCAAGGCCCGATAATCCACACAAGGCCTTAGTGTCCCGTCCTTCTTCTCTACAAAGAAGAGACCTGCCCCGGCAGGGGACCTGGACGGCCGGATATGTCGGTTGGCCAGAGCTTCCGAGACATAGGACTTGAGGGCTTCATGCTCACGACCTGACAGATTGAAAATGGCTCCCTTAGGGATGGGACCGTCGGGAATCAGGTCGATACCACAGTCCCACTCCCTATGAGGGGGCAGAGCCTTAGACAGTCGTTTGGAGAATACATCCTGAAAGTCTGACAAATACTCCGGAATGAGCACCGTATCTGCGGAGCACACAGCTATGGTAGACAGGTGATTGTGACACGATGACCCCCAATGAGTCAATTCCCGGGTGGACCAATCAAATTGGGGGTTGTGCAGTGCCAACCAGGGCATACCAAGCACCACATCAACCGACATTTTTTCCATCACCAGGAAAGACAGTTCTTCCGAGTGGAGGACCCCCACCGTGAACTGTAATCTTGGGGTCCTCCATCGTACCAAGCCTGTAGAGAGAGGGGTAGCATCAATGCTGGTAAAATGAATTGGCGTCTTCAACGCCACAAATTCCGCCATCAGAGAACGGACAAAACCCAGACTTATCAAGTTAGCGGCTGCTCCGGAATCAATAAACGCCCGCCCTGATCGGAAAAAATCCCCGAATCTAACATGACACGGTACCAAAAGTTTAGGAAGTACCTGAAGTCCTAGGCGATCCTCCCTGCAATCGCCTAGGACTCGGAGTTTTCCGCCGGTTCCGGCTGCGGGCGTTGAGACCTCAGTGGGCAGGTTATCACCCGATGTCCAGCTTTCCCGCAGTAGAGGCAGAGACGATGCAACAAACGGGTCCGGCGTCGCTCTTTGGGGTCCAGCGGGTCCACCTCCATTGGCTCGGGCGCAGAGACTGGTAAGGAGGAGGAGGGACCAGGGCCACTGACCTCCCTGACTCTACGGGTCTGCCTGTCCTGCTTCCTAGACCTGAGCCTCCTATCTGCTCTCACCGCTAGCTCCATAGCCTCCCTTAAGGACCCGGGAACGGGATGGGAAATTAACAGGTCTTTAACTGCGTCCGAGAGGCCCTGCAGAAAAACGTCCTTCAGCGCGCTATCGTTCCATGTCGTGTCCCCCGCATAGCGTCTGAAGTTGGAGCAATAATCCTCCACACACGACAACCCCTGCCGCAGCGCCAACAACCGTGAAACCGCCAACCCCGCTCGGTCCGGTTCGTCGAAGATACCCCCGAGTTCCTGAAAAAAGGAGTCCACGGACTGCAGGCAGGAGGAACCCTCGGGGATGGAGAAAGCCCATGTCTGTGCCGAGCCCCGCAGCAGGGACATTATCAGCCCGACCCTCTGAGCCTCCGACCCGGAAGAACGGGGACGCATGCGAAAAAACAGGCGACACGCCTGTCGGAAAACAAAAAACTTGTTCCTCTCCCCAGAAAACACCTCGGGAAGAGGGCACTTGGGTTCGGGGCTGGTTGAGGCGTCCGACCCCTGCGACACCCCCCGCTGCTCCTGGGCCACCATGCGGGCGGATAAATCCTGGATCACAGGCACCAGGGCCTGCAGCTGGTTCGTGAGGGAACTGATCGCCTCCATGACAAAAACGGTTTTAAGGGGCCAGTTATTATGTTACGGCACTCTGCCCCCCAGAGCGCCAGATGGGGTGCCCTGATCTTCCCGCACCCCACTGTCCCTGCCTACTTGCCTCGGCCCTGGCTAACCCCAGGCGGACAACTGGGCGGCAGTCCCTGCGCTGGCTAGGGACCTGGCGACTACCTGGATGGAACTACTAACAGGGGACAGAGTGCCGACAGGAGAGGCAGGTGTAACAGACCAACTAAACTGCTAGGTGAATCAAGGCTGGAGGTGTAGCTCACAGGCAAACGAAAGGAGACTGACAAGCAACTAGGACAGACTAGAATAGACCTGACTAGAGGCTAGCAGAACCAATAACTGGCAGTGAGTTCAGGTCACTGCCAGCCTTTTAACTAAAAGCCTCCGCCCAGGGGCGGAGAGTGGGAGGAACCGACTCTCCCACTGTTGCATAAGGGAGGTGGATGAGAGCGGGCGGCACCCTACGGGCGGACACGCCCACGCCGCAGCACGCTGGCTGCTCCACGCCGCCGGGAGATCCCTGACAGCACAGCTCCGGGACGCCGAAGCCGAGCTCGAAGCGGCGCGCGCCGGCCGCGGGACCCAGCGCCGCCCTGCATGGTAACAGCCGTTCTGAGGCCTGCACCTTGCTTGCAGGCCAGACCAGGTTTTGGGTGTGCCCTTGCTTCTCCTGGAGCTGAGGGGTGTGGTAGTTGCTGAGGGGTGTGGTAGTTGCTGGAGTAACCTCAGTCAGCACCTGGTGCTGAGTAGCTTGGCTCCTACTTAAACAGTGCCAGCATTATCTCTTGTGCTGGTCAATACTTCAGTTGCCTTTGGACAGCGACAGAGGAACACATCTTGGCTGAAGCTCTCCATGCGAGCTAAGTTCTTTTCCTTTTTGTTTGGTTTGCTGTTTTCGCCTTTCTTTTGTGCTAGGGCTCCCTGATAGGGACTTGTCAGTGGCCCAGGCACACGTGCGGGCTCGCACTTGTCAGAGTGATTGGTCCGCTGAGTAGGCAGGGCCCCCTCCCGGGTTAGGGCGCTATAGAGAGAGAATTCCTCATAGTTTTATGCTTTTCTTTGCATAGTTGTGCCTTTTGTTTGTGTTTTTGTGGTTGCATGTCCAGAGGAAGCAACAGATTGACCAGCCCTAACCTACTCAGGGAGATTCTGTGCGGTTAATATGAATCCCCTTGAGATTTTGTCGCACCAGCTCGGCACGCTGGCTGCTGAGGTCACTGAGATTAAACAGCGACAACTTGCGCTGCAGGTTCCCAGCAAGGAACCGAAAATTGAGCTACCTGACCGTTTTTCTGGTGATAGGCAGAAATTCGGACCCTTTCGAGAGGCCTGTAAGCTCTATTTCAGACTGCGTCCTAGCTCTTCGGGGGACGACGCCCAGAGGGTGGGCATTGTAATGTCAGCAAGGGCACACCCAAAACCTGGTCTGGCCTGCAAGCAAGGTGCAGGCCTCAGAACGGCTGCAACAGTACAGATGGGTAGAGTAGTCACACAAATTTATAAAATTAGTACGTCGAGTGCTTGACTGGGCAATCTGAGCAGATTGTGATCACAGGCTACAGAAAATACTAGATAAATATAAGAGTCTTAGACACAACGCTTATCGCTCAAAAGATGTCTTTTGAGTGATAATCATTGTGTCATTTACAGCTCAAGATGAGCGATCACCTTGTGCTGAAAAACGGAAGATGCAGAAGACAAGTGGGGTGTCCCCGCTTGTCTTCTGCATCCAGCTGTTCCCCGCTCCAAGCGCCCGGCTGTTATACAGCCAAGCGCTCGGAGCGGAGGATGCAGAAGACAAGCGGGGTGGCACGCTTATCTTCTGCATTCAGCTGTTTTCTGCATGGAGCGCCCTGCTGCTATACAGCCGAGCGCTCCATACGGGGTATGAAGGACACAGCTGGACCGTTCTGTTCTTCATACCCAGCCTGTCATCAGGGAGCAGGATACAGCTGAAACAATAGTATCAGCTGTATCCCGCTGTTAATCCCCGATAAGGCTCATTGTCGTCTTTCAGCATCCTGAAAGGCAACGATGAGCGACGACATAATGAAAACTGCACGATATCAGTGCATTTACACACAACGAATAATATTCAAAAGACGCCTTTTGAGCGAATTTTGAGCAATAATCGTTGTGTCTAAATGGGCCTTTATATACAGGCTGATTCAAAAGTCATGGCCACCCAGAATATCTTCTGAACAAAAGAGATACAAGTATAAAACTTTGTAGGACACTTAGATGGGTGGGGAGAAACTTTTTGGCACTAGGGTGATAACTTCCGGCCATCTTGGTGGTAACCAGACAGGATCGAGATCATCACGATGGTAGGATGTTTAAAAGTTTAAATGGGAAACACTGTTCGGATGATCAGTTCTCAATTTGTCCTGGACACTACCAGTTTCCTTGAACTTCTGAATCAGTTTCCTGTTAGTATGTGCCTTCACTGGATGACTTCCTGGATGTTCTTGATTGAAAGCCTCTTCCACCTCATGTGAACTTCTGTTAATAACCATCAGGATGATCTCGGTTCTGTCCTAGATAATTAACGGCATCTTCTGGTACTGAAAAGACATGCGATTAGTGTTTTCCATACCACATAAGTCAACATAATAATTATTTAAAATTACATCACACGTAAGTCATAAATGGTAGCAGATATTGAATAAATAACTGCACCTATCAGTTTCAATTTAAATTGTAACCTTAAGTCGTAACCTTAAGTCATGCATCTCATGACCCATAGTGCAAAAAAGTTTTCCTCCATCCATCTTAGGGCTTTTACCCACTAACATTTTTTTTTCTTGTGCTGCGAGAGTGAGTGAAAACATTCGCCTTAGAGCGCAAAAAAACACTGCAATATCACTAAATGCTTTAAATGCGGCCAGCAGCAGCGCCAGCCCCATTGAAAGCATAGGGAGTATATCACCGACTTCTGCCACAGCTGTGAGAGCTGTGGTAGGGGTTTCCTTCATCCTTGCGGGAAACTCTGGGATGAAGGAATCCTCTGCCACATTTGTGACACCTGTGGTAGAAGTCCAGGATGCTATCCCAATGCTTTCAATGGGCTCGGCGCTGCTGCTTCTGTGGCTGCCCGGTTACCAGAATTTATCAAAATACAATGTATGGAAACATTTAGGATGCCAACTTCAACAGACTAGGAGTATGTACAATCTATATCCTCAGTTAGAGCAAATGTGAATTGACATGCTGAAGTATAACACACACACAAACTGTATGCATCCATGCCCGTCCATATCGCATCTTGTATACAAGCTAGAGGAGGTACAACAGGGTACTAGAGCCTCCATGCCCACCTGCATCACATCTATTCAGGCTAGAGGTGGTACAACAGGGTATTAGAGCCTCCATGCCCCCCTTATCACATATTGTATCCAAGATAGAGGTGGTATAACAGGGTACCAGAGCCTCCATGCCCACCTGCATCACATCTTGTATCCAGGCTAGAGGTGGTACAACAGGGTACTAGAGCCTCCCTTCAAGGAGTCAGCTTTCTGCAGTAAATTGTCCTTTTGCTCTGATATTGTAATCACTTACTTATATCAACGTTACAATCACACAGATAGTGTCGTTCCATTCAGACAACTCCTTCTAGATGCTTGATTTTTTTTTTGACAATGAGAATAATTAACTGACTAGGGGGTCACTGAAATCAATGACTAGTGATTATTCAATATATCCCAGTAGATACTGTATCTCATCATTCCATTGTAAACTGTGATTCTGAAATCGATAAACATCATAGCACTGAAGCCGGGGTCCTGCGGACTGGAATTTAGAAACCTAATATCAATACTTCTCTGCAACATAATTACCCTGTCTAACATAGCAAAAGCCACAGCTACCTGCTGATCACCGCTGAATATCATCATCTATGGGGAATTATTTGTAGAATTAATAACTGTATGTGAATTGTAAATTATAAATTGTATACAAAATACAATGAAGCATAAAACCTTACTAAAACAATGAGCAAAATGTATTAAAAAAAGCCGAACTCTTATTTTCCTAGTACTCTGTAGAACTGTTTGTCTCCTTTCAAATCTTAAATCAATCCTCTAGTCCCGGAGCAACATTCTGGACAGGGAGTTATATTACCTGCCATTGGTCCTCTGTGCCATTGTCTCGCAGATCTACTGGTTCCAGCCTTGGTTTTTTGTTGTCTTCTGACTATCTAATCCATATTGTGCATTGGTAGTGTGTTAGACCACTGTTGCACTACAGCTGCTCTGATTGGCCGGTGCTGCACATGTGATGAGTACTGGCTAATCAGAGATCAGTGCAAAATGCCTCAGACTACCGATGCACTGCAGTAGTTAGAAAACTGCAGCAGTTATCTTAGAAGATGGAATCGGGGCCAGAATTTTGGAAATCCAGGGGATAATGGTACATGTAATATAAGCCCCTCCTAGAAAAAATGTTGAAATGCACAAAAAGAAACAACAAAGACACATGTCCATGAAGATTAACCCTCCTTAACGCCTTTACTCAAGAGGGCTGTACCGAAAGGAATGCAAAAGTGGTCATAACCTCGTGATTAACTGATTTAAATTGTTTAAATGTAGTTGGAGTGACTCTTCCTCTATACCGTTTTTTCAGAATCTTTTTCTTCCTTGCAGGTGAATAATGGATTCCAACAAGATGCAACTTGTTGTCTTTGAGATCTTCACGAAGGAGGGGCGCAGGCTGTCCAACATCCACAGAAGGCTACAGAATGCGTACGGAGATGACACCATTGACAAGAGCAATGTTCACAGGTGGATGAAGAAGTTTACAGAAGGGAAAACTAGCATTGAAGACCAACCACGCAGTTGGAGACCATCAACTGTGACCACTGGCACGAATTGTCAGCGAGTGGCCGAGTTGATTCGCACATACAGATGTGTCACAATCCGTGAGCTTGTTAAACAACTACGGTATGGTCCCAATGCCATACAGAAGATGGTGGAAAGCTTGGGGTATCGGAAAGTGTGCGTGAAGTGGGTACCTCGTCAGATGACATATGGTTTTGAATGGAGAAAAGGTTGAAAGTCTACTCTGATCTGCTTGAAGCGATCAAAGCTAATGAAGACTTGTTTCTTTCTACAACACACCCGGACAAAGATGTTCCCCAAGCATCTTCCACACCCAGGTATGTCCATCTGATTTGTAGATGGAGTAGTGTGATTCTATATTCTTCCATTGCCTTATTGCTCAATAATACTCTCATTTTCAGACAGGCCAATGTATTTGCACCTTCTGATGAACGGCTTGCTGGCAGCGGCATAACCCATATATCCAATAGTGTGCAGTTCCCATCACAAACTATGGCTGACACCTCCAAGGGTCTGCATCTTATGTAGCATGGTTTAGGATATGTGACATGCTACTGATAGGTGCGTCCAAATTCTTTTGTCAGGATATGTACTATTATGGAGGTCATGGAGGTGGTTCCCCAGCTTGAGAACCCCCTCTGTGAGCATTAATAAATGGACAGCCATTTAAAGGGAATGTCTATGTTGCTTTTATAACTTTAATTTAACATAAAATAACAATTATGGAAGTTTATTTTAACTCATTGTACCATTCCTCTGTTATTCTGCTAGGAAAGGTTTAAATAAATTGATAACTACACATTACCATTCCTCTCAGAGGCATAATTAGAAGCTCTTGGTCCACAATCCAAAATCTGTAACAGGTTACCTTACCTACCATGTGTTATTTATATTATTGCTGTCGTCTTATGTAATGGAGGGGTCTATGGGCCCCCAAAGGCTCCGGGGTTCGGTAGTAACTGCTACCCTTGCACTCCCTATAGCTACATCTCTTATCTTAGGAACAGTCTGTATACCTATAGAGTCTGACAATGTTAGCACTGATTGGACAGTGTCAGAGTGCATAGGGGCACACCTCTCTAACAAGGGGAATGGTAACATCCAATTGTTGAAAAAGTTGTCCCACGATGCACAACCTCTATATGAATACGGGGCTTACCACACCAAGCGATGCTCTAGGCATCTTCAGCAAAACAGAAGATTTTGCAGGGGAAAGTCATGGCCAGTGTTACGTTTGTGTGGGCAAATAAACACCAGGCCAACACGAACATGCCCAAGGACGGGGATATAACCAACGCTGAGACCTGAAACGGATTTCAGACTGGATGCGCTGACCATAACACCAACTGGACAGAAAACTGCATACTGTGAACTGGACTAATGGATAGCCATATCATAAAACTGGAAAGCAACCAACACACTCACCAAACATCCCTGCACGCTAAAGCAGATGGAATTGCTGTAATATAAATACGAGAGATTAGTTTGTGAATTGGCCAAGTCACTTAAGCCACGAGCCCAGAGATCAAGGGTCCTCATGTCTCGCGGTCCGTACTCTAATGAGACACATGATCCAGCAGCACAGGACACAGTTCACACAGCAAGCAGCATTGCAAAGGTAACAGAACACAAGTCACACAGCAATCTGCAACACAGAAGGAAGCATGACTGCTCACCCTGAACACCAAACAGAAACTGACAGGGGCCTGTATTTATATATGAGCTCAGACCCTGGGGATTGGTTGACAAGAGCAAACCACACCAAGCCAGCTAAACTATCCCTCACTTGTGAATGTGTGCTCCTGGAACCCTGTACAATAACAGACTCCAGCAGCACAATCTGCCAGCCAGCCTGACATTTCTCCTACTGCGGCCACTGCAGAGAAAAAGTAGTACTACAGGACAGCCATTCACATGCTATTGACATGATTGGCCATCCTGCAATAACAGGACGGCAGAAGGTCCGCAATGATGGGAGCTGCTCTTACTGAGTGGCTCTCCAATCTTGAGCATAACAGAAACCTCGCTCTATGATGTTCATAAACATTTCCAGGAGGAACAACAGAGGAATGGCACAACTCAGAATTCTAAGAAAATTTATTGACTATAATAGTCTCATGTCTGGAGAGCTAACACGTCCTTTTGAAGAAGAAACAGCAGTTTATCGATAAAAACGTTCCTATTTTATAGCATACAATGTATTTTATATAACTCTTTTATAATGTTTTGCAGGAAGCCTTGAATCTTTATAAGCCGAGAACAGCAGTAATATTGTCAGATAACTTATCAACCAGTTATAGCGCTCATTTATCTTCCACAAAAACATGAATTTATATCACATTACATTTGCTGCTCGCTGTAATATTTCACCGTAATCAGTCTATGTCTTTGTTTTACAAAATACAATAAGGCCGGTGAGATTTAGTTACCTGAATATTTCTTTATGCATTTACTGAAAAGAACGGAAAACTTCTGCTTTCCATGAGACAAACTTTGGTTTTTTAATATCATCTTTATGTGGGTTTCAGCCAGGAAATCTATCAGATTGGCTGCTCTAAGTAAACACGAGATAAGTAATGATCTTCTCCTATTGTAACACAAAGCCTAACCATCGCTGTGCAGCTGACTGCAGAACACACAGTAATTGTGTAGGTGGTGTTATTGGCTCCGTCTGACGGCAAGAATCTCAGTTTATTTGATATTATTTGTTGCCTGATATTTTATGTAAGCATCAGATAGTAAAACGAAAAATAAGATACGTCGTCCGTTACTAAACGCTTACAATTACAGCTCGTTAAAATCAATGTAACCTTCAACATCAACTACTTTGCAATCAATAAAAAGTTTTCTGGGACCTTTATATTATTGGCTTATCTATAAAATAGGTCGCCAATATATAATTGGGGTCTGACACTCAAGTCCAATGAGCAAAATATAAATGCAGCATCTTCCCAGGTGGTGACGGAAATGAGTCTGCGCTCTTATCTAACTAACAACTCGATACAAACCACTGATACTTTGTTTACCCTTTCCAATCCAACTTGTATCCTGGTTTTTCTAGGGGGCTTACTCTTTTTCTGCCGTTATACAACGGCGCTATATGCTGGCTAAAGCCAGTACTGCATGAGGTGACACATTGGATAGGCTCCAACAGCAGAGCAGCTGGCAATATACAGCAAGAGAACCCCGACGGACGTCTTCCACCATCGGAGCTGTACAGCCTTAAATCATAATGTCTTCAGATGTCAGACACTGGATTGGAATGTGATAACATTTCAAATGCTTAACGGAAAAAGTATCAATTCTTACATAGCAAAATGATTATAAAGTCACCTGAATACACTGAATCCATCATGATCCGTAAGCCCGGAGACATGAATCGAAGGCAGTAAGTGGAATATAGGCACTTACGTACCGCTGACCAAACAAGCCACGTTTTGGGAGAGGGTACACATTGTGCATTGTGGTGACTGAAGAAGGGGAAAATGCTGTGGAAAGTCACTTGTTTGGTTAGTGGTGTTTGTAAACTCTGCTTGTTGCTTCCTATTTATGTCTCCGGGCTTGCTGAACGTGACTGACTCTGTGTACTTGGGTGAGGGAAGCTTCACACGGATGGGCCAGATTCTGCATGTAGGAGGCCCGCAGCGGATTCCGTCTGTGAGCCCAGTCAAGACCCCATGTACCTGAGTTAATTGTATTGCATATGTCCACAGCAGCTTGCTATCGGTCATGCTCAGTATAGTTTTTCTTTTTTACTGTTTGTATTTCCCACGCCATCGCTTAGTGATGATATGGGTAGCCGCGGCCCATACACAATGTTAATTGCATATGGGCTGTGTGTCGGACAGCCTCCATTGACTTCAATGGAAGTAGTCTGCACAAAATCTGCGGCAAAATAGAGCAGGATGCTATTTCTCCTTCGCGCGCAGATTTTCCAATTCGTATCCGTGAGTGTGAGCAAACATGCTTTTCAATACCCGCATATTGCCGCGGATCCTCCGTGCAAATTCTGATCACAGGTTCCACATTTGGAATCCATCCGCGTGAAGCCGGTCTGATTTTACAACCATTTTGATATGTTATCAAGGTGTCAGTGATTTCTTTTGGATTGTTCGATAGAGATGAGCGAGCACGCTCGGATAAAGCAGTTACTCGAGCGAGCATCGCTCTTCTCGAGTAGCTGCTTACTGGTTCGAGCAGGCTCGGGGGGGGCGGCAGGGGTGAGCAGGGGGGGGGGAGAGATCTTCACTGAAAGACCATTCATTTTCACTTATTTGAACGATTCCTGGAACAATGTTGTTCCAACTAAAAGGGCCTTTACTGTAGATATCAGTCAGACCATATTTTATAAGTCAGTGCAGAAATCCAGGCAATTCCCAAGGGTTCACTTACTTTTTCTTGCAACTGTAGGTAAATTAAAATCGGGACTTGTTCGGTTGTTTGTATTGGTGGATATCATGAGCAACTACAGATCATGCTCCACAGGATTATTCATAACTTACATTACTGCCCTTTCATTCCCTCAGTGTGATAGACTAAGATCTCCGTTATGATTGTGTACGAGGGAAATACTGGGGTCTTCGGAATAAATGTCACTGTTGGAATGATGTTATTGTTCTTGCCTGGTAATAGATAATTTCAGACAGTTTCTATCGGATGCCACATGTGCCCTTTCCCATCTGCGATGATTGACTGCCTGTATTACAATCCAGGAAAGCAGAGAGTAGTATTACTTTTTATGGGTAATATATTCTGCCGCATCACACATTCATGCAGAGTTAGCAAAAAAGTATTGAAACAAAATCCCTATTTGCACTATATAAAATAGACAGATGGTAGAACGAGAAAGGAAAGGAAATGTAAGCATGAATGATATGAAAATGCTGAGATTCAAAAGTCACTATTAACTGAAATGCAATAAAACTTTCATGTAGCTTCGAATGGGCCAGAAAAATCAAGGCTGTTTTTAAAGGGAACCTGTCATCACCTACAAGCATCCTAAACTAAGTTATGGGGCGAATAGTTTAGGTAATGTGGAGTCCAGGGACTTCTTTTCAATAATCACCTGCAGAGGCATAGCTAAAAGCTAAGTGGCCCGGGTGCAAAAGTTCAGTCATACCCTGACGCCCACCCGTACCCATACCTAAACTGTGCTGCATACAGCTGCAAAACACATTTACATACATGATCTGGCCCCTTGGCATAAACTTTCCTAACATGACTCATTTCCTGGACTACGTGAAAATGTGTCTATTGCTCCTTAGGCTGTGTTCTTGTTTTTTGTTGCATTTTTGAACCACAATTAAAAATCATATTTAAAAAATTGCATGAGGTATTCAAAAAACACAAGGGTTTTTAAGAAACTGTATACACTATTAACAACTGCATGTGGATTTAAACAATACATATATTGTAAACAGTACATATATGATAACATTAGATGTAAACAGTACATATATGATTATATGCAGAAGATACCCAGGTTATACCAGCATGCTCTATATCACTACATACATGGAGATGTATAATTAATACTAGCTGTACATATATGATTATATACAAAAGATACCCAGGTTATATTAGCATGCTCCATATCACTAATTACATGGAGATGTATAATTAATACCAGCTGTACATATATGATTATATGCAGAAGATTCCCAGGTTATAGTAGCATGGTCCATATCTCTGTATACAGGGAGATGTATAACTTATAGCAGCTGTGTATATCTATCTATCTATCTATATATATATCTATATGTATATATAGATATATATATATATATATCATATACAAGAGATACCCAGGTTATACCAACATGGTTCATCAAAATACGAATGACCACCTGTCTGTGAGTGGGTGACTGCGTGAGTTATGCCATGTGATCAGTCATCGGGGCTCTGAGCTCTACCCCTGATCACATGATGGTGAGGTCACTACAGGTCCTTCATCCCTGTGCAGATTACAGGTCGAACTATGTCCTCTAACAACTTCTGCGGCCTCGATTGCAATGGAATACTAACGACCACCTGTATGTAAGTCAGTGACTGTGTAAATTACATGTGAAGATGCCACCATCATGGGATCAGTCACCGGCACTCTGAGTTCTGCGCCTGATCATATGACGGTGACGTCGTGACAGGTCCTTCATCCCTGTGATCCCCTACAAAATCCCAAGGCCTCAGTTGCTATGGATACAGCAGTACTCAGACTGGCAGTTTGTAGCTGGACACCTGTGTTGCAACTCCAATAAATGACACCTCACAAATGTACACATATATAGCTGGTGGTGCATATTGACCAACAACATTGAAGCATAGTCCTTTACCACTATCTTCACATCTCCTGAATACTGTTGTAGGAAGGGAGCGCTCACTATTTCAGATGACCATAGTCGATGAATTGTAGTTTAGACAGAGAAATCCTGAGGTCCCAGTTCATGCAGGTAAATGAAGGCTGCAGAGCGACTTGAGATGGCCCCCAACCAATTAATTGGTGGGGGAAATGATATGCAGTGAAAAAGAAAGAAAGAAAAAGTCTCAGCGCTCAAGAATAGGGTACCAATTAACTGTAAGGTTAGACGTAGGAATGAACTTACTTCACGGAGGCGTCCGTGAGTAGACGCCTCCGGTCCCAGAAAGCATGTAACAAAATCCTGCGGCAAAGGGCGATCCGTTTCACTGGTTTATTACTTACAATGATGGTAGACGCGTTTCGGCCAGTAGGAATCTGGCCTTCATCAAGTACAGAGTAAAATATGGCAAATATACAATATATATAACAAGTAAAAGAAGTGGATAATTACCTTCTCATGTGGTGTGTGCGGGTGTTGCTCCGTTCTGCAAAGGTCGCGCCCGGAAAGGAAGGGCGCCGCGAGATGACGTAGCGGTGTCTATTCCTGCCCCATTCCAAAATGGCTAACAGTGGCTCAGCTGCGTGATGACGCAGCGGGGCGTGGCTAGTTGGGACAGAGTGTCTATCCCTCTGTCCCAACTAGCCACGCCCCGCTGCGTCATTGCCGCAGACGTTGTCGGGTAGAGTGCTGCCAGGAAGACTCACAGGAAGAAACCACCACCGGTGCAGCGCTGCCCACTGCCAGTCTAGCTCTGCTGCCAGGAGGCCGCAAGCTCAGCCGGGTACTGTGCCGCCAGGAAGAGTCACAGGAAGAAGCCATTGCCGGGGGAAAGCCACTGTCGTCGGTGCAGCGCTGCTGGGTGCAGGTCGCTGCCGCCTTGCTGACATCCAGGACCTGCTGTGAGGATGTCTAATAACAGCCTATCAGGAACAGGGGGAGTCAAGCCCCTGTCAAGGACCTAGTATCTTGACACCACCCACACTTCCAGTGGCGTCAAGATACAGTAATACCAATAGAGGAAAGTCACAGAACAGTATGGCCAAATTTACAAAATATAATAAAAGGTCAAAGATAGGAAGGCTGGATACTCCCCCCCCCCCCCCACAATAGAGGCAGAAGGCTCAAATACTGCATGGAGGAGCTTTAAACAAGCACATAGTGCCAAGGAAGGGGAGCTACTAAACAGTGCTACACCTGCATATAGATAGAAAATATGAGAGTGGTTGCTCATTAGCACTATGTACCTGTTTAAAGCTCCTCCATGCAGTATTTGAGCCTTCTGCCTCTATTGGGGGGTGAGTATCCAGCCTTCCTATCTTTGTCCTTTACTATATTTGGTAAATTTGGCCGTACTGTTCTGTGACTGCTAATTTCTCCCTTTTCCTGTGAAAGATAGAGCAGGTCCTATTTTTTTTGTGTGCATACAAAATGCGCACAAAAGGCATTAGGCCCCCTGCACACGGATGGAAATTCTGCAGCGGGATTTCCCACAGAATTTCCTCCCCTGCCCGCCTGCATAGGAGTGCATTACAATATGCAATCCTATGCAGATGGCCGCGATTTGTCCGCGTGCAAATGCACGCGGTAAACAAATGGCGGCATGCTCTATTTCTGTGCGGGTCTCGCATAGGCCCGCACAGAAATGTCACTCTTGGGCCGCCGGGTCACTCTGTACATGCGCCGGCTGGCACATCACAGAGACGGAGCTGCGGGAGAGGTGAGCGCCGCACTGGTCCCTGCAGGGGCTCGGGTCAGGTCTAGCAGCGGGTTCCGACCCGACCGTCTGCCTTAATGAGATCAAACCCTTTGTCAGCAATGGCTTCTATTCTTTGCATATTGCGCATGTATAGTTTACTGAAAGATTATACTTCAGAAAATAGTTCAAATGAGCAAAACTGAATATGAGCCAACGACTAAATCACAAACGAGAATCGTGCGGTTTCAGACAGTATAAAAATCAGCGCCGGCTCGTGCATTTATCGTGCGGTTTAAACACTGATAATTCAGTGTTTCACATAGAAATATGAATCACTGAACAATTAGTGAATGAGCTTTAAGGGCTCCTATATATGAGGATATGTGTATATATACACTCGTGAAAGCATGAACTGATTGCGCTGTGAGCTGAATGCTATCATGTACTTTTGCGCGTGCCCACACATTTTACTGTACTTTTTTACACTGCCAGGCCCATTCACAATTTTGAATCTGCTGAACGACCTAATTAGTTCCCGGTGTTATCCCTCAACAACACGAAATCACACAGCTATGTGCACAATTTGTGTGGACAGGGTGCGCATTTGCATACCCCCATAGACTTCTATGGTGGTTTGGATGCACAAATGCACACAAAAATAACGCATGTTGCGTAATTTGTCCTCCGACAGAAATGCTTGTCCAAAAAGGCTAAATGTGACCACTGCGCACCCAAAATTGTCTGTATGAAGGAACACTAATAGCTTATTTCACACCATAATATGGACCAAAATGGGACATGTTGCAATTTTTTTAATGTGTGAAAAACCCAGGTTGCATACTTCAATGCAAATCAATGGGGTTTCGGTACTTCATGTTACGCGCATAAAAACCACGTGCATAAATACTCCTGTATGAGTGCGCCCTTTTAGTAGTCAGAAATAAGTTTTGATACAGAGCTCTCAATCCCCTGCATAGATGTAGAGGTCAGTTATAAAATTTTAACTGCCGGAGTCCACCACAAGGGGGAGCTTCAGAGCATACAGAATCTGTTTGTTTGTGTTGTATACAAATCTACAGTTCTGGTCCGATTTGAGTGAAATTTTGCATGACCGTTCTTCAGCACCAGGCGACGAATACTGGCGGAATTAAAAATCGAAAACTCACCAACTTCCCTTGTAAGAGCTCAGCTTTCATTTCATATATTGCTGACGTAAAATGAAAGCTGTGCTGTCATTGGTTAGTATTTCTTATGCGGCTGAGGTAAAATGAAAGCTGCGTTGTGATTGGTTGGTATTTCTTATACTGCTGGGGTTAAATGAAAGCTGCGCTGTGATTGGTTGCTGTGGGCAACACAGATTTTCTTTTGGACAACTTTTATAAAAGTGCAGGGCTCGGCTCATTTTTGTGGTCCACTTTGTATATTCCAGGACTGTTATTCATAAAATCGCCATAAAACGCAGGGGTATATCACCTAGTATATTATATAATTGAGTTCCATGTGTGCATTCAAGGAGGTCTATATCAGAGTTTTAACCACTGTAAGGATACATCAAATTACATAATTAACACAGAATTTTGGACCTAGAAACAGCATGTGTCTGAAAATAAAACAGCAATCGAAGTGATTACACCTGGGCTATCAGTGGCAAGCCAGATGCCTATCTGAGGAACAACGATCTGTTCCAAAGTTGAATAAAGTCATCCAGCATTCAGAATGTAGTCATGCGGATCATTCATAGGAACTGTGCCTTCTGTGACTCAGATATATACCTGGCCGGGTGCAATTTAGACCAGTGACCAGTGCAGCAACCCAAGCTGGGGGCCCACCGCGACGGGGGCGACCACAGGGAAACAAAATGGAATGTCACGGGTGGCTCTGTCATCTCCTCTGTCAGCGGCGCCATCTTGGCCTAGCCCAGTCGCTGGCAGTACATAAACCTAGTATTGAAGAATATGAATGTCACGTGACGCCAGCACCTCATTTGGGCCACTATTCACATGGCACGAAATAAAGAGTCCACAGTCCAATAATAACTTTTCCAGGAAATCAACCAGAGGTGCACGGTTGTACTTTACTCACAACTTTTCAGTTTGCATTTCTTCAACAAGTAGTAAATTGTGCAACAATAACAATCTTCTTTACAGATATTCACTTTTCTTCCACACCTTCAACATTACAGGCTTTCTAGGAGAGACTCTTCCCTCTGACCTCCAGACGTCTTCAGTCTCAGTTATCTGATAGATCGGTCATGGGGTCTGCACTCCCGACTCATTAACAGCATTCACTCAAATTTTCTATTTAGTTCTCAGGCTTCTTAAGTTGCTTCCCTTCTTTTTGTAATGGCAGAAGACCCGTTACTCTACACCTAGCTCAGTGCAGGAACGTCCACCACTTCCGACTACATTTTCTCAACTCCCCCTCACTAAACTCCGCCACTCAACTACCCAAATCTCTCAACCATGTCATTTACACAGTTAAAGGGGCGCAAACACAGTACTCACTCACAACAGTCATAAACATACATCCACACCACAACTTGGGGCCACTACACCAGCCTACCATAGATAGATCCCGGGTCTCTGAGATACCTAAGTGCTGCTCCAGTAAGCACTACCTCCTCCGAGAAAATGATGATAGTCGCCATGGCGCCCCTTCCTTTGTGGACCGACCCACTGAGCCTGTGGACTAACCTTCATGGCTGTTATACAGTTTTTTAAAAATAGATCCAAATGGGTTAAAATAATAAAAGCAGTAGTGCCTACCTGCCCTCTTTGCTGGTAATTACAACCTTGTGGGCCTGCCAGTCTTTGTTCTGAGTCTCATCAACTAAACACAATGTTAATTCAGCAATGTGAAGTGTCAGGATTGTAGTCCTCATGGAGCAATAAGAGCTTTGAAGAGACTTTTTAAGCTCCACTGGGAAATAATACAAACATATAAACTCTGATTTTTATATTATGGCTTAGGCTGCTTGTCCACGGGCGTTGCAGTATCCCGCGGTGGAGATATTGATGCTATATGGACATAAAAAACACACATGCAACAAAAAAGCGCCCAAAACACGCATATACATGCAGTGAAACTGGTGCATTATTCAAAAAACAAAATTACATACGCCCATGTGAATGAGGCCTTAAAGGGGTTGTCCCGAGGCAGCAAGTGGGTCTATACACTTCTGTATGGCCATATTAATGCACTTTGTAATATACATTGTGCATTAATTATGAGCCATACAGAAGTTATAAAAAGTTTTATACTTACCTGCTCCGTTGCTGGCGTCCTCGTCTCCATGGTGCCGACTAATTTTCGCCCTCCGATGGCCAAATTAGCCGCGCTTGCGCAGTCCGGGTCTTCTCCTCTTCTCTATGGGGCTCCGTGTAGCTCCGTGTAGCTCCGCCCCGTCACGTGCCGATTCCAGCCAATCAGGAGGCTGGAATCGGCAATGGACCACACAGAAGCCCTGCGGTCCATGAAGACAGAGGATCCCGGCGGCCATCTTCAGCAGGTGAGTATGAAGACGCCGGACCGCCGGGATTCAGGTAAGCGCTGTGCGGGTGGGTTTTTTAACCCCTGCATCGGGGTTGTCTCGCGCCGAATGGGGGGGGGGGGGGTTAAAAAAAAAAAAAAACCGTTTCGGCGCGGGACATCTCCTTTAAGGATTCAATCAGCCAATGAATGAGCGTTTGCTCTTTAGGCCCATTTCCACGCAAAGATAATCTTTTAAATGATTGAAAGTTTTAGCAATTGTTTTGCATAAAGTACTAATGAGCACTAATGCCCATTAGTACTTTATCAGCTTCATGCATGTAGACGAGCCTCCGGGAACTGGTTGTGGAACTTAGCAGGCGGTCTAAGCTTGGGCTGCAGAGAGAATACAATGTAATCTCTAGTTCTCATGGAGAACACAGCGTGATGGTTTTTAAACTCACCTAAAAATCATCCTTCAGGCGAAAAGTGCATGATGGTAGCATTCACACGCAACTATTATTGCTCATATGCCATCATTTTAACTAGTTTTGAGCGATAATCGTTGTGTGTAAATGGGTCTTTTGTCATCTATTTATACAGTCCGATTGTCAGACAAACAAGCATTATTAAGCCCGCTCCTGATAATCGGCCCGTGTACAATGACCTTTACTCTGTAAGAATAGTTTTTGTCTTGGCTGAGCAATGGCACTCGTGATCCAATCACAGCACTCACTTGCTAGAGGTGGAATATTCAAAGCCCTGTCATCAGAAAAAAAAGTGCTGTGTCAATGCTAAGGATTACACTGCAGCCTGTTGCAGAGCCAAAGACCACTGCGAGGGACCCAGATGCCTCCGGCTAGGCAAGTATAAGACCTCCCCCCAAAAAATAAGACCCATTACCTCTTTTGGGGCAAAAATTAATATAAGACGGTGTCTTATTTTGGGGGAAACACGGTATGTGTTCAGTGAAATCCTTTCCCAAGGCTGAGCCCCCAAGAAAACAAACATACTCTTTTATACAATCCACACAAAGACATTCTTTCGTAATCTAAAAACAAACTGATTGGTTACATTTCACGAAAGCACCTACATATAACCAATGGGTGGCTAAAGTAAATAAAATTAGGAGACTTTAGGAACTAACGAATTGGGCTAATAGAACCCACGAAAAATTCAGAGTTACCTGGGGCCCATGGTCTAAACTGATCTAATCCTGTATAATCTTTTAGAAGTAATAGAAAAATGCTTTCTTAGACTTGGTTGAACAATCTCTAAATTCGTATATGTGCAGTCCTGTGTAAATTATACGTATTGATTCATCAAGGTGTACCCCATTGTAGGATTCCTTCCTGAAAAATCTAATCCTTCCTTTTTCACCCTTGAACTCTTCCTACTCCCTCCCCCACCCCTACGTCCCACTAAGAGCAATCACGCATTTATTTAATAATACGCAAAAAGTTATGGTTAATGTTTTGAACATGCATTGATCTATGTTATATTACTGTAAATTTAAGAAAAACAGAATTGGCATACATACATTTCACAAAAGTATTACATAGGACTCTTTAACCCTACAACTGCTATCTCATCTCCTGCCCTAAAATAGGAATACTTCTGCCCTCCTTTTTACAACACCCACGATGTAACTTGCATTTGCTCTGTTTAATCCAAATCTCAGCTACCACAAAAACAGTATGGCGCTGGAAGCAGCACCCATGGCGATAATCTAATCACTGTGGTGGACACTTTCTGATGAAACAACCTTTTTAAAGAAGACCTGTCATGGAATAAAATCAGTATGGCTTTGCAATGCAGCCTCGTTGACTCTATCCTCGTTTCTTTTTTCATACCCACCTCACTTTGCCTGCACTGGCTTTTTATAGATCCGGCTCCCAGCACTGTCACTGTATCAAGTGGGTGGTCTCCACGGTGCATTCTCATTGGTTGATGCTGGATTCCCAATGAAGTCACTCATTATCAGTAAACAGTGGGGACAGCCCACTTGACACAGTGATAGTGGTGGGAGCAGGAGATAAGATGGGTCCGTCCGGGCAAAGGGCGGTGAGTATAAAAAAACGTGGCTAGTGTCAGCTGGGCCATAGCTGCAGAGCCAGGCTGGTTTTTACCCTGTGACAGATCCTCTTCAAGTAAGGAAGTACTGATGTGCACTTTGCTTTTGATTCATTTTTCTGGTATACATTTGCTTTGCTATATAAATTTTTATCTATTTACATTATAAGCATCATAAAGAGCAAGATTGTAATATCATACATTCTCCAAAGTGTCTAATTATGCCTGCAATACGTCACTCATATCTTATCTCAGTTTCATAAAACAGACTATTTTACAAAAAAACATACCCGTTTATGAGAGCTTTCATGTTCTGAGTCCTCATTTCCATTTTTAGAGCACAGAGGAGTTCTGCAGATTGTGATTTAAGACTGTGTATATAGAATGGATTCAACTTTGCACTTCAGTTCAAACAGGGATTTCAACTTGACATTCCTCCCTGAATAAGGCCCGCTGCTTTCTCCGACTACTACATCTTATTTTCTTCATGGAAACGGCAGCATTTGAAGACAGCAATAGAACAAGACAAAGGTCTTCAGTAAATGTAACTTCACAGCCGCGAAGGTGAATTTCAAAATCTTTATTCAAATTCAAATATACTTTATAGTCAAGTCTTATTGTTCCTGATAACAAGCTGTGCATAGAAAGTATCTCTTAAATCTTTCCTGTTCTTATGAAATATTTGGACTTTTATGGTAATAATAACAGTAACACATATAAAAGATATGACTTTTTTTCATAATATTCTATGGCTTAAAGTGAATGCCCACTCTGGAACAGTCGTTTAATTTCATAATAGCATCTTATTATAGCATTTAATGCTCTTTCTTCCGTTACAGAGCTCCAAATCAACTTCAAATCACAGGCAAATTTAGGTGGATGAGGTGAAGGGGGCAATTGCCATGCGCCCCCTAGGTTTATCAGTCCAGAACCACAGATCCCGCCTCTCGCACTAGTTAATGCAGACTCCAATTACTTGTCACATCATCTTAGTTCTTCTGTGCTTGTGCAGCATTTTTTCGTGCACTTACATGACCCATCCTTCCCTCGGGAATCAGAATATCAGCATGAGGATACAGAGCTAGGAGGAGGATGAGCTGCTACACATAGCGTGGAGGAAGTAAAAAGATGATTAAACAAGTAACAACTGGGCAGAGCATCCTTGTGGGGCACAAAAGGGGGACTATTTTATATTGTTGGGGCAAAAGGGGGGCATTATGGCCTTATAGGGGCAAAAGAGGGCACTATTACCTTAAAGGTGCCGAAAAAGGGCACTATTACATTATGTAGGAATAAAGGGGGCACTACTTTATATTGTGGGGACAAAAAGAGGGCACTATTACCTTGAAGGAGCACAAAGAGGGCACTATTTATATTGTACAGGCAAAAGGGTGCACTATTACCTTATAGGGGTACAAACAGGGCACTATTTTATATTGTGGGGGAAACTGAGTTTTATTAGCTTTTAGGACATTAAGGGGGTACTATGACCTTATAAGGGCACATAGGTCACTATTACATTATAGAGACACAAAATGATCAATATTTTATATTATGGGGCAAAAGGGGGGCATCAGGTAATTTGATACTTTTGTAAGGGCGGTTTCAGTCGAGTGTAGGGGGTGAACACCGAATGGAGGGAGTCAAGGAGACAGTTGTCAGAGAGAAAGCATGTGAGACAGGAGTAGACGAGGCGTTCTGTATAAAGTATGTGTATGTGCAGTAGGATAGGGAATAACGTGCTGATCAGTGGGGATCTATGCAGCGAGACACCCACTGATCCAAAGAACAGGATTTCTGTTTCTTCCATCTCCTAACTGCAAGCTCACTGCACCCCCTATAATGAGAAGATTGAAAAGAGCAACAGTCACACAAGCGTGCTTCCACTCCATTCATTTTCAATGGGACTGCCAGAGACAGCCGAACAGCAAGCACTCGAGTATTTCTGTCAGTTCCATTGAAAGGAATAGAGTACCAACGACACATGCTTGGCCTGCACTCCATTCAGTGTGACATCACTGCCGATGGGAGAAGCATCTCTGCAGTGATGAGAACAAGGGGGCACAAAACCCCTATTCATGGGATCAGGGGGTCCAAGCGGTAAGACCCCCACCAATGAGCAAGTTGTCCCCTCTTGTACAATGCAATGTGTATCAGCCTTCATTTGTGTCTTGGTATGTTTAGCATGGACTATTGTATTCATGGCAATAACAATGTGAATAAGTCACTACAGGTTTCTTGGGGATGGTCTTCACCAAGTGGGGGAATTTTGTTATCTTGTTGTGTGAAGACCCAAGCATAGATAAAATCCACTGCTTACAAACCCACAAGAAAACATCTGCCTCATCAAATGCTGGGTGCTGGCAGACATTCACGGATGATATAGAAGATGAAGGAAGTTGATCTCTCATCTCTCTTATCTCTCAGCAATAGGTACTCTAGAATCATAGAATGGTAGAACTGGAAGGGACCTCCAGGGTCATCGGGTCCAATCTCCTGCTCAGTGCAGTATTTACTAAATCATCCCAGACATTTGTCCAGCTTCTGTTTTGAACACTTCCATTGAAGGAGAACTCACCACCCTCCATGGTAACCTGTTCCACTCATTGATCCCCCTCACTGTCAGAAAGTTTTTTCTCATAAGTTTCCTCCCATTGCTTCCAGTCTTTCCTTGTGCCAATAAGAATAGGGCTGATCCCTCTGCACTGTGACAACCCTTCAGATATTTGACAGTGATTAAGTCTCCTCTCAGACTTATTTTTTGCAAGCTAAACATTCCCAGATCCTTTACCCGTTTTTCATAGGACATGATTTGCAGACCACTCACCATCTTGGTAACTCTCCTCTGAACTTGCTCCAGTTTGTCGATGTCTTTTTTTAAAGTGCGGGTACCCAGAACTGGACACAATATTCCAGATGAGGTCTGACTAAGGAAGAGTAGAGGGGGATAATCACCTCATGTGATCTAGACTCTATGCTTCTCTTAATACATCCCAGAATTGTGTTTGCCTTTTTGGCTGTTGCATCACATTGTTGACGCATGTTCAGTCTATGATCTATTAGTATACCCAAGTATTTTTCACATGTGCTGATGCTTAGCTCAATTCCTCCCATTCTGTATGTGCTTTCTTCATTTTTCTTGCCCGATGTATGACTTGTTAAATGCCATTCCATTAGTCGCTGCCCACTGTGCAAGCTTTTCTAGATCTTTTTGAATACTCTCTCTCTCTTCCCTAGTGTTAGCTATCCCTCCTAGCTTTGTGTCATCGGCAAATTTGATCAGTTTCCCATCCCTTTCCTCCTCCAGATCATTTATAAAAATATTGAACAACACTGAGCCTAGGACAGAGCCTTGTGGTACCCCACTTGATACATTCTGAAGTCCCCCCACCCCACGTTGTTTCATCTTTGCTTAAAATGCACCATTGCTATTTTCTTGCATCTTCTCACTGTTATGACTATGGTATGTGTTTCTTGCCTAGCTTGATTACTGGCCATATTTGTGCATCCCCCCCTTCCATATAGTATCATCCCCCACTTCTATGTCCAGTTTTAGTGTGTAGCTGCAGAATATGTTGGCGCTATACAAATAAAGATTATAATTATTATTATTATTATTCTTTCACTTGGATGTGCAGCCATTTATGACCACTCTTTGAGTACGATCACTCAGCCAGTTGTGAATCTACCTAACCGTTGCCTTGTCAATCCCATATCTGGTCATTTTTTCAATAAGTATGGTGTGAGATATTTTGTCAAATGCTTTACTAAGGTCAAGATATACTATATCCACCGCATTTCCCTGATCAACCCAGTCGGTGATACTGTCATAGAAGGAAATTAGATTCATCATAGAAGGAAATTAGATTCTTCTGGCATTAAAATTTCATTTGTGAAGTGTATTGAAGGAAGGAGAAGAAGATACAAAAATAAACATGGAAAAAAGGAGATGAAGCAACTTTTGTCTTTCAAATGATGAACAAGACAGGTTACTTGAGCAGAGTTGTAGCTAGGTTTTCCTTCCTGTTAAAAGGTCTGACAATAACTTATAGGGAAACTACCTTCCAATAGGTGGCACTGCAGAGGCATTGTACCATCTCTCATTTGCATACTTTACTTCCCAGGGGAGTATTGCATTGCCTATAAATCTCCCTAGGTCTATTTGGCACTCCCCACAAGAATAAATATTACACCCCCAGACCCACATCAAAAGGCCTTTCACCCAGGCAGTTATAACCTTACAGTGCACTGATGATGGGCTAAGAGCGACTTTACATGGAATGACTGTGGGGCTCTTAAGCACCTGACAGCTGCCCCAACAATATCTACTGTATTTTTACACAGGAGTGATAATCGCTCTCTAAATGGCAGAGGAGAGCACCAGAGATTAATGTCTGTCTGTTTACATGGGCCAATAGTCGCTTGGTTTATAAGTGAGCTAAAAACCAAGTGACTCCGACTTGCCCTATTAGGTCCTGTTTTTACACTGGACGACAGTCGTTCTTTTGGGTTCCATCACACGGACGCCGATCCGCCCATATTCCGTACGATAAGATGTCCGCACCGCGCAGACGCCTCTCTGCCTGACCGGCTCCATTGCCGACCATGAGTTCTTTCTTTTGGCAGTGCGGAGAGTCATCAGTGCAGCGGTGTTAATCGTGCAGGAACATGGGTGGATCGACGACTGTGTGACTAAGCCCTTCATTGATTAATCTGGAGAATATTGATCCGTGTAAAGCTACTCTAAGGCAGACTGATTTGTTGGTGCCAACATCCTCGGCACATGCCCCACCATCCCCTACATACACTTCTGACTTGAGAATACTTTTCTGCATGCATAGAGGAACTTTTATAGCATTAATACAATAGTTTTCCAACTTTAGATCATATACCTGTATTGTAATCCCTTCATAGTAGCATGTATAGGACATGTATTAGTATTATCTGTAATGAAACAAATAACGTCTAGTGACATTTCAATATATCTCAAAATATTATTCTTTTCACAAAACCTTATATTGCCTGGATAGGATATTGTTTTACATGAAGGAGCCATCTAATTTAAGTTTAGAGTAAACGCAACGACCTCGGTGATCTAGGATAGAATATACATAACAGAGTCATGTTGATTCTAATACTGATCATGCACTGCATAACTTGCAGGACAAATATTGTATTACTAGAAGGTGTCATCTATGTGAATGTCAAGTATATCATCCAACGGCTTTAATTCTAATCCTTAGGTTTTGTCTCTCAATGAATCCAAGAAAAATAAATATTGGATCGGAGGCCACTGGACTCATATCTGTGTGAAATTTTAAATAGTCACAGTACAGATGTGTTTCGTCTTTTTGCACTTTACCTCAATATTTCTGCTAAGGCTTTATTTGTGGATCAGGACTCTGGAATTGAAATCTTATCATAAAACATAAACATCAGATGGAAATTGGGGCAGTAAGAACATGAAAGCTTTTACATTGACATGGTTGACATGGTGGCTCAGTTGCTTTGTAAAACTGGGAATTCCCTCTGCCAATAAAAAAGCTACCAAAGTTTTCAACACTGTCCATAATTGCTCTATCTTTTAAAACTAAGCACTAAGGACCAAAAAATGTTATTTTCTAGTTCCTTTGAAGACCCTCAAAGACTACTCCTTATCTTAAGTATAGAATCTTAACAGAGTCCTAGAATAAAACAAGATAGGACACACTTTCACCTAGCTTATCTTTGAATTTTACTCAACTGGAAGCCCCTACTTCTTAAAGTGGTTCAACCAGGATCACAAGTTTTTCTAAAAAACACTGAGACCTCTGCTGATCTCAAGAATGGGAATCCTGTGTCCCCCCTTGCCTGTCACTGCAGGATTGCTTCTCCTCAGCAGTGATGTTGGAATGAATGGAGTGCTGGTAGAGCATGGGTGGTCGGTGCTCCATTAATTTCAGTGCTCAGCTATCTCCACAGTGCTATTAAAAGTAAATGAGCATCAGCATGCTTGCATGACCAGCACTCCATTTAGTCTCTTAAATCTTGCTGTTTGTATAGAAGCCAACTTATTCAGCAGCGCTTTCATTTAATTTATTTATTACCCCCCCACCCATCTGGGTACTCATTTTACCGAGCTCGGAAAGATGGAAGGCTGAGTCAACCTTGAACTGGCTACCTGAACTGCAACCTTCAGGTTGTGAGCGAGAGCTTAGGACAGCATATCTGCTGCCTTAACACTCTGCGCCACACACTTCCTCAGTGTGTGAGTGCACAGCACACTAAGCAGAGAGGGGGACACGGGACCTTCATTCTTAGGAATGTTGGGGGTCACTCCTGTGGATAGGAAATAACTTATGATCCTGGTACAACCCCTTTGACAGAATCACCGACTGGGTTGATCAGGGAAATGCGGTGGATATAGTATATCTTGACTTTGGTAAAGCATTTGATAAAGTATCTCATACCATGCTTATTGAAAAAATGACTAAATATGGGATGGACAAGGCAGTTGTTAGGTGGATTCACAACTGGCTGAGTGATCGTAGTCAAAGAGTGGTCATAAATGGCTGCACATCCAAGTGCAAGAATGTATCAAGTGGGGTACCACAAGGCTCTGCCCTAGGCCCAGTGTTGTTCAACATTTTTATAAATGATCTGAAGGAGGGAATTGATGGGAAATTGATCAAATTTGCTGATGACATAAAGCTAGGAGCTAACATTAGGGAAGAGAGAGAAAGAGTATTCAAAAAGATCTAGAAAAGCTTGAAAAGTGGGCGGCGACTAACAAAATAGTATTTAACAAGGAGAAATGCAAAGTCCTACATCTGGGCAAGAAAAAGGAAGAAAGCACATACAGAATGAGAGGAATCGGGTTAAGTAACAGCACATGTGAAAGAGACTTGGGTATATTAACAGATCACAGACTGAACATGAGTCAACAATGTGATGCAGCAGACAAAAAGGCAAACACAATTGTGGGATGTATTAAGAGAAGCATAGAGTCTAGCGCACATGAGGTAATTATCACCCTCTACTCTTTCTTAGTCAGACATCATCTGGAATACTGTGCCCAGTTCTGGACATGCCACTTTAGAAAAAACATAGACAAACTGGAGCAAGTTCAGAGAAGAGTTACCAAGATGGTGAGCGGTCTGCAAATCATGGTTAAAGGATCTGGGAATGTGTAGCTTGCAAAAAAGGCTAAGAGGAGATTTAATATCTGTCTACAAATATCTGAAGGGCTGTCACAGTGCAGAGGGATCAGCCCTATTCTCATTTGCACAAGGAAAGACCAAGAGCAATGGGATGAAACTGAAAGGGAAGAGACACCAATTAGATATTAGAAAATCCTTTCTGACAGTGAGAGTGATCAATGAGTGGAACAGGTTACCACAGGAGGTGGTGAGTTCTCCTTTAATGTAAGTGTTCAAACAAAGGCTGGATGAATATCTCTCTGGGATGATTTAGTGAATCCTGCACTGAGCAGGGGGTTGGACCAGATGACCCTGGAGATCCCTTCCAACTCTACCATTCTATGATTCCAGAAGAAATGAAAACACCCATGCAAGGGCCCATCTAGCCTTTTTGACACTTGACATATAAAGTAAATTGGTGACTACACTTTCCAAAACTGAAGATAAAAAATGGACACTTACTACAAATATTTTCACATGGAAGCAATACCCATGAATACATTGGTCATAACTGCTATATCACTTCTAGTCATTTTCTCAACAGAATACTCACAGTAGTCTGCATAATGCCATAGTAGCATTTATAATTCCAATTAAAAGGGTTATCCCACCAAAATTATCACTTATCTACAGGATAAGGGTTAAATATTTGATCATGGGGTGTCCGACCGCTGTAACCCCTAAGAACAGCACACCCTGAGTCCTCCTAGTGAATGAAAACTACTCCATTCACACTCTGTGGACATCGTCAAGTGATGTGTTTGCCTATCTCTGTCGGTCCTGTAGAAGTGAACCGAGCAGTGATCACGCATGTGCACTGCCGCTGCATTCACTAGGGAGACTCGCTGTTTTTGTGATTCCTGGTAGGTCCCAACAGTTAGACCCCAACAATCAAGTATTTATAAACTAATCTGTTGCAGTTAAATTCATCTTTCTGCTGTGATATTTTATAAATCTCTTTAATATCCTTTCTTCTAACAGATGAATAATAGTGAGGTAGGCAACTATACAGTAGTACTACTATAAAAGGTTTCCAGAAAGCATTGGCATGATGTAGATTGCCTTTACATTCACTGCATGGCATTGTGCCCAGTACAAACAGTTAGGGCAAATATTATTATACCAGTCTCCATCTGGTCTCTATCTTTCGTGAGGCATATAACTCTATAGTAGATTATAATTGATCAGTCATGGGTTCATCCAGCTACAGTAACTTGGCTGTTTCCGTTCTTCCAATAGTGTTGTATGGAGCAGCAACATACATGCTTGGTCACAACTTCATACAACTCCTCTCCAGTGAAGCCATTTTTATAAAAGGGACTGGGGTCCCTCAGTCTAGTGATCAGTGGGGTCACAACATCGCCGATCTAATACTTATCTCCAAATACTTGGATAGGTAATAAATAAAGGGTTTTTCCCAAAAATCATATTTCTGACCTATCCACTTGACTAATCATCATTGGGGTTCCATGAGTGGGGTCACCAGAGATCAAACATTTTTCACTTATCTTGTGGTTAAGTGAAAAATGTAATTATCATGGTATAGACAGCACTGTGACTTCCTAATTTCAGACACTGGTCCAGGATGACATCACAGTGTCAGCCACAGACCATGTAATGCATCGGGTGTTGCATGCACAGTGATGCTTAGTGCTGGATAGCCAGAGATTAACATGAACCTTTGGTCCCAGCACTGATAGGCTGGCTGGGTTGTCTTTCAGTGCATTCAGCCTATCCGTTTCTATGTTTGCAAAAGATGCTTGTTATACTGCTAATGTCTAGCCAGCATTCTGTGGACTTAAGCTCAGAGGTTTCTGTGCTCAGTGGACCTGTGTTCTGTAGTTCTATGCTCAGCAGTTCTGTTAGTAGAAGTTCCGTGCACAGTTTCCCTGTATTCACTACCTAGTACTCTATGTCCCATGGTAGGTGTTGCTTGTTCATCTCAGACAAAGATTGGCTTCTCTCCTATAGTAGGGTCACCTTTTTCAGGGTGGGTGCTCCACTTGAGTGGCCGATCTTGTCAAGGTGATACCTTGTTGCCATTATCACATTTCCTACTTGAAGTTCATTCTGGTCTCCTACATGTGTCCATAAAATCCCATTAATTGGTCTGACCCCTAGCTTAGTTCCCGAATGAATCTTCTCCAGTTGCACAGGCAAGTCTAATCATTAATTGGTGGGAAACCCCTTTAAGAAGTCTATGAATTAATTCTATCCATAACACCAACATAGGTCAACAATGTTTATATTGGGAAGTGCTGACCTATTTCATCCTTTTTTTCTACAAATATTGTGGAGTTGTGGCTGCCTCCACCTGGTCATGCACGCCCACCGCCCATTTACCCTCTATCCCTCCTACTGGACTATATAAATGGTATTCTACCTTCCCTGGTTTTATTTGTTGGCTTAGTCCCAAGAGAGGAGCATTCTTAGAGATAGGTACTCATCTTTCCCAGGTTAAGATTAAACCACCTGGTATTAGCGTTAGGACCCATCTAAAAGCTTGGTCACCTGAACGTTGGTAGATGGGCCAATATGATTTGATCAAATCATATACCAAGAGCCTTGCATTATTTAATGTGGTTACAGTATTGATTATAGGTATATATACCTCTGATAGTAAATGTATTTTGAGTGCTGTTGATGCTTTTTGGTTTCTGCTTCTATTGCATGTTGCAGCCATGTTTAACGTGCACCTATGGATTTCTATTGGGAAGTGCTGACCTATTTTATCCTTTTTTTCTCCAATCTCTTTGGGTGTGGCAAGGACACATGTAAATTTTGCTACAAAATAGAAGCAAAAATTTGTCTCATTTATTACTAAAGCTTGTAAATTCCCTTAATCCTAAATCACTCTGCTTTTTCGTTTATCATCAATCTAAATCTGACATGCTTTAGCATAAGGAAAAGTTTAGAAATGAAACATTTGACAGAGATTGTGTGTGCAGATGATCTCTAAGAAGTGGATTGATGCTGTTCTCTAATCCTCAGTATTATAAATACAAATCAATACTGCAGAATGATGCTGGCTGGGTTCAGATACAGATATAACATCAAGCAGTAAAATTCACGTGGATGAGCTTTAGAACTGCAGACAGTATCAAAGGCCAAGTTGTCAAGCAAGTCTGAATTATGGAGCTCACTCAAAATCATTAAACAACAGAGATTGAAACAGAACATGACCTTTTACAGTTTTGGGGACCATCCAGTGGAAATTAATTGACTGAAGCCTGATTCTCACAGAGCGATGTCAAGTTTTATCCATATTTATAATTTAGAAAAATCTTCTCATTGACCCTTCACACAGAATATAGACATTTATGGTCTCGAACTAAATGCAGCAAAAAGGTGCATTGTCTTGTATAGTAACAGTTAGCGGGATGGTCAGATGATACTTCTTATGGGGACTCTAAGTTGCTTACGTATTTCCATTCTCTCTTTTTTTTTTTAATTGTTTGGTCAAGAGTAGAGATGAGCGAGCGTAAAAGCACTACTTGCTCGAGTAATGTGCTTTATCCGAGTATCGCTGTGCTCGTCCCTGAAGATTCGGGTGCCGCTGCGGCTGACAGGTGAGTCGCAGCGGGGAGCAGGGGAGAGCGGGCGGGAGAGAGGGAGAGAAAGATCTCCCCTCCGTTCCTCCCCGCTCTCCCCTGCAGCTCCCCGCTCCGTGCCGGCACCCGAATCTTCAGGGACGAGCACAGCGATACTCGGATAAAGCAAATTACTCGAGCGAGTAGTGCTTTTCCGAGTACGCTCGCTCATCTCTAGTCAAGAGTAATTTGGTTGGCTCTTGACTTTTGACTTCCCCTATATGTTGCTTGCAATTACTTTGTGGACTAATGGAGGGACCTCTGAGCTAAGTATTAGCGTGAAAAGGTTGAGTACGTACTGTACATATGTGGCAGAGCAAAATGTGTCATTTAACTTTTAATTGTTATATTATACTAATTTTTGTAATTTATAAAACCTATGTCTTTTACGTTAGATTAAAGAGGTCTTTAAAGGGGTTTTCTGAGTCAGAGCGCATTCACAGGACTGTGTTTTTGGTGAATAAAATAAGCAATGCACGGCCACGTGATACACTGTGAATGGAGTCAATGTGGATATTAGCATATAAACACTGCATGTAGATACGTGCGTGAAAAAGCATGCTCTATTATACTATGTATCACGCAGCAAGAGCCCTATTCTTTTCTATGGGTAATATATGCAGTGCGGTCCACAGATTGCATATGGGCAATAATACATATGCAACCCTGCTATTAGACAGAGCGGGGGGGGGGGGGGGGGGTTAATGAAAAAAGACAAAAGGTATACTGTGCACGACAGCATGTGTGAGATACTCTGTTATGTTTAGTGCACTCGCTGCCATACATGGCGATAGCCGACTCTGCCAGCTCACACAGACTTAACTCAAGCAGTATTCTATGTATACGGTCATGTGAATAAGCCCTCGGGCAAGGAACTTGCCAAGGGGAAAATGTGATAGAACATTACATATATATATATATATATATATATATGCTCTTGTGGCTCCAATGTTACTGCTTCGGAGCTCCCAGCCAGTGTCTGTATATTAGGCTACAGCAATGATGTGCCCGCATGCCCGTAAGGCCACTACAGCCAATCACTCGGCCGAGTATGCTTGTGTATTGAGGAGATGCATACTAAAGATAAGTCAGCATTTCCAACAAATAAATTACACATTAAGGTGCACATAAGCCCCCGCACTGACGCATGCGTACCTGTCAGTTGTCTTCTCTCTCTGCTCTGCGGATGTGCTGACTGGTGCGCCGCCGCACATGCATAGTGCAGAGAGTCACTCCAGCAATGACGCGGATCTGCCGCAACTTGCCATGAGACTTTTTGAATATCGAATTCAATACTGTTATGTATCTGTTACTTGCAGATGCCATAGGACTGCAATGGAAGCCATCCGTGTGAGCCTCGAATTAGTATGGGACAGGCTGTGATTTCCCTCCGTGAGTGGAAAATCGCACTTGATTTCTGCTTTCGGGCAGATAAAAGCCTTTCCTTGCCTATCCTATGGGCAATATTTGCTGTGGGATCCAGAGGCAAACGCTCACAACAGATCCTACAGTGCAAATACGGCATTGGGCCTAATAGAAACACATGCTTTAGCACTCATGTACATTTAATATCCGAAATAAAGTTTTATAACTGTTGCTTATAATGACCACATAAAATGCAAAGTCCCTAGCACATATTTTGCCTATATACTTTGTTGGAATTGCTGACGTTTGCTTTTTGTGTGCATTGCATTGGTGGGGGAATGGCTTCACTTGCTTTTGTTCATTTACCCATCTGTTCCAGATGGCTTAATGAAAGTATATAGCCAGGTAGCAAGCTTTTCCTGAGTCCACTGGAAGCCTTCGGCCCAAAGAGAGGTGTTCTTTAGAGCGAAATACCCATCCAATAAGGTTTGCCTGGATGTGGCAGATAACACATTTTTGATCAAAACCTGTGGCCTAAGAGCCTTGCATTTTTATGCTATTAGTACAAAGAACAGTTGTGCAGTTCTACTCAGATATTAAATGTGTGTAGTGTGAAAAGATATCTCTAGCAATGGCTAGTCTCTCAAAAACAACAGGATCAGGCAGTTGAAATCCAAGAGAATCGGAAGGTCTCCATGCACATCCCTCTGAAGTTCAGCCGATCTTTAGATAATGCCTATAGACACCCTTAGTAAAGAGCTAAAACTAAAAGTGAGCTCTCCAGTCATTGCAAGCTTGCATCTCCCAGTCTATGGCTTTTAGTGCATGTGCTAGTTTCGCTTCAGGTGGAAGACCACAAGTTTGAGACATCTGTTCTGTAAAATACGAGCTAGTCATAAGATTTACTTCGCATGGGGTGTAAATAGTCTAATTTGGGCAGGATATGGATTTATTGTCAGCACTTAGAATTTGTAAATTGCTAAATATGTCAAACAATGAAGGACAGTGGTGAAGGAAATGCCAATGACTGACACTAACAAAAACTACCTGCTATTGTATTTTTCTCTAAAATGTAGCACATTCGCATGACCTGAATACAAAGCAAGATATCTCTATGATATATTATGTAAGCATTACCATGACCAGTGACATGTGGTGTCCATAACCAGTGCCCCAGTTGTCCTGGCAATCGTCCCTTTCATCTGCACGTGTATCTCAGATCTTCCAACAATGTCAGTGGATTGAGCAGTGTCTCAAGTGTTTATAGAGTTTAGAAATGACTGTGATCATGATCAATACAATATACATGGAACATCTTACTAATTCCTATAGACAAGCCTATATTGAAGACACCATTTACAATTAGAATGCAAATGTATCCAACAATCAGATGTCTAAAAACTTTACCAAATAAGATACAACTTTATCATTCTGTAATAGTTACATTTCAGACACCTGTTGCTTCTTCACTGCAGATCTCTGGAGGATTTCTAAATGAGACCTTCACATTTCAGGGGAATTTACAGTCTGCGCTCTCAATCTCAAACTGAGGCAATAAATCTAGTGGACAGATACCAGGAATCTGACCATTCTACCCACATCTTATCCAGGCCGAGTACATGGCGTTCTGCTACTATTAAATACACAGAACTGTCAACGTTCTTAAATAGCAACTGAAGAACGATCTAAAAATGAATATTTTCTTGCAAAGCAATACTTAAATACCATTCAACATTAATGAAGAGGGCTAAATGTCATATATATCATTTGTTTTCTGGATAATAATGAAAATATTGCAATTTTTAGCATAAAATTGCTATGGTATGACCGATACATGTAGCTGGTGGTGCCTTCTCTTAACTTCCCCCTGCTCAACCGGCCTTGGTCTCCAGAATCTTTTGGGTCTTCTATCCGCCTGTTAAAGAGCCAATGTGCACACCCAATTTTCCCATCCACTAAATCTAAAGTTGCCCAGGTTATTTAGGCACTCTCCACTATTGCCCTATATTTAAGGACTGTCCAGGAATTTGTGGACAGTTGGCAGTTCTGAATTGATGCATCAATACGAAACAGAGATGACTGTTTAAGCCTAAAGACATCTATGGGCGAACTTTTAGGACTCCTAATACATTTGTGTACAAATATCTGGGAAAAATAAGGGGTTTGTATTTAATAAGTTTCCAGATGCTATCCTAAACTTATGCATGATTCTAATATCATTTTGTTGGAGTATTTTATATTGTCGTATTCTATCATTTTCGTTTTTGCTAAATTTATTTAATGGAGAAACAAAGGAAATAAAGAAGACACTTCTCTCAACAAGAACAAATCTTCTGACAGTTGATTTGATTTCAGACAATGCCAGAGGTCAGAAATGAAGAAACAAATGTGAACACAAAACATAGGAAAAAGAACAAACGTATAAACCAAATGACCAAAACAAAGGGCAGTGATACATCAGGCTACATACATGATAAAATGTATTGGCAACGTTGCATTCTCAATGAGTTTCTGCACATTTCTGCATGTAAAATGATGTTTAGCAAAAAGGTGTTTTAAAGGGATCCTGTCACTAGGTTTATGCAGCCCAAACCAAAGGCAACATGAACCCAACACATGTATGTCCATTTTCCCCACGTGCATTTTTCTTTAAAGTTTGTCTTGGAACGTAGCTTCAAGTCAAAGAATTGGGTTGTGCCAGCCTCTCCCCACTGACAGGATGTAAACTGATAGCATGCATCAATGCTTGCATACAGGTAGAGAGTTGTCAGACTACATGCTGCAGGCAAGGAGAAGTTGGCACGGCCCATGTCTTTGACTTGAAGCTACATTCAAGAACAGTGGGCAGCGCCTAACAGAATGGTATTTAAGAAGGAGAAATGCAAAGTCCTACATCTGGGAAATGAAAAATGAAAACGGCACACACAGAATGGGAGGAGTTGGGCTAAGCAGCAGCATATGTGAAAAAGACTTGGGCATACTAATAGATCGCAGACTGAACATGAGTCAACAATGTGATGCAGCAGCCAAAAAGGCAAACACAATTCTGGGATGAATTAAGAGAAGCATAGAGTCTAGATCACATGAGGTAATTAACCCCCTCTACTCTTCCTTAGTCAGACCTCATCTGGACTATTATGTCCAGTTCTGGGCACCCCACTTTAAAAAAGGCATAGAAAAACTGGAGCAAGCTCGGAAGAAGAGTTATCAAGATGGTGAGTGGTCTGCAAATCATGTCCTATGAGGAACGGTTAAAGGATCTGGGAATGTTTAGCTTGCAAAAAAGAAGGCTGAGAGGAGACTTAATAGCCGTCTACAAATATCTGAAGGGCTGTCACAGTGCAGAGGGATCAGCCCTATTCTCATTTGTACAAGGAAAGACTAGAAGCAATGGGATGAAACTGAAAGGGAGGAGACACAGATTAGTTATTAGACAGTGAGGGTGATCAATGAGTGGAACAGGTTACCACGTGAGGTGGTGAGTTCTCCTTCAATGGAAGTCTTCAAACAAAGGCTGGACAAATATGTGTGTGTCTGGGATGATTTAGTGAATCCTGCACTGAGCAGAGGGTTGGGCCAGATGACCCTGAAGGTCCCTTCCAACTCTACCATTCAGGTTATGGAACAGGAAGCAAACCCCAGGCCCTTTTGTCCAGGATAGGAAAAACAGATGTTACAAGGTCCTATTTCAGTTTTTTGCTATGGGGCCCCTTTTCTTCTATGTTCGCCAATGCAGTGACAGGGTTCCTTTTAATGTATTTAATTAAAAAAAAGTAAAGACAAAGCTCTATCAGCGTCCGACTAAGTCCATTGTCTTAAAATGGGTTCCATTGAATGAATGCTTCATTTAAAGAGTAACCAGACTTTAAACTTTTTTTTCATAAATCCATAGTATGAGCAAATATAAAAAGCTTTGCAATATGTCTTATTAAACAAAATGCTTACTCTGAATGTACTGCTAAAATCAGAACACAGACAGATCAGAATACAGCTGCAGCACACAGATGTCTAAAATGAGAGAGGAGTGAAATGTTATGAGTAGTAGACAGAAAAACATATGCACAGATATGTCTACAGCATGAAGGATATTACATAAGAGTACTGAGCTGTTTGAATGTGAATCTAGGACTAAGGTGAGATAAAACACTTACTATTAGCTGTTTTTCTCCCAGCATTTCCCTCTTCCTCTTCTCCATAGACTTCTATGGCTTGCAGATACAATCTGATCTGTCTGCATATGGACTTCTGTGTCATTTGCACATGCATAAGTGCGCAGAAATCCGCACATCCACGCACGTGCCAAAACCCGCATGAACGAAGCTCCATGCAGTATTACTCTCACTGGGGTCGGCGCTGCTACCGGAGGCCCCATTGAAAGCAATGGTCTACCGGCAACTCCTGCAGTGATTTTCAGGGAAGGGCTTTAAATATAAGCCCTTCCCTAAAAATCATCCCCAGCTGTAGTAAAAAATAAAAAATATATATATATATACTCACCTGTCTGCCTGCTGAAAGGGCTGTGTCTGATTGGCTGAGCGCTCAGCCAATCACAGGCAGTGCTCAGCAATTCATTGAATGACAGCTGAGTGCTGCCTTGATAGGTCACAGCGCTCAGCCAATCTCAGGCAGCACTGGGCCATTCATTGAATTCAAATTGTTCATTGAGTTCAGACAAGTGTGTTTATTTGTGTATATGTCCGCACATAACCACGCATCTATTAGAACCATTGGTTCCCTATGGTGTGTTTACATTTCTGTGTTTTAGAGGCGTGCAAAAGCAGGTACCTGCAAAACATAGGTTATACGTGCACCTCATAGGTCCGTGCTGCAAGCCAATATTCCCCCCGGGGAGTCCTCTTGTCACTGAACACTATGACAGCACTATCACAGTGTTCAGTGACAAGGGGACTCCCTGCGGGGAGGAAAGAATCCCCTGCCACAGCTGTGACAGCTGTGGTAGAGGATTGCAAAGTTCTCCCATTGATTTCAATGGGAATGCCGGCACGCCCTCAGTGATTTTCGGGGAAGGGCTTTAAATAAGCCCTGCCCTGAAAATCATCACCAGGTGTAGTAAAAAATTTTTTAAATGCCCTGTCTGCTGCTGCCGGGGCTCAGGCGAGGCTAGCCTCTTGGTCTCCGGCACTGTAGTGAAGTTCTTTCAGCAGGGGGAGATTTAAAATCGCCGCCTGCTGAAAGGGCTGCGTCTGATTGGCTGAGCATTCAGCTAATCACAGACAGTGCTCAGTCATTCATTGAATGACAGCTGGGCGCTGTCTGTCATTGGTCACAGTGCTCAGCCAATCACAGGCAGCGCTCTGCCATTCATTGTATTCAATGAATGGCAGAGCGCTGCCTGTGATTGGCTGATCGCTTAGCCAATCAGACACAGCCCTTTCAGAAGGCGGGGATTTTAAATCCCCACCTGCTGAAAGAGTTTCTGAGCAGTGCAGGGAGAACAAGCGGCTAGACGCATATGAGAACCGGCAGTGGCGGAGAGGTGAGAATATATGTTTTTTATTTTTTACTACAGCTAGGGATGATTTTCAGGGAAGCACTGATACCTAAAGCCCTTCCCCAAAAATCACTTCAGGGGTTGAAAGCAGGCCATTGCTTTTAATGGGGCCGCCGGCAGCAGCAGCGGCCCTATTGAGAGCAATGCTGCATGGAGCTTCGTTCACGCGTGTTTTGGCACGTGCGTGGACGCGCTGATTTGTGCACACTTACGCAAATGCATGCTCATGTGCAAGAGGCCCCAGGATGTTATAAGTACATGCAGAGTGAGTGATCAGTGCAGGCGATGGGAAAGGAAAAGTAGATGATAAGTAGAGAAAGAAGTATTTTTCTCTAAAAAGATAAATGACAAAGTTTCTTATATTCGCTTGTACTAATGATTTATGAACAAAGTTTAAGTATTCTTTAATGTCCTTGTCTGATACATTTGCTTTAAATAACAGTGAATAGACAAGAACAAGAAACAGAAAAAAGAGCCAGGACAAAATGAAAAGTTGGCTTTATCTTATAGCATATGTAAGATGTAAGTCACATCCTGAGTGGGGCTGATGATGATAGCTTATATTGTTTCTGAAATTCATTACCAGATATTGTACATAGGAACAAGATAAATTGAGTGAAGCCTTGCAAAAATACTTAAGAAAACATTTTTTTCTACCTAAATGAAGTGTTAGGCAAATAGTAGTAGATATATTGCCTCTCAAAAGAATAGAATATGTATGATGGTAATTGTATCCCTACAGAAGATCAAAGAAGCTATTAATGAAGATCTGTCAGCTCTCCTTATATGTATGTTTATCAAATACTTGTATGTCCCATCATATAGCAATGCTGTAGCATCTTTCATCACATCTCTGTTTTTTGCTGTTCCACTACTATTCTTCATGGAAATGTATAACAGAAATTAAACCTGGGCTTTACCATTCCACTTGTGGAAGTTGTATGTTGTCCCTACACAGTCTGACTGCCACAGCGTGCCAACCATGAGATTGTCTCAGTGCGACGGCCACAACATAGAAAAACCATGTCCAGGCCCATGTGATAGAGGCATCGACGCATGTGACCAGTCATTCAGCACCCATCACCACTGTGTACGGATCTCTCTACTGCTGTGGGGCTGGATTGGTTGGTAGGGAGTTAATCTCGCTAGCTGGCCAATCAGCTGTTACTGTAGTATATAAATTCTGGCCCCTCATCTTAGAGGGCGCTGGTTATTCCTCTGCTAGGTGCAATTCTGGCCAGCGTCCTCCTTGTGACGTTTAATTTTCAGATAAGCCCCTGGTATTTTATTTCATACTTGGTGGTTTATCGTCTGCTCCGTGGTATTGTGCTACTTATTAACATCAATGTTTTGTCATCTCCTTGTCATTTTCCAGAGATAGTTTAGACAGCTCCCAGGTTACAGAGGTAGGGCCGTCCTTATTGGGGTGATCACCCAGTTTTTGTTAGGAATTTCCATGTGTTAGAGTAAGATTTTCCTTTTCCCCTATATTTCTGTTCCGTTATTGTGTGTGATTTTCTCCTCTGTGTTTTTACGTATAGTGTATATTCATCCCTTTAGGACAACAATTGCATCTGATCCAGTCAAGGGGATTTGCCGTCCAGCTCAGACGTAACACTGACACTATCCAACCAGTGCTAGCAGTATAGGTAAGGGCCCGCCCCAGTGATAAATGGAATGGCGAAAAACAGTTGTCAAGTTATTCACACCTTTGTAGGAATAATAACATAGGAGCAGCACAAAACAGAGTTCTAAGAAGAAATGGTCTGATCTGTTCTATTGACCTAACCAGCTCCACTAGGCACAGCTGTGTTCTTCATATGTGAACAGGCTGACCATCACTTAGTAAAATATATTAAAACCTCCACTCCAGATAAAGGTTTTGTTGATTTATTTTTGTTTTTTTCTTCCCTGCACTTAAAAAAATCACAACTTCTTAATTTTTATGTTGCAATAACTACTTGGGGGCTTGTTATTTGAAGGAGGAGTTGTATTTTCAATGGTACCATTTTAATATATCATATAATGTACTTAAAAACTTGTAAAATTTTCTAAGTGGGATGAAGTGAGAAAAAAAACTCAATTTTGAATACATTTTTTTTTTAGGGGGGGGGGGTTGGAGTATGTTGACTTTATTCTGTGGGCCATGATAATTATGACACCAAATTCATATAGTGTTTTTTTTTTGTTTTTTTATCTTTGCTGTACTACTTTTAAAAAATAAAATATTTAAAAAACCAAAAAAATTGCTTTATGTCACCCCCATAACTTTGCTTTTGTTCATCGATGGGGTTGTATGAAGGGTTGTTTTTTTACAAGAGAACCAGTAGTTTCTATTTAAACCATTTTGGGATACATAACACTTTAATCACTTTTTAGAACATTTTTTCTTGGAGACAGGGTGACCAAAAAAAGTATAATTTTGGCTTTTTTTTTTTTTATGGTGCTAACTATGCAGGATAAATGAATATATTATATTTCAGACTCTTATGCATATGTAGAAACCACATGATTATTTATTTATTTTTGTAATATATTTTATTCATTATTAAATATATGTATTTGTAATAATTAAAAAAACTTGATTCAACATTTTTACTTTTTTGTTTTAGTCCCCATGGTGGACTTGAATTGACAATTATCTGATAGCTTAGGCAACATGCCACAATACTTCAGGACCGTGAGTCTGCAACATTGGATCATTAAGGCAAAGGACGAGTAAGTACTGCTGCTTTTGTTATTTCATTGATATTTCAACACATTTGAAGCTATTCTGAAAAAGTGTTTGATAACTGGATCATCCCTTTAAACACAGCTTCATGTTTTGGGCTGTCCATACTTTTTTGAAGTCAATGCAGATGTTGTTAGCTAGTGGTCCAGCTAAAAAGAATAATAAGGCCTTTAATAAGTGACTGACTGTATATAGACATAGATATCCTAAAAGTAGAAGATTCATAGTAGTTATCATAAGACAAAAACAATGCTCTAAGAAGCCAGATCAGAGCGAATAATGAGAATCAATTACAGAGGAGCCAGGGTTAATGGGAAAAGTAGACTGTCACAGACAACAGGATAAACATAGAGAGGTCACACCATCCTGAATCAGACATCTAACGAGAGTAGTCAGCAAGCGACAGGAATAAAGGAACCAGCTAAGCTACAGTGTTCAGGCAAGGCCAGATGCTAAAAGCAATAGCAGCAATCAAAGACAACCCATGGAGAATGCTGAAGAAGATAACAAGAAGAAAAAGATAAATCAATCTGAATCAGTGCAAATAATCTAATAATCATCAAAGTAATAATAAAAAAAAACTAGTAATAAGATAAGCCAGACAGTACATGGATGACGAAGCATATGATACTGTACTGCCAACAGTCATAGTAATGTGGACCTAACACGGGCCTAAAGGATACAGAAATTTTTAGCTAACTAGTCAGTTGGAAAAGATTTTTATTGTTTTCCCCAAGTGTAATTGGCATACAAGACATACTATGGGAGATAAAATACCTAACAAAAGCTATATTGATGAAATAGTAACTCTGCTCCGATCCCCCTTCGTCCCATATAGTCAGTGTTGTGTTGAACTGAATGCTCCAGCACACCAGAAGTCATAGTAGCATATATAGTAACATAGTATGGTGGACTGAAAAAAGAGAAGGGCAAAAAAGCAGTGAGGCAGAAGCCAATTTACCCTCATACTGGATGAAAAAATTCCTTCCCTACTCCATAATGGCAGTCAGAATAATCCCAGGATCAACATTTGAGATGAAGAACCCTTCTAGTTATTTATTGCCTATATCCTGTAATATCATATAGCTTTAAAAAGACATCAAGTCCCCTTTTAAACTCCTCTATGGATTTTGCCATCACCACATCCTCAGGCAGAGAGTTCCACAGTCTTACAGCTCTTAAAGTAAAGAACCTCCTTCTGTGTTGAAACCTTCTTTTTCTCTAAAAATAGAGGATGCCCCTTTATTACCATCGCGGTCCTGGGTATAAACAGATCCTGGGAGAGATCCTTGTATTGACCCCTCATGTATTTATACATAGTTATTTGATCACCCCTTAACCGTCTTTTTTCTAGGGTGAATAATCCCAATTTTGATAGCCTCTACGGGTATTCCAGTCCTTCTATTCTGTTTATTAATTTAGTTGCCCTTCTTTGAACCCCTTCAAGCACTGTAACATCTTTCCTGAGCCCCATTGTCCAGAACTGTACACAGTATTCCATGTGAGGCCTGACAAATGCCTTATATAGTGGAAGAATAATGTTCTCGTCCCTCGCCCCTATACCTCTTTTAATGCACCCCAAGACTTTATTTGCTTTTGCGGACTTTATTTGCTGATTGACATTGATTGCTCCAGTTAAGTCTACAGTCCACTAGTACCCCCAGGTCTTTTTCCATATCATTTTTCTCTAGCAGTTCCCCATTTAGTGTATATTGGTGAAATCCGTTTCTCCTGCCCATGTGCATAACCTTACATTTATCAATACTAAACTTCATTTGCCATTTTTCTACTGAAGCCCCCAGTTTATCCCTTCAGCCTAACATATTCTGTTACTAGCTCCGCTAAGCTCCTGCCCCATCCTGCCCCCTCCCCTAGCTAGCAAGAGGCAGAGAGCTGGCAGGAGTTTAACAGACTAGCTTCCACCCCATCCTGCCCCCTCTCTCTGCCGTCAGTCGGCAAGGGGCGGAGAGGGGAAGGAAAGGGGGAGGGAGTTTAAACTCTCTACCCTGCCCAACAAATTCCTGGCTGCGGCGTATACACGCCATACCCAGCCATCTGAATGGGCAATTTTCGCCCGTGATGTGGATGCTACGCAGGCAGCCGAGAGTCGCTGCACCCATGTGAATAAAGCCTGAATTGGAGAACCAGTTTAACTGAACCTGGTCTACAGACAGTTTACGTGTCTTGGAGAAGATTTTTGTTGTGATTTGCACATAGAGTAGTTTCCTTCAAGCTGTTATAATGTCAGGTCAACGTTCATAATCTATTGATTGCACATAGTGTAAACCAACAATAACCTGCAGTAATAATGGGACTCCTGTTCTATTATCAAATATTGTTTGGTACTTATATCTTAATTTCAGCTTAACGTCTCTCAGTCTGAATATTGCTGGTGAAGGGCAGAACAATAACACATGCAATTGCTCAGAAATGATTCCACTTCAGACTATTATTTGGTTTGTTAATTTGATATCCTCCCTCTTGAAGAGCACATTTTCATTCTCAGTTAATGACAATTGGTCTGTCCTTGGCACAGCATTCTCATTTTACTGCTGTGTAGTTTTAACGAGGTTGGAGATGATGACTCTTAAAGGACACTTCCACCTTTGTAGATAGTTTTTGTCATTTACAAGTGACTGGAGAAAAAAGTTTCTCCAACAAGTATAACTCCAGGTGTGTGTGCAAATATATGAAATGAAGCGGAATGAAACAGAAATTTATGGAAATATTTCCGTTTTTAATGAAAATCGATTTAAATCTGTAGGGAGCAAAATGGAAACCTTTAATTCAGTTTTTATTTCCGGAATGCTTAACTCCTTAGTGACCAAGCCTGTTTGTGCCTTAATGACCAACTAATTTTTCTGTTTTTTTCATCGTCACATTCCAGGAGCCATAACTTTTTTAAATTTTTCTGTCAATATAGTCATATGAGGGCGGGCTTCTTGCGGGATAAGTTGTATTTTCCAATAGCATCATTTTTGGGTAAAAATAATGTATTGCTTAACTTTTATAATTTTTTTTAGGGGGATTAGGTAAAAAATTATTATTTGTTTTTTGAATTTCACGTTTTTATTTTTCATTGTGAAAAATAAATAATGTGATAATATTCTCTGGGTCAGCATGATTCTGGCAAAACCAAGCTTGGACAGTTTTTTTTTTGTGTGTGTTCTGCTATTCTTGTACACAAAAAAACACTTTTTTTTAAAGATTTGCTTATCTGTCACCGCATTTTTATTCTTCCATCAACGGAGCTCTGTGTGGCTGTGTGTTTTTGTGGGATGAACTCTAGTCTTCATGTATCCAATTTTTTGAGAACATATAACATTTTGATTGCTTTTTATTCAATTTTTTCTAGGGGCAAGACTAACAAAATCAACAATAATTGCATGTTTTTTATTTTTAATAGTGTTCACCATGCTGTATAACTACTAAGCTAAACTAATTTTGCAGGCCAGCAAGATTATTTCAATACCAAATTTATATTGTTTTTTTCCCAACTTTGGCACACTATTTTTCTTTAAGGTGTTTTTACTTATTGCTGCATTCAATGGCCCCTAACTTTCTTTTAATCAATGGTGTTGTATAAAGGGCATTTTTTTGCAGGATGAGGTGTACTTTTTAATGGTACCATTTGTTGATCCATGCGATGTTTTGATCACTTCCTATTTCGTTTTTTCTAGGGCGAGATAGGCAAAATTTGCTATTTTCACCATATTTGTTCGGGTTAAAGAATGTACTAATTTTTTTCTCTGGGCCATTATAATTGCAGTGATACCACGTATGCAATTAAAATATTTTTTTTTCAACAGTAAGGGCGCCCAGCCCACTGGCGTTTTTTTTTCCCTGCGAAATTCGCAGCATTTTTTTTCTGCAGGGGTCTATGGGACTTGTAATGTTAAAATCGCGATCGCGCAAAATCGCAATTTACCGCGAATCGTGGTAAATTGCGATTTTGCGCGATCGCGATTTTAACATTACAAGTCCCATAGACCCCTGCAGAAAAAAAATGCTGCGAATTTCGCAGGGAAAAAAAAACGCCAGTGGGTGGGCGCCCTAATAAAGGGGGAAAAGTGGGGTTTTGACATATTTATTTTTATACTTTTTTAACTTCTTATTTTCATCCCACTGGGAGACTTGAATATCTCCATCTTTTATCATTCTTCTAATACACTACTATACTTCTGTATAGCAGTGTATTAGAAAGCCTATGAAGCTTAGCCAGAGGCTGAGTCTCATAGGCCGCCATAGCTGGCAGACTCGGAGGCAATATGCAAGTCTCTAGATGCCATAGCATACCACCATACTACCATAATTAGTGCATTTTATCACTGCAAGTTAATTTCGTTAGTTCTGAAAGATATCGCGCTTATTATATTAGTTCCTGCACATACACGGTTTTAACATTGGAAGACTGGCATTGAGGAGTATCGCGATGGCTGATACAATACTCGTGCATGGGCAGAGTGAGTATATGGACACCAGAACTAATCAATATGGTGATGGCAAATAAGCGGACCATATCTGACCTGAGGCTTTCTACCTACATAATGGTACGGTATTTGATTACTGTTTTTAAGGCTGTTTAATGTAACTTATTTCACCTGTTGTATTTGTGGGATGTCCTTGTGTGAAGGGGAGTTGTTCTCATCTGATTGGTATATGGCTATATGCTCTTTACTATATAAATTGACAGTCTGTACTTTTTTAGCTTGACAAAGACCCTGCATGGTCGAAACGTAGCATGGGCGTATATTTTGGCATGGAAGAATAAAATCTTTTAAACTGTTTTGCACCGAATCTATGCTGCAGCTTACTTTTTCCTTCGGTGGGCTTTATTTTGGAATGAATGTTCAAGTTCCAGTTGCAGTTGTGCATGATATTTGTCCCACCCCAAAGGGTTAAAACTGTGTGTTGCTGGAAGGCAACTTTTTCTATACCTTGTATCATTTGTTTGATATCATAGATTAATCATACACCTGACTATAACCCTGAAAATATTCTGACTTTGTGCGAGTATTCCTAGAAGAATTGATGCTGTTCTGAAGGCAAGGGTGGCCACATCAAATATTGATTTTAGGTTCCTCCATTGTTCACTCACTTTGCACTTTGTTGACAAAAATATACTATTAACAATTCTAAATTTGAAAGCATTCTAACTTTGTAGTGTACTACACGTGTGCATATATATATATATATATATATATATAATATATATACCAGAAAAGCTAGCACATCCCAGATCTCCTTTACTTAGTTACCTAAGAAATTCATATATTGTAAAAAATACATTGATCTGATCCAATCGAAAAAGAACAGTAGAATATTTAGCTTTCATCCTGGTGACAGAAGGGTAAAACAGCTCTTTCACTTTAAATATAGGTATTTCCTACACACCAGATTATTGTATCACATGCTTGGAGGCAGATGGCCAGTAGAACACTTGAGACTTGGGCTAAAGCTAAATTTGGTATTTAGCCTAGAGTTACTAATGGTTGCCATAGTCGCTGACTGTCAATAATTTCCAGGGATTTGAGTCAATGGTTTTGAAGATTTGTTGTAGGAAAGGAGATTGCATGAGACAAATGAAATCATGCAAGCTTTCCTACGTTGTACAAGAGAGGCTAAAAACATTTCACTGCAATGAACCTAAAGGGGTTATACCATGAATTATTTCCATGACAAAAGTCTTGAAAAGTTGTTAAAGCTGTTTTAAAGAAGATTGCAGTGTTTCTAGACTCTATTAATACTTTTTGGCATCATTTTTTGCTTCCAATATTCTTATCTTCACATCCATTTTTGATGGGGGTCCAGTTCTTGGTAATGTCACCGCTATGCCAAAATTAATCCACTTCTTAATGACGTCTTCACTATTTTGCATGGGATATGTAATGTCTTGGAAATGTTTTGGTCCCCTTCTCCGGACTGATACCTTTCAACAATCAGATCATTTTGATGTGTTGTAGACTCTTTAGGGACCAACTAAGAAAATCTCAGGAAAATCCTACAAGAGAGCAGAAATTTACATGGGGTAAATCAGAATCCCTGTAGATAGTGTATCGGAGTACTTACAACTACTAAATGTGATTTGCTAATTCTGAACTCAACCACATCCCCGTAAGTGTGGACACTTAGGCCGACTGCACTTGAGTGGAAAATCCGCGGCGGGATTTCCTGTGCAATTTCCGCCACTGGAAGCCTGCGGGTGAGTACGCGCTGGTCTCAGCAGGCGCTCGGGTCAGGTCCCGCGGTGAGAATCCTCGCCGCCGGATCCGACCCGCCCATCTGCTGGCGGCCTTATGCAACCATATTATTTTATTTTTCTTATTTTTATTTTTATACACTAAAGGATTTCAGTTTGTTTTTGTAATGAAATGTTACAAATAATGGGTCACACTAAGGCCGCCTGCAGACGAGCGGGTCGGATCCGGCAGCAAGAATTCTCGCCGCGGGACCCGACCCGAGCCCCTGCAGAGACGAGCGCGTACTCACCCGCGCCTGGCGGCCCCGGCTCTTTCATGTGCCGGCTGCATGCGCATGCGCAGACCAGAGGCGGCGGCCGGGTGAGTGCATGCCCCGCACAAAAATAGGACATGCCGCGGTTTGTTTGCCGCGCGAGATTTCGCGCGGCCAAACCGCGGCCGTCTGCATAGGAGTGCGTATTGTAATGCACTCCTATGCAAACTTTCAGTGGCGGAAATCCCGCGGGAAATACCACCGCGGGATTTCCGCCCATGTGCAGGCGGCCTAAAGGTGGAAATAAATCTGAAGTGATTCATCTTTTCAGATTTTTTAAATCATGGCCTGCCTCTGATTGGCTGAGCACTATGACCAATCGGAGTCATTCATTGAATGGCTGAGCACTGCCTTTGATTGGTCATGTGGACAAGGAGGAAAAAGCGGGGTGGAGCAAAACCCGTACAGTTGTGTTTGTTCTAAAAAATGATACTGTAAAAGTGGTGAAGAGAGTGAAGTGGTAACTTCAATAGTGGAGGTGCTGCCTGACCAGATGACGCACCACCTCCTGCTCCTGCCCTGGCTGACGCACACCCCACAGGCAAACATATCTAATTATTAACCCTTTTGGGACCCACCAATTGCTTGTATGTTTTAAACACCCGCTGAACTGACGGAGGGGCTATCCCCGAAATGCGTTTTCATAAGCTGATCACGTACTTTATTAAATAAAAGGAGAAGTTTGCTAAACCTTTGGTCACTTCCTATTTGCTTTAACCTGGAGTGTTGCACCTTCTCCACTGCCAGTTTTTTAGTTCTATTCTCTTTGATTGGTCATAGCACTCAGCCAATCAGAGGCAGCGCTTTCAGGAGGCGGGGATTTTTCAATTACCGGCCAGAAAAAGAGCAGTGCAAGGACCTGGAAGAAGACCCTGGAGATGAAGGTGCTACTAAGGTGAAGTATAATTTTTTTGTTTTTACGGCAGCTAGGGATGATTTTCGGGGCCGGCACTGACCCTGAAAATCATCGAGGTGGGGATTGCCTTCAACCCATTGCTTTTAATAGGGTGGCAGCAGCATCAGCCCAATTGGAAGCAATGGGATAGCATCACGCTCCTCTGCCACAGCTGTGATAGGTGTGGCAGGGGATTCCTTCATCCCCACAGGGAGTCCCATTCTCAGCTGAGGAGAGGTGAGTATAATTTTTTTACATTTTTAACACATTCTAGGGATGATTTTCAGGGAAGGGCTTATATTTAATGCCATTCCACGAAAATCCCTGCAGGGCCTGCCGGCAGCCCATTTCTTTCAATGGGACTGCAGAAGTGCCGATCCCATGTGACAGCTGTGGCAGGGGATTCTTTACTCTCCACGCGGAGTACCCTTGGCACTGATCACTGTGACAGTGCTGTCACAGTGTTCAGTGACAAGGAAACTCCCTGTGGGGAATATTTACACGGCAGCGGCAGAGAGGGGAGTATATATATTTTTTATTTATTTATTTTTACACAAACAGGGAAGGGCTTAGATTTCAAAAATCACTGCAGGGGTTGCCGGCAGCCCATTGCCTTCAACGGGGTTGCGGGTAGCAGCCGTGGCCCCATTGAAGGCAATGATCATGGACATGCATTCACGCGGATTTGTGCAGATACGTGGGTGTGCAGTTTTGTGTGCACCTATGTACAGCACACGCTCATGTGAATGCACCCTAAGGCAGGTGTTCACTGTATTCAGTTAGCTGCAAGGCTGTCTGGAACTTCTGATGTCTGACTGTGTGGTCTGGCATTGTTCGGCACTTGATTTTCTGATCATTTACTGTCATTTATTCAGTGAGAGCTGCCTGTGATTGGCTGAGCGCCTCAGCCAATCAGAAGCAGATCTTTCAGCAGGCGGGGATTTTAATTTCCTGCCTGCTCAAAGAACGTCATTGCAGAGCCAGGGACAGCGCAGACAGGACGCGGCTGAGCCCCGGCAGCTGATTCAAGCTGAGTTTTTGTTTTTTTACACTAGTTTGCCTTGTTTTTCAGGGAGGTGCTTATATTTAAAGCCCTTCCCTGAAAAACAATTACGGGGTGCCGGCAGCTAGATCCTCTACCGCAGCTGTCATCTGTGACCTCATGATTAGAGATGAGCGAACGTACTCGTCCGAGCTTGATACTCGTTCGAGTATTAGCGTGTTCGAGATGCTCGTTACTCGTGACGAGTACCACGCGATGTTCGAGTTACTTTCACTTTCATCTCTGAGACGTTAGCGCGCTTTTCTGGCCAATAGAAAGACAGGGAAGGCATTACAGCTTCCCCCTGCGACGTTCAAGCCCTATACCACCCCCCTGCAGTGAGTGGCTGGCGAGATCAGGTGTCACCCGAGTATAAAAATTGGCCCCTCCCGCGGCTCGCCACAGATTTGTTCTGATATAGAGGAGGGAAAGTGCTGTTGGTGCCGGAGCTGCTATAGGGAGAGTGTTAGGAGTATTTTAGGCTTTAAGAACCCCAACGGTCCTTCTTAGGGCCACATCTAACCGTGTGCAGTAATGTGGAGGCTGCTTTTTGCAGTGTTGCACTTTTTTTTTTTTTTTGTATATCGGCTGTGCAGAGCATTGCGCCCTGCAGTAATTATACATACTCCAGGGTCAGTAGTGGTGGTGAGGCAGGGACAGAAGACATATATTGTGAGGCAGGGACAGAAGACATATTTATTGAATATAGGCAGTGGGCCTTTGCAAAAACATTTGGGGAAAAAAATCTATTCGGGCTGCCTGTGACTGTTCTCAGTGTTCTGGGTCTGTGCTGGGTGTAGTTGTCCTCCTAATTCATACGCAGCCAGCTAAGTGTTACAGCAGGCTTGCGCAAAATTATTTCCTGGCGTTCCGTAAGCGAAGTCAGCCTCCAACCACAGGCCAATAAGCGGCACATTTAATTACAGCGTTCTGTTTCTGCACTACTGGTAATACACCATGCTGAGGGGTAGGGGTAGGCCTAGAGGACGTGGACGCGGGCGAGGACGTGGAGGCCCAAGTCAGGGTGTGGGCACAGGCCGAGCCAGTGCGGTGGCCAGGGGTAGAGGCAGGGCCAGACTGAATAATCCACCAACTGTTTCCCAAAGCGCCCCCTTGCGCCATGCCACCCTGCAGAGGTCAAGGTGCTCTACGGTGTGGCAGTTTTTCACAGAGACGCCTGACGACCGACGAACAGTGGTGTGCAACCTTTGTCGCGCCAAGATCAGCTGGGGAGCCACCACCACCAGCATGCGCAGGCATATGATGGCCAAGCACCCCACAAGGTGGGACGAAGGCCGTTCACCGCCTCCGGTTTGCACCACTGCCTCTCCCCCTGTGCCCCAACCTGCCACTGAGATCCAACCCCCCTCTGAGGACACAGGCACTACCGTCTCCTGGCCTGCACCCACACCCTCACCTCCGCTGTCCTCGGCCCCATCCAGCAATGTCTCTCAGCGCAGCGTCCAGACGTCGCTAGCGCCACTGTTTAAGCGCAAGCGCAAGTACGCCACCACGCACCCGCACGCTCAAGCGTTAAACGTGCACATTGCCAAATTGATCAGCCTGGAGATGCTGCCGTATAGGGTTGTGGAAACGGAGGCTTTCAAAAGCATGATGGCGGCGGCGGCCCCACGCTACTCGGTTCCCAGTTGCCACTACTTTTCCCGATGTGCCGTCCCAGCCCTGCACGACCACGTCTCCCGCAACATTGTACGCGCCCTCACCAACGCGGTTACTGCCAAGGTCCACTTAACAACAGACACGTGGACAAGCACAGGCGGGCAGGGCCACTATATCTCCCTGACGGCACATTGGGTGAATTTAGTGGAGGCTGGGACAGAGTCAGAGCCTGGGACCGCTCACGTCCTACCCACCCCCAGAACTGCGGGCCCCAGCTCGGTGGTGGTATCTGCGGCGGTGTATGCTTCCTCCACTAAACCACCCTCCTCCTCCTCCTCCTCCTCCTCCTATGCAACCTCTGTCTCGCAATCAAGATGTGTCAGCAGCAGCACGTCGCCAGCAGTCGGTGTCGCGCGGCACGGCAGCACAGCGGTGGGCAAGCGTCAGCAGGCCGTGCTGAAACTACTCAGCTTAGGAGAGAAGAGGCACACGGCCCAGGAACTGCTGCAGGGTCTGACAGAGCAGACCGACCGCTGGCTTGCGCCGCTGAGCCTCCAACCGGGCATGGTCGTGTGTGACAACGGCCGTAACCTGGTGGAGGCTCTGCAGCTCGGCAGCCTCACGCACGTGCCATGCCTGGCCCATGACTTTAATTTGGTGGTTCAGCGCTTTCTGAAAAGCTACCCACACTTGTCATACCTGCTCGGAAAGGTGCGCCGGGTCAGCGCACATTTCCGCAACTCCAAGACGGACGCTGCCACCCTGCGGACCCTGCAACATCGGTTTAATCTGCCAGTGCACCGATTGCTGTGCGACGTGCCCACACGGTGGAACTCTACGCTCCACATGTTGGCCAGGCTCTATGAGCAGCGTAGAGCTATTGTGGAATACCAACTCCAACATGGGCGGCGTAGTGGGAGTCAGCCTCCTCAATTCTTTACAGAAGAGTGGGCCTGGTTGGCAGACATCTGCCAGGTCCTTGGAAACTTTGAGGAGTCTACCCAAATGGTGAGCGGGGATGCTGCAATCATTAGCATCACCATTCCTCTGCTATGCCTCTTGAGAAGTTCCCTGCAAAGCATAAAGGCAGACACTTTGCACTCGGAAACGGAGGCGTGGGAAGACAGTATGTCGCTGGATAGTCAGAGCACCCTCATGTCTATATCTCAGCGCGTTGAGGAGGGGGAGGAGCATGAGGAGGAGGGGGAAGAGACAGCTTGGCCCACTGCTGAGGGTACACATGCTGCTTGCCTGTCATCCTTTCAGCGTGTATGGCCTGAGGAGGAGGATCCTGAAAGTGATCTTCCTAGTGAGGACAGCCATGTGTTGCGTACAGGTACCCTGGCACACATGGCTGACTTCATGTTAGGATGCCTTTCTCGTGACCCTCGCGTTACACGCATTCTGGCCACTACGGATTACTGGGTGTACACACTGCTCGACCCACGGTAAAAGGAGAACCTTTCCACTCTCATTCCCAAAGAGGAAAGGGGTTCCAGAATGATGCTATACCACAGGGCGCTGGTAGACAAACTGATGGTAAACTTCCCATCCGACAGCGCTAGTGGCAGAAGGCGCAGTTCCGAGGGCCAGGTAGCAGGGGAGGCGCAGAGATCAGGCAGCATGTACAGCGCAGGCAGGGGAACATTCTCCAAGGCCTTTGCCAGCTTTATGGCTCCCCAGCAAGACTGTGTCACCGGTCCCCAGTCAAGGCTGAGTTGGCGGGAGCACTGTAAAAGGATGGTGAGGGAGTACGTAGCCGATCGCACGACCGTCCTCGGTGACGCCTCTGCCCCCTACAACTACTGGGTGTCGAAGCTGGACACGTGGCCTGAACTCGCGCTGTATGCCCTGGAGGTGCTTGCTTGTCCTGCGGCTAGCGTCTTGTCAGAGAGGGTGTTTAGTGTGGCTGGGGATATCATCACGGATAAGCGTACCCGCCTGTCAACCGACAGTGCCGACAGGCTTACACTCATCAAGATGAACAGAGCCTGGATTTCCCCAGACTTCTCTTCTTCACCAGCGGACAGCAGCGATACCTAAGCAATACGTAGGCTGCACCCGCGGATGGAAGCATCGTTCTCTATCACCATCAAAAACGGGGACATTTTTGCTTCATCAATCTGTGTATAATATTCCTCCTCCTCCTCCTGCTCCTCCTCCTGAAACCTCACATAATCATGCCGAATGGGCAATTTTTCTTAGGCCCACAAGGCTCAGTCATATAATTTTTGTAAACAATTTTTATACGTTTCAATGCTCATTAAAGCGTTGAAACTTTCACCTCAACCAATTTTTATTTTAACTGGGCTGCCTCCTAGCCTAGTTACCAATTAAGCCACATTAACCAAAGCGATTAATGGGTTTCACCTGCCCTCTTGGTTGGGCATGGGCAATTTTTCTGAGGTACATTAGTACTGTTGGTACACCAATTTTTGGGGGCCCTCGCCTACAGTGTAATCCAATTAATTTTTAGCCCACCTGCATTACAGCTGACGTTACATCAGCTGTGTTGGGCACTGCAATGGGATATATTTATGTACCGCCGGTGGGTGCCAGGGAGCCACCCATGCCGTGGGTCCACATGGAGTTGTAACTGCATGTGTCCACTTCTAAAGAACCCCAGTCTGACTGGGGCATGCAGTGTGGGCCAAAGCCCACTTGCATTAAACATGACATTACCTCAGCTGTGATGGACACTGCAATGGGATACATTAATGTACAGCCGGTGGGTTCCAGGGAGCCACCCATGCTGTGGGTGCACACGGAATTCCCATTGCGGAGTTGTACCTGCCTGTGACTATTTATAAAAAAACGCAGTCTGACTGGGGCATGCAGACACCTTGACAGAATGAATAGTGTGTGGCACATAGGTTCCCCATTGCTATGCCCACGTGTGCAGCTCCTGATGGCGGTGGCACAGTATTATATTTCTCATTGCTTCTGTACAGCATTGTGGGCTATCGCCCTGCCCCTTTTAAAGAGGGTCGCTGCCTAGCCATGCCAACCCTCTGCAGTGTGTGCCTGCGGTTCCTCCTCATGGCAGACGCACTTATAAATAGACATGAGTGTGGCGTGGCATGAGTGCAGCTGAAGGCTGCGCAGGGCAAATTTGGTGTGCACTGTGGACACTGGGTCGTGCAGGGGGGGGTTGGGCAGCATGTAACCCAGGATAAGTGGCAGCGGAGTGTCATGCAGGCAGTGATTGTGCTTTGTTGGAGGTAGTGTGGTGCTTAGCTAAGGTATGCATTGCTAATGAGGGCTTTTCAGAAGTAAAAGTTGTTGGGGGGGCCCACTCTTGCCGCTATTATGGCTTAATAGTGGGACCTGGGAACTTGAAATGCAGCCCAACATGTAGCCCCTCACCTGCCCTATCCGTTTCTGTGTCGTTCCCATCCCTTTCTTGAATTGCCCCGATTTTCACAAATGGAAACCTTAGCGAGCATCGGCGATATACAAAAATGCTCGGGTCGCCCATTGACTTCAATGGGGTTCGTTACTCGAAACGAACCCTCGAGCATCGCGAAAATTTCCTCCCGAGTAATGAGCACCCGAGCATTTTGGTGCTCGCTCCTCTCTACTCATGATCTATGTGCTAAAATGTAATTTTGGTGCTGAATGCTGACTTGAGCATATCAGGATTAATTGGCTGGCGAGGAGGCAGGTGCCCCAGCCAATCAGCACTTGCACACACACATTTATTCTGGCTCTGCCTCACAGAGGATGCCGTTATGGTCTTTGTTTGAAGGTGTTTCTTGTTAAGTCAGTGGCTCCTATCCTTTTCTTCAATTCGAATAAGTCTGTTTGGCTTTAGTGTAATATCTATCTCCTAAATATTGTCTATTTAAGTATCTGTGTAACATCTGGTTCATAGAGTGCTACTATATCATCTAATTCTGCATATACCGTTGCACATTGTTTGCAGCCATTATCCCTGTTTTCAACTAGGGAAAGTCAGGATCGCCCTGATCAGGGCAAGTGCTCTGCTTTTAGGTAGGGTCTATTAGTAGGATAGGGTCAGACTTCCCTTTTTTCCCTACTTTTGCCTTCAGTATATACATATTGTATTATCTGTGTAAATTCATTCTGTGTATATCCATCCTTTAGGACAAATATATGATATCCAATCCGGACAAAGTGTTTTGCATCCAGCTTGGACATAACACCTCTTTTGTGTTAACTACTTTACACAATTTTGTATCATCTGCAAATATTGATCCTTACAATCCTTCTATGATGTTGTTAATAAATATATTAAAAAACATACTGCCCAATACTCACCTCTGTGTTACCCCACTAGTAATGGTGACCCAATGATGCACTTACTAAGAGCACTACTATGCGGCTGCTACTACTATTATGCTATATTACAATATACTATAGGCACATACTGAGAACATGACTGAGGCAGACACTAAAGCTTAAGTAATGTTATAATATACATCTTATAGGTTTCCTTTGATTAATCAGTATTTTCTCCAATAGGGAATGTGTAATAAAACTGCATTTTCATGTGATTACACTTGAGAAGGATTATACCAGCTTCAAACACATTGAGCTTATTCCCTGGTATTCACTGTCTACAGGGATCTCTTTTTGCTTTTTAAAAGGGCGGTAAATCATTTTTTCCTCGGCTTTCTCTGTGCCCCAGCAGTAGGTAACACAAACAAGCTGCTGTAGGTCTACGCTTCCGTAGGGAAACAAAAAAAGGAGTCAAAAGGTCTTTCCCCTTTCTAGTTCATGGGAACAGCAATGAAAGGCACAAAGAATAAGGGACCTATCATCTTACCGGCTGCATAAACAACTTCTTAACATAAAAGTAATCACACCAGGTATTCACAAAATGTTTTAATTAAGTTAAAATTAAAAATACATTTTTTTTGTAGTATCGTCTCGGCTAGATAGCTGCTGGATCAATCAGGATTTGGCCAGGTGCCCAGTGCTGACAGAGCAATCCATTTCTGAGGCTTTGTCGTACTGTTATTGCAGAAATAATTACCGCTTTTATGCCTTGTTTTTCTCCCTCTTGTAAGCCATGATTCAGGAGGAGATGTAGGAAATGAAACCAGGTATTGCTGGTGTGCAAAGTGCAAATTATATACGGATCTGAAAACAATACTGGAAATGAGTAGTGACTGAAAAGTGTTAAAAATAGGGATAAGATACATTTATATTTAAGCATATGGAGCAGTATGGAGCCTGTGCAATTGGAGCGTTTTGTCAAAAACTGTTTGCACAGCATCATTATATACAAACAACTTTAGGCCTCATGCACATGGCCGGGTCAGATAACGACTGTGCTGTCTTCTCTCTCTGCTCTGTGACGTGCCAGCTGGTGCACAGCTGCACATGCGCAGAACAGAGGCTCGCACAGAAATGGGGCATGCCGCGCGGATTTTCTGCGATCAAAATCGCGGCTGTCTGCATAAGATTGCATGCACGCATGCAATCCTATGGCAGAATGCAATTGTGGAAGTTCCGTGCAGGATCTCGCTGTGGAATTTCCGTCCGTGGGCATTGGACCTTAAAGGGTTTCTAATATTGTCCATAGCTCTTCAGTTCTCTTAGTGCAGCAGTGGTTAACGTTGCATTCAGGATGCTGAATATAGATAGAAATGTATATGTATACACAAATATGTACAGTACTGTGCAGAACTTTTTCTAGTGATACTTGCACACAGTTTGTGAAGTAACTCGGCAGAGAGATTGTTACAGACATCTCTGAGAACTAACAGATCTTCTGTGGATGTAGCTTGCTCACGTATTAGTGTATCTTGATGCCACCAGGAAGTCCTGGTTGAGCCAAGATTGACAGGGGGTGACGCCCCCTGTACCTGATTGGCTTCACAGCAGCCTTGGAAATAGGTCCTGGAAGGGCACTAAACAGGGAAAATACATAAAGCTGGGGCAAAATGGGCGGAAAATACCTACAGCAGACGCACTGCCACAGCTGCTACATCGGCACCGAGTCACTCGCCAATACCCACCTCACAGCTCTAGCGATGAGCTGAAAGTATAATTAAGCGCCTTTTCCTGCGCCACCGCCACCGGCACACCAGAGGACGCACCCACATCAGATTTCAGTACAACATACCGGCCGCTCCGCTGCAGGGTGGGGGGAACAGACAGTGTTATGCACCGGCCGCATAGTGCAGGAGCGCAGGCCGGCGCGCTTCCTCCTCCACCTCAGCCGGCATTCCTGGCGGTGGAGCAGAAGTGCTGACGGCGCAAGCTGTCAGGGGAGGGCCGAGCGGCGGAGCAGAAGCAGCGATAAGGGCGCCACCTGTCAGCGGGGGAGCGATGTCCAGGGAGCTCAGAGTCCCGCCGGAGGAGCAGAAGCACTGACAGTTCTGCTGGCGGAACCCACGCGGTGATGGTGGCAACAGTGACCGGGGGGCATATTATTATATTTCAAAACGGTAGTGTGACCTAGGACCTTCCTGCCTTGACCCTATCAGGAGCTGGTGGTGTGACAGGGGCGTTTCTCCTGTCAAACCACTAGCTTCCGGTGGCGTCAAGAAATACTAATACCACTTGCTCAAATCCTTCTGTCTCTTCGTTTAATCCCAGACAGACTGGATGATGTGAGATCAGGGCTCTGTGGGGCCATAGCATCACTTCCAGGACTCCTTGTTCTTCTTTACTCTGAATAATGACATTGGCTGGATGTTTGGGATTGTTGTCCTGCTACAGAATACATTTGGAGTCAATCAAAAGCCTTCTGTTTTTGAAAATGATTCTTACTTTGCAACATATTTTCCACACCTGATTAAACTTTTTGCACAGTACTGTATATTTTACCAAGTAGCCCTGTGTGAAAACTAATTGCACACCTAAATTTAAAGTTGTTCCAAAATCTTCATTTCTCACCTATTAGCAGGATAAATATCTGATCGGTGAAAACCTGACAAATGGGACCCAGACCGAGCACAAAAACAGGAGTCCCATGTCCCCCTTTCCTCCTTACTGCAGTAAGGAGAAGGGTGAATAAAGCAGAGGTTAAGCTTGCGTACAGTCACTCCATTCATCTCTATGGGACTGGCGAAGATAGTTAATTAGAAAGTGCTCAGCATCTCTGATAGTCCTGAAAGGTACTCTTTTGATCCTCCTATTGGGTTACCAAAGCCAAAAGATTTCTCTCTGCCTGGAGGGCCATATCCATCCAGTTGCTGGCGACCTCGTACTGGCTAAGGAAGAGGTGGTTGCATGAAAACACACCAATTGCTGGTACCAGTGAACTGCTGGGAACAACTGTACTTTTGTAGTAATAACAGCTACAGTCAGTCACTGGGCTTGGTCACAAATCTGAGTTCACGCCGGGTGGTGCAGCTCGGTAGGGATGCGGTGGCTTCTGTCTTTTGACACATTTTTTGGGGAGGGAGTAGTGGAGATAACCAGACCAAGGATTGTGGCATCTGTTGTGCAGCTCTCCCCTTTGTTATGGCATTAATGCCAACACCATCTCAATTACTCTCTCACAGGAACTGCCTGCCTATACTCGCCCATTATCTCTATTTTTTACTTTGTCACTAATCTCCTGGTCACATTACCTTACAGCCTATTTTATGACTACATTTATGAGCCACTAAGCTTTCCCACTGTGCCGCACCACCAGTCATTCATAATATACCATTTTCTTCTCTGTTAAGGAAACAGTCACTAAACATAGTAACAACTAAAACTTAAATAAAAAATAGAAAACAATAAAACTCTGTTGTAACCCCTTACAGTTCCAGAGAGTTGATTAGCATGCATGCCCGGCCACCACTGCGTTGAAGCGAATGCAGTGAGAAGGAAAGTATACACAGCATGCACAGTAAAAAACTATCTTTTTTAAGATTTTACGTCATGGTCACCAATTTCAAAAAGGGCAGAACTTGGTGGAAGAGGACTTAGCCTTCTGTGGCCCGACAGATTTTTTTATAGTTTACTCCAAAAGCTGGCATAAATTATAGTGCAAATCTCCGTCAGCTTACAGTTCATAAACAACTTCTCACCATAAAAGTAATCACACCAGGTATTGACAAAATCTTTTACTTCAGTTCAAATCAAATATACATTTTTTTGGTTGCAAATTTGCTTTTCTGGCGAATTGGCTGACCAAAGATGCACCAGATTTATTACCAAAGGCATTTGTCTGTTAGTAAATTTAGGCAAATCTGAATCCAGCACACTGCTGCTAAAGACTGATGTAAGTGTTGCGGATAGGTAGTATTGCAACACAGATTCAGGATATGATGCAGTAGAAGGAGTTACAAAACGTTTTTTATTTGCTTATAAAGAAATGAATATGAGTAATGTTATAATAACAAGCAAGCGGGTAGGTTCACCTGTTGCTAGCTATGACTATCTAAATCTTAGGATTAATACCTTTATGTATTACCTTTATACCAATAAGAAACAATAATACTTTGCATTTAGCACAAAATAATAACAGCACCAACAAAGGAGTAATGCTGTAAGCAGATCAATCCTGTAGACCACAAATATAAATCTCATAATGTAATGTGCAGTTAGCCCGTGAAAAGGTTAACATTTCACTTTCTGTAGTCAATACTGTCTCTTTAAATATCACCGTCCATAACCTGGATTTGAGCACTCGGAATTAACACAATGTCAGTGTCCGTATTATAAACCCTTCCTATAGCAGGAATACTAAGATATCATCCCTACTGGTGTACACATCTAGCAGTTTTACTGAGGTCGACCTAACTTACAACTTGAAGCCAATGTACTCCTTGATGCCCTCCTTGGTCTTGATTTGTGGCTCTACTGCACAATCCTATGCACAGTGCTCTCTTCCTTCTCTAAACAGCCCTTCTCTAATCCAGAGGTTCAGGCTTCTGCTGCCCCTGCCTCTCTGATAGCAGCAGCTCTTCTGCAGATTGTTGCATCCTTTCAGCAGCACTTCAGCTCACTTACACAGTATCTGCACTGAGCTGCAGCAGGAAACTATCTTTTTATAGTGCTGACATCATCATACTAGAAAGTTCCCATGGAGCATGCTTAGTTCAGTTTGGAGCGGCGATCTTGGTGCTCCATTGTGAAGCCTAGTACATCCTTTAGTGGAGCCCCTTACATAAGTTCACCAGTCTTTTGTAAATTACCCCAAAAGAATAGTGTATAAAAGGCCAGTCTTAATACATCTAGGCCCATGTCAGTACATGGAATTTGGAGCTCCGCATCAGAATTATAGACTGACTATTAAGAAATATCCTAAAATTTTCAACATGTTAGATCTGAAAGGAAATTGTCTTTAAAAAGAGATTTACTTTAAATCCTGAAATACATGTTTTTTATACAATAAAACATAAAACAGCCAAAAGGGAAAAACTATGGTACAGTACATATTAGGTTTACTAAGTTGAGAATTTGTATTATCCTTGAATGGTAAGTAAAAATAAACATGTATGTCGGGGTCTTTTATTCTACTATTCCTTAGATGTATGACTCGCCTTGTTCTTTAGCTGTTTGTATATATTTATAATGAGGACCCGTGGACAGATGTTCATAAATAATAAGCAAGTAGTGATACATTTGAGTCCCCATGACAAGTGATAATGTAAAAGTATGCTTGAGATAAGTTGATCCAGATGTGCATTTTTACAATGAGTGTCTTACAAAATGGATCAGTTGCCACAATTGTCATGTGATTCTCTGTTGCGCTTGACATAATAAAAACCAGCATGACAACAAGTCTCTACATTATAAGCTTTCAACTTGAGTATGTTGGGTTTTTTCAGCTCCAGTGCAGAGGGCACATTACTGTTGGAACTTTGAAAATAAACATCCCGGAACATAGTAAAGGTATGCCGCAGGGGCAAAGGGGTCATTTAGTGAATACTGAGGTGCAAAGTTTGCACTAAAATGTAAATTCTAGCCACTGATCATTCATTATTTAGTAGGCTACAAGCAGCTCACTGATGGCAAATCACTGGGTAGAAATCTATTAATATTCGTGAATGTTTGTTATAATGTATAGTTAAAGAGATGACAAGTTATCACCCATCCATTTGATAGGGAACAAGTAACTGATAGTTTGCTGGGTGTCTGATCGCTATGACCTCCACCCATAGCCAAACAGGTATCCCATGCCCTATTGTCCAAATGGCGTGGCAGTCAAACATGAGCACTGCTGTTTCATTCGTCTCTAGGAGACTGTGCTATCTCCAGACGTCCCAAAGAGATGAATGAAGCAGCAGTATGTGTGCATAACTGCTCCTCTCTTCAAACGGGGGGACATGGGACCCCTGTCCTGGCAAACGGTTGAGGTCTCAGTGGTCAGACCCTCCACAATCGATCTGTTATCACCAGAGGCGTAGCTTAAAGCTCCTGGGCCCCAATGCAAAATCTGTAACAGGGCCCCCAACTATAATGCTTTATTCATACTACTAGGCTTATTACATGGAGACGATGGGCCTTATATGCCCCTAAGGGTCCATGGTTGCCTGGGTGCAACCGCATCCCTTGCATCCCTATAGTTACGCCCCGATCATCTATCCAGTGGATAGGTGATAACTTGCTATTACTGAAATAATCCTTTAAATCCTCTATGAATATATGAATAAGGCCAAATGCATCTCAAATACAAAATACAACTTGTCATGTACACCTGATAAAAAATATGCTACCATTCAATGTACACAGCTCCTATGCAGACCTATGTTCATTGGGTTGATGCAGCTGCTTAGGGGCGTACCTATAGGGTGCAGTCACTAATGGGCCATGGAACCTTAGGAGGCCTAAAGACCCCTCTATCATGAAAACACCAGTATTCTAAATGGGCACATGGATCGTTAGGGGCCATGTTACAGATTTTGCATTGGGCCACCTACCTGCTAGTATTGCAGCAATGGGCCACTTAAGAGACTCATCAATGCAGAGGAAAGTTGCGGGTTGGCCCCCATGCGGAACTTTTGCATTCCGCCCCACAAGCCTTTACCTATATCTCTGCAGCTGCTGCTTCATGGTTGCAGACTCCAAACTACTTCCTATGCAAATTGTGCAGTAACACAGGGATTCTGTAGGAGAAAGTGGCCACTGCTACTGGAGAACATAAAACAATAGCGCTTTCTGTTGTCTGTTAGCTTGCACAAAAATGACTGAAACAATGTTTCGAGTCCATGGCTCACAATCAATGGCAGGGTAGACTTGAAATGGAATGTTTTATATAAAAAAGATAGGCAATTGTCTCTAACTAGTTGCAAACCAAAGGACCAATACACTGTTCTCACATGGCGGCCACCATCTATCTAGATCCACCCCTGTCCGTACAAGTTGGAGGTCATATGGAACCAATTATACAGTCTTGTATATGAGAGTTAACTTCTGATTTACTAACATTTTATAAAATGACTCTGCTGTCACACAATCAACAGCAATCATATCTGTAATACAAAAGGATGACTCCAGTAGACAGATTATGTGTGATGATAGCAAAATGTCACTCTAGAGAATGATGGCTACAGTAATCCTGATTGACATGGGTAATGCGGATCCGTGAAGGCCTACAAGAGCTTGGTTCATCCCCATGCTCTTCTTTACATTGGTTTTATTACCAGGACAGTAACTTTTGTATATAAAGTAGAGATAAGATGATTCCAGATTTTCCTGTAAGACGTTATGAGTCTGCCAACAGTTCTACTGGAATCTGTATTCGGCGTGAACAATGTTTTTAAAACATGGACATAATTATCACGTCTTGTTATTCAGTTGTAGTAGGCAATTATCATTCATTCATATTTTATAGCGTGTGCTGGAAAATGCACACAAAAGATCCCATATAGTAATACATTAATGCCTATGGCAATGTGTTAGAGTGCAAAGCATTATTAAAAAATAGATAATATTCATTATAAACATATTACATAATTCAAAAGAACAAGATTGCTTTTTGGGCTTTTGGAGATGAGCGTGGATTATACATAATACTGAAAACAAGAGAATTGAAATGTGTAATGTGTCTGTTGCAGTGGAGACAGAAGTTTGTCAAGAATATTCTTTGTGTTAAAACTGTTAAGCATCTTATCATTGCCTCATTGTCACTTCTCTGTCTATGGCATACACAATAGTACAGGGGCGTAACTATAGAGGGTGCAGGGGATGCGGTTGCACCCGGGCCCAGGAGCCTTAGGGGGCCCATAAGGCCTCTCTTCTCCATATAGGGAGCCCAGTACTATGAATAAAGCATTACAGTTGGGGGCCCAGTTACAGGTTTTGCATTGGGGCCCAGAAGCTTCAAGTTATGCCTCTGTGCAGCATGGTTTAGGTATGAGTATGGGTACAGATACAGATAGAGGGGGGCCCCAGCTCAACTTTTGCATCAGGGCCCCTGAGCCTTTAGTTACGCCCGTGCAATAGTATATTAAGAGTCCTTTTTACAGGATGACTATTGGGCGCTTCAAAACTGTAGCCTGGAGCAGTGGTTTTCAATGTGGGCTTTCTTGCCCCCTGGGGGGCGTTTTTACTTCCCAAAAGAGTGGTGAAATGAAAAGGGGTGCCAGAGAGGCGTTGGAACATAAAGGGGGTGGTACGTGGGTGTTCTGTGTTTGCTTTGTTGATTTTTTTTTTTTGTCTAGTAACTAGATTTTCCTAAAAATTTATTGTGATACCTCAATTTTCATCGATAATCTGTCCGCAAAAAATCGGTGTAATCTGAAACCGTTGAAAACCGAGGCATTATTTCCATAGTAATCACATGTAATGGGAGTTGTGTGCAGCCTGCACGCCTCGATCAATATAATGTATGACTTTCATAACTCCATGACTCCCCTACAGATCAATCACTCTTCATAACACTGGATAACCAACAGCACAACCTAACCCGCTGTATTCCATAGTGCCGCTGATTGGCTGGAACTGCTTTAAACTTTCACTTGTGTGGGTCTCTGGGAGTTGTAGTCTTAGTCGACGCCAAGTGTCTTTTTAGAACACTGATATAAACTGCAACTCCCAGAAACCCACACAATTGAAAGTTCCAGCTAATCAGCGACATTATGGAATACAGCAGGTTAGGTTGTTCTTTAGGCTATCCAATGTGATTGATCCGTAGCGGAGTCATGGAGTAATAAAAGTCATCATTATGCATCATTATATGATAGAGGCATAAGCAGTGCATTCTTGCAGCATACTTTATCAAAATGTCTGAGAAGAAGAAATGCCGTCAATATTCAAATGAATACTTGAAATGAAATACGGATTCATCGCTTCTCCTACAAATGGACAGCTTCCCTTGTGCCTCGTTTGTGAAAAGGCATTTTTGTATAAAGCTATGAAGCCTTCGAGACTGAGTGATCACATTGCAAAACTGCATTCGGACAAAGTGGGTAAGCCTATTTTATTCTTCCGAGGTTTAAAGTCAAAGTTTGAGAACTGCAAACTGTAGGCAAGCTATTTGGAAAATCTGCTCTCAATGCTGACAAAGGCCTCCTTGCTTCCTATAAAGTCTCTTTATTAATAGCGCAATTTGGCAAATCACATGCTTTTGGAGAAACACTTGTGTTACCCGCAGTTAAAGAGATTGTCAGTATTATGCTAGGGTCTGACACGTGTGCCATGGTAAAATCGATTCCTTTGAGGATTGACACCGTTTCAAGAAGAATTTGAAAACTCTTGGTCATTTTTAGAGACAGGTTTTCACAATTAATGCTAATCTGTTAAACACGATCAAACTTTCCATAAAAAGTATTCATTATTTTAATTAATTTTAAGGTAAACTTTGACTGGGTTTAAACTAGTAAAGCTTGGGGGACACTGGCCACCATTCCAATACCTAAAGGGGGTGCTGGGCTGAAAAAGGTTGAGAACCACTGGCTTAGAGCATGCTTGCCAACTCTAAAAGTCTGGGAGACTCCCAGGAGAAAAGGAAGACCTGCAAGACAACATTAGGGGAGTAATAGACTGAACTGGATGGACATATGTATTTTTTCGGCTTTACATACTATGTTACTTTGTAGACTCCCAGAAAAAGAGGCAAATATTCTGGGTGCCCGACATCTGTGGCAGCATGTGGGAGTGAACAAGACTGCAGGAAGGAAGTGAGTATCTGCACATTTAGTCTGAAATTTGTCTTTATTTTATGGATGTGGTTAGGGGTCTTTATTTAAATAAAAATAGGTTCTGGGACTTTACTATTGATGGTCTATTCTTAAGATAGGTCACCAACAGTTGATCAGCTGAGGTCTGCCATTTGGAATTCCCACTGATGAGCTATCATCCGGGTCCACTATCATTGCGGTCAGAGCTGGAAGCAAACAGCTCAGTCCGTATTGCAATGGCCTGAGTTGGTAGTGCAGGCACAGCTCCCATTACATTCAATGGAAGCTGCACCTGCAATACCAACCTGGGCCACTGCAATATGGACAGAGCTGTCTGCTTCCGACTCAATCTGCAGTGACAATAGGCCTGATATCAGTTGATCAGTGGGGATCTCTGCCATCAACTATAGATGATCTATCTTGAGGATTGGTCATCAATAGGTCAAGTCCCAGAAAAACCCTTTATGGAGTCTGGGATCTGCATTCATTTAGGAGGCCTGGTCTGGGATCTGTTTTAGTTTAGCTAGTCTGGCCTGGGTCTTGTAGTTGTTTAAGGGGTGCTCTGAGGTCTGTATTAGTTTAGGAGGTCTGGTCTGTGATTTGTATTTGTTTAGGGGGTTTAGTATTGGATCTGTATTCATGACGGGGGTTATAGCCACTATTTGTGATTCAAATGGCATATGTTGCAGAATGTCATAATGTATGAGATTAAAAAAAGCTTTTTCATGTGATACTTCACATAGCGTTTTTCAGAATCTCTTTCATGTCTCTTCTAAAAGTTGGCAAATATGTATTAAAGGGACTGTCCAGGACTTCCAATTGAAAGGTTGCAGTGTGGCTGTCACTGGCATTGCAGTTCATCCCATTCAGGTTAACAAGGCTGATCAGAGCTGAAAAGCAGTAGCAGGCACAGCCACATCTGTATATTCAGTGCTATGCCTGGATAAAAAATAAAGATTTATCTGATAACATTTTTTATTTTTAGTAATATTTTTACAGAGAGCCAGAAGGGGAGTGATAGATTTGGTTGATGATGTTAGCCCCACGGTGGCTATTATTAAAGGGGTTGTCCCGCGGCAGCAAGTGGGTCTATACACTTCTGTATGGCCATATTAATGCACTTTGTAATATACATTGTGCATTAATTATGAGCCATACAGAAGTTATAAAAAGTTTTTTACTTACCTGCTCCGTTGCTGGCGTCCTCGTCTCCATGGTGCCGACTAATTTTCGCCCTCCGATGGCCAAATTAGCCGCGCTTGCGCAGTCCAGGTCTTCTGCTCTCTTCAATGGAGCCGCTCGTGCAGAATGCAGGCTCCGTGTAGCTCCGCCCCGTCATGTGCCGATTCCAGCCAATCAGGAGGCTGGAATCGGCAATGGACCGCACAGAAGAGCTGCGGTCCACGGAGGAAGAGGATTCCGGCGGCCATCTTCACAGGTAAGTAGAGAAGTCACCGGAGCGCGGGGATTAAGGTAAGCGCTCCGGTAAGCTTTCTGTACGTCCCTGCATCGGGGTTGTCTCGCGCCGAACGGGGGGGGGGGGTTGAAAAAAAAAAAAACCCGTTTCGGCGCGGGACAACCCCTTTAAGTGAAGCAGTCCCCAAATGGGTACACTATAGTGTGGAATTAGGATGATGGTGAAGGTCTGGTCTTTGCTCCCTGGTGTGATGCCTTGGTGCAGCGTGATACCCTCCAGTGGAAGAGAGTTCAAGTAGACAGAAAGGGTAACAGTTAAAGGGGTTCTGACACAAATAATGTTTTTATGCTTTAGCAGCCATTGTTCCCTGGTGTGCCTAATGGACCCAGGGAACCCATGGTTTAATGGCTGCTAAAGCATAAAAAAATAATACTTACCTGTTCTTCTGTTGTTGTTGACATCGGGGGGGTCATCTCCCGGCAGGCAGTCTTCTTCCTCTACGAGCCGCGCCGCTCCGGGATCGCGCGCATGCGCAGTGGAGAGGTGCCCTCTGACAGGAGTCAGGACGGGCTGTGTCTCCACTGCGCATGCGCAACACTCCGGAGTTCAGCAGGACGGACGGGCCGCCCACAGTAAGCACTGCTTGTGACGTGCTTGCTGTGGGCGGTCCGTCCGTTCACCTCGGAAGTGCCTGACGGATGGACCAGAGCAGGAAGCGGTCTTTTTGACCGCTCCTGCTCTGCTTTAAAGGCACAGAAGAACATGCCGGCTGGAGGGGACATGCCTGGCGATCGGGCCAGGCCAGGCCAGGCAAGGTGAGTACAATTTTTTATTTTTGATGTCAGAACCCCTTTAACTCACTTTTGTTTAGTTCAGAAACAACCTCATAATGATGAAGACACAATTCTTTATACAAACAAATCCAAAATCAGCTCCTGAGGGTGGTAGCTTTTAGTGCTGCTGCCTATCTGCTGAAGCAAGTGGTTGGTGCTGCTGTATGGTGCAGTGGTGAAAACAGAGGTGGAGGCAGTACATTGTATAAAAGTATAACTTCACTGTACTCTACTTGGTTTTGTAACTCCATAGGAAGGCACTTGTATTTAAATGTTTCATAGTATAACTGGAAATCACATGCATAGCAAACTCAAGGTTTATGCACCTGTAATTAGGTCTCACTCCTATTCCATATATCCGAAATTGTACATCACAGGATCACTTCAGAGGGATAAGACACTTTGACTCTCTCTTCACTACCCATTTTTATCATAGCACTTCATTATCCTAAAACTTCATCATCATCCTTGTACTCCACATTACTATTTCCGAGGCCCATAGCATGGTAACATCATGGCTAAATGCACCATAGGTGCCAGGGTAAATTGCTAAATTTTGGAGGTCTGCGTCCCTGTGGACTTGGATGTGCCTTAGAGGCAAACCAACATCTCTGCCATAGAAACGCTCTCCCACATGCTTTTGTCTTCGCATAAGCGCTGTTACTTCAAGTTCCTTATACCCGTTACATCATTTCACCAACACATTTCACTCCATCATTCCAGTTCTATGGTGATGTCAGCAACTTCAGAGACCGAATTCCTTGTGGGGAAGGAGACTCCCTCACCTTCCACATAGTCTGTCACTTTCAAGTGCTGGGTCCTCAGGTTCCACTTGCTGATATGGGGATGGCATAATAGCAGCCCTCTGTTACAACGCCAGCTGTCACATCCTCTATGCTGCGCTGTGTTGCTGCTGATTTTACGAGCAGTGCCTGATGACCTGTGATAATTCTTTTGATAGATCCAAATTAGGCACTGGTGGACTCGCGAGAGGCGATGGGATAGGGGTGTTAGAATATTCATTCAGCTGAATACATGTTCACATGAACATTCACACAAGCATGTGAATATTTGCTCATGCCTTCACATCACCCCCTTACACTTCTCCATAGTACAAATGTGGGTTTTTGACCACAGCCTCAGAGTTTCCCGCCAACACTAGGCACCTATTCTCCCTCAGCAGCCTAACCCTGGAAATATCTACAGAAGTCCATGAGGATCTATCCCCCAAACCAGCTGATTTAATAACTTTGCAGTACACCACTATCTGCTCTCTTCTGATTTTTCTAGAACTTTACAAGAAATTACTCAACTTTTGCTCCTCCTACCTTCATAATACTGATTGACTGATGGGCTGAAGGCTGTGATACGAGTCTACGTGATCCCTCTCTAAACTAAACTCTACTCAAGCCACCACCTTCAAGTCAAGACAATAATACAATATATTAGACATTTAAAGGCACATATGCACACAGTCATTCTGCAGTAACACTTCTGGGTTGCTACATTTCCTTCAAAATAATTGACATTTAGATTATGCATAAAGGCTATAAGCAAATAATGTATGTGCTTATTAAATATGTAAATGTTATACAATGTACTATACCATAAATAATGCTAAATAAAATACAGTAACAGCTACATAATATGTTGAACACAGATACTTCAGTAAGACACGGTTATCTCTTTGTGAAATCTTAAGGCAAATAACTGGTTTACTTCTACCATTCTTTATTGTGCTTGTGTTTAAGGAGGTCCGCTGATCACTAGATTGAGTGGATTCCAGTCAACCTTTCACACAGTCAAGCAAAAATGCTTGATTAGAGCTGTGGTATAATAGAAGTACAGTCGGTCCATTTAAACTCTGCGGGAGTGACAATTACAGCCTGTGTGCAACGCTTCATTCAAACTCCTTCTACAGTCTTGATCCTGGGGAGGGAACATGAAGACTGGCATTTGTTAACCAGACAAAGACCTCAGTCGTAGCCAATAATCATGGAAAAGTCATTGAGACAGCACATCCGAAAACTTGACCTGTTTATTCACCCATTGCAAAGGGTGAATAAACCGATCAGGTTTTTGGATGTGCTGTCTCCAGGACTTTTCCATGATGCACTGAACAGCATGTTGGCACAGTTTATAATTCATTGTCATTGCCCGTGTGGTTTCGCAGCCGCTCTTACCAGGAAAATTGTGCAGCCAATTTTTCAATTAATTTGAAACCATGCCAAACAATATCTCAGCACATTTCTCTGCTGTACTATGACTGTGTTGCTCTGTAGCCCTACTCAAAGCCCAGGGGTGTAGCTAAAGGCTCATGGGGATCTAGGTGCAAAGACTCAGTTTGGGGCCCCTCTGTGCAACTTCTTTTTATGGCTGCTAGTAAGATTCCATATGTAACTTTCTGCTACATCACTGTCTCTCTTCGGCTGCTCACGGTAAATGTAAATGAAAATCAACATGAGAAATTTGTGTGGTTGGCACAGACTTCGGACATGGATTTTCATTTGTTAGAACCGCTGATCCATATGCAGATTTATGTATACATGTGACTGGTCACCAGATCATCACATCAAAAAGTCCTTTATCCTCAAAGATATCTCTTCTTCTGCTTTCCTGTAACAATCCGCTGGTGCCTTCTTTGACTGTAAGCTGGTCTGGCGTCCCTCTCTCATTGCACTTGGGGCACATGCCCCCTCTGCCCCCCCCCCCCCCCCCCTAGCCACATCTCTGTGTGTCAATATCTGGTTTTAATTAGTAAAAATAATATAGGTGATATGATACCTTTAAGAAAATTCATGAACACCGGGACTCAGGAACACTGCGAAGTTTTCATTTTTAGTTGAAGGAAGACTTTTCTATAGAACCAGACATCACTTAGTCGTAATTCTTGCTCCTTTTCTACGTCGGTGTCCAAAATGTTACATATTTATACAGCAACTATCCAAAAAATGTCATAAAAACCACCATGGAACTGTTTTTCTTACTGACAAATGTGTAGAATGGGCTGTTTTTGGATTCAAGTCAAGTTCTGGTCTTGGCAAATCCCTGCCAAACTTTCCACATCATTACCAAGCAATACTTCAGAAACATCTGGTTATTCATTGCACAATCATACAATTTTTCTCGAGGTTTATAAATTCAGTTTTAATACGTATCATTACGCTCGGAGGAAAGTTTGTCGGAAATGTGGTCATAACCTTTCATTTTCCTAAAACGAAAAAAAGTTCATGATAGCTCCACTAAATAACTGCAGTACATTAAAGTTTCGCAAGCGTATCGTCACTTATTAGAGTTAAATGATTGTTCTAGAAAAAAAAAGCACCTTGTACCACGACTTGCACTGAAAAATAGTTCACCTTCAGGTCACTGTGCAACAGATCGTAGCCAGAATACTTGAATGCTCTCTGGGAAAAGGGAGACAATTTTTTTTTCTTCTTTCTGAAAAAGTGGTTATCATTTCCAGAGCAACATAAACCTTGTGTGTTTTCTTAAGGAAATGAGTCATTTGTTGTTTTTGGCCCTTTCTCTATTTTCTCAAATTTTTCATATTTTAACTGCCTAATAGATTTTGAAGGAGCCAAAAGAAAAACCACCTCTAGACTGGCAGAGCATCGTAATTAAGGGATCAATGGTTTTACAAAGCAATTACAGGCAAGCCAAGATTGTGGAAAGCCGTCCATGACTTTTTATGAGTAAAGGAGACCATTGCCATAATGAGTACATTCATTCTCCCTGACAGATAAAACAATAGAGGTATACAGTATGTTCTTATAATGATGATGTTGAGTTTTTATTGCATCTTTTGAAATGCCTCCAATAAGCAGGTTTCTTATGACTCTCTTAGCCCTATTCTCTTGTCAACCTTCACCATATTTTTATGCCTCTGGTTCCCCTCTGTCATTACAGTATTGATCGTCTCTCCTCTCACAACATGATCTCTCCCGAGTAGTCTCTGATCCTGAACAACCTTGGTTTTAACCTGATTTGTCGCAGAACAAATGTTAGTTAATGTTCTTAAACACACTTTCTCCTGCTACATGAGACAGATTGCGATGTTAGTCAGTACCTTACTGTAACTATTAATCGCTCTTAGAGGTTATAGTTGATACAACTTCCATAAATTAACATTGGCTATTCAGAAAAGCAAAAATGTTATATACTAAGGCCTCATGTCCACGGGTGAGTAGCATTCCGTATGCAGGAGCCCACAGCGGAATCGGACCCTGCCCGCGGCCAAGGATCCTGCTTAACCACCTGGGTCTTCTTTTTTCTCTACTGCGGATGTGTGTGGAAGCGCTAGGCGGCCCGTCATAGCATTAGAGGTGAGCGAACGTACTCGGTAAGGCCGATTTCGCAATCGAGCACCGCGATTTTCGAGTACTTCGGGGGCGCTCTCCCCATCTCCCCCCCACTCACCCACAGCGCCCCCGAGTACTTTTCACCCGAGTAGTGAAGTACTCGAAAATCGCGGTGCTCGATTGCGAAATCGGCCTTACCGAGTACGTTCGCTCATCTCTACATAGCATATGCACAGTAGAGTTTTTCTTTTTTAAAACTCCTGCTTTCCCGCAGAATCTGCAGCCCATCTACAATGACAATTGCAGTAGGGCCGCGGATCGGATGGCTTCCATTGACTTCAATGGAAGCCGTGCGTGTGGTAACCGCACTGAAATGAAGCATGCTGCAATTTGATTTCTGCACTCAAAGGTCTGCAAATCAAATTTGCATGCTTTAATTAAGTTGTGGACACCCATGTTTCCCTTTTGGTGGCTTGAACTGCGGATCATCCGCTCAGGTGCCCCATGCGGATTCCGGAATTCAAATCTGCCCATGGTCGTTGGGCCTAAGGGTAGTCTGATCTAGCTGATGTTCCTATGGGGACTCAGGCTATGCCACAATGATGTGCCCCTAGTACAACAGGGCCAGATCCCCAACTCGATTATTCAATTCTAAGCGCAAAAGAATTAGCGTCCAGATTTTTCGTTCGGAATCTAATTCTCTCACTTCCCAATGTCATAGAAACTTGGAATTTGGCACCAGCATTGATTATGTCATAAATTGGAAAAGTTAATGGGTCCCAAATCGATTATTCCATTATAAGCACAAAAGAATTAGCGTCCAAATTTTACGTACGGAATCTAATTCTCTCTTCCTGATGTCATTTTATATAAAGGAAACGTCACATGGTTACCTCCACGTGGGGTTTCCTGGGTAACGCAAAGAACCATGCAAAATGGTTCTAAAGTAATCACGACTTCATAAGATTTTCCGTGTGAACACCAGATAAACACCAGTACCAAATTAACTCGGGCGAAGCCGGGTATATCAGCTAGTCTACAATAATGTTATAATATCTGTTGAAAGGATAGAAAAAAATGCACTAAAAGTTTAATAATGAAAGGATACTTTGCAGACAGTGTAAGTTAATGTAGCTGCACACATCAAGTAACCTAGTTGACGATAATGTGTATGTGGGCGGCTCAACTTTTTCCTGACATGATGTCAGAGGAAAGAAGGATCAGGCATGTTGAATTTCCGTAGAAAAATCCAGCTCATCCAAAGTTTGGAACAACATATAAAAACAAACATACGTTTTTGTGAGTCACGGTCATCCTCTCTATATTCATTAACAATTTCTAATGATTTTGCAATAAAAGTTTTTGATATTACTATATGCTGTTCCAAAATCTGGATGAGCTTTATTTTTCTATTAGATTTCTGTATGCGGTTGCTCAGACGGATCCATACTCTGCCCTTTCAAGTTTGGAGGGGGTTAGTGAGCTTCCATTTTTCATGTTGAATTTCAATGCCTGATCCTGTTGATACTTGGAAGATAGGCTGAACGGTCATGTGTATGGGACAGCCGTGAGAAGAAGCTGTCGAGAGCACGATTGGTCATCCGAAAGTTGGTGAATGTGTATGGGCAGTGACTATTTTTAATTTTTAACACAATAATACATAAACTCTTAAAGAAAATCCAATGGAAAGCAGAATCTGCATAAGCTATGTAACAAAGTATATTAAGACTTATTGAAAATGTAATATACATTTTAAATGCATTTCTACTAAAAGTGTCAGCTGGAACATGTTGTTCAAACTGCAGACAGCGTGTCACAGAGCAGGAGGAGCTGAATAGGTTAATATATATCGTTTTGTAGTGATAGATTCAGTGTAAGGCCTCGGTCAGACGGGCGATTTTTCGCGCGTTTTGCGCATGCGCATGCGATCTGCGATTTTATAGAACCATTGCTTTGCAATGGTATCGGACACATGGGCGCTTGTTATGCGCTTGTCCGATAAATTATAGGACAAGAAATCGCAGATCGCACCTATCTGCGATCTGCGATTCCTTGTGTTCTCTATATGTGCTCAACGGGGCCGGCGGCAGCAGCGCTGACCACATTGAGAACATATACTACACAAATCTTTCTCCTCTGCCACAGCTGTAACAGCTGTGGCAGAGAAGAATGATGTTTGCCCATTGAATTCAATGGAGCCTGCAATACAGCCGGCTCCATTGAGAGCAATGGGCTGCCGGCGAGCGCGGGATGAATTTTCGGGAAGGGCTTAAAAATATAAGCCCTTCCCTGAAAATCATCCTGAAATGTGTAAAAAAAAAAAAAAAATATATATATATATATATATACTCACCTTGTCCGTGCAGCCGGAGTTCAGCCGCGGCCGGTCGGCAGTTCTCCTGAACTGCTCTGAGTAGTATTCAGCAGCCGGGGATTTAAAATCCCCGCCTGTTGAATGGGCTGCCTCTGATTGGTCACAGCCCTCACCAATCAGAGGCAGTTCTCACTCACCCATTTATGAATTCATGAATGGGTGAGTGAGTGCTGCCTCTGATTGGCTCAGCGCAGGGACCAATCAGGGGCAGCTCTCAGCTGTCATTCAATAGCTGAGAGCTGCCCCTGATTGGTCCCTGCGCTGAGCCAATCAGAGGCAGCACTCACTCACCCATTCATGAATGGGTGAGTGAGAGCTGCCTCTGATTGGTGAGGGCTGTGACCAATCAGAGGCAGCCCATTCAACAGGCGGGGATTTTATTGCCGGCTCCATTGAATTGCAATGGGTTGGACAGCGCTCCTGTTATCGGGGCCTTTTCCCCGAAAACGCTGCTAGCAGCAGATTTTTCGGCCGATTTTTCGGCCCCGGTCACGCGATTTGCAGATGCGCTTCCGACATGCAATCCGCAAATCGCGGTAAAAAACGGTCGTCTGACTGAGGCCTTAGGCCGTATTACCTGTGCAAAAAAATTGTGGCTAAGGGAATCAATGCATTGCTATGAAGACATTCAGGCGGGAGAATTTTAGGTGCATAAAAAAAGTTGCACCTTAAAATAATAGGACATGCGCGACTGAAATTCCGAACTGCGTGAAAAGATCGGACCTCACCTATCTTTGGTGCGCAAAGTGTAAAAGCCTCCATAGACTCCTATGAGAGACTATGCGAGGCAGCCAGCAATCCAAGATTAATTCCCCAGCAGTGTGATGCCAGGGTTCCCTTGCAGGGGAACAGAAAGAAATCCCCAGCAGCCGGGAATCCCTTATTGTCCCCTGCAGGCAAACCCTGGTCTCACCGCTGCTGGGGATATCCCTCCAGCCCCGCTGAGATGAAGGGAAGCCCTGCAGAGAAGGGGGTTCCCCGGGGCTTTCCTTCACCTCTCTCTCTCCTCCTGATGCAGCAGTGCTTTTTAAAAGCACCATCCAGCTCCCAATAGTGTGAATTGGCAATTTCACAGCTAATTAAACACGTGGCTTGATAATGGGAAATCGTCCATTCACCGTATTTTTCATACAGTTAGCTGCAATTGTTTTGCACAGCTAACTGCATCGTGAATGAGCCTTAACTTGTATTTTAGGCACTTTGGGCACTTTTTGAGCTTAGAAGTCCAGTGGGTCCTATCAGTGATTGTCAGCTATCTGTGTATGACTCTACATACAGGGGTAGCTGTCAATCACTGATAGCTCCGCCCATCGGACTGTTCAGCTCAGAATGAGCAGAGGTTTAAATTAATAAAACTGTTTTTTCTGAATCTTTTCCTATAAACCTATATATCAGTCTACTCGGCTCCTCCCGCTCTATAACATCATGCCTGCAGTTTGGACAGCATGTTTGAGCTGACAGATGCCCTTTAAAAGTGGAACATAAACTCTCCTGACATGTTTGTTTTAATAAATACTTGCATTCCTGATAAAAAATAATACTGCTGGGATATCTTTGTTTTTAAAAGCATTGCACGGTACCGTTCCTCTGTTAGTCCTCCTAGAAATGTATAAATAAATTGATAGCTGTCTGTTACCCGTTTCCAAAGGCAAGTATCCCAAGATAGTCTGGCAATGTGAGAAATGATTGCACAGTGTCAGCATATGGAAGGGCGCATCTCTAACTGGTAACACTCAGTTGTCAATTTATTCATACATTTCCAGGAGGAATAGCAGAGGACTAGCATAATGCAGAGTTCTATCAATAGGTAATTCAGCGATGTTCATTCATAGGGAATGCAATTACGAGTATTTACTAAAGTAGATACGTCAGGAGAGCCGACAAATCCTTTTTTAAGGACACCGGCGTACTGAAATTTAGTTAATAAATAGGGACAGACATGGAATATGGATTATTTTGCCCCATTTACTTCAATATTAAAGTCAATTTTTGTCTTCAATCCGTAATGACTTTTATTTTTTTCATCTCCTTGCTTTATCTGTGTTTTTTTCACAGTTTGCTACTTGGACTGACTAAAAATACTGACAAAATTATGCATCTACAGAGCACAATATGAGGCCGGGCTCACACAAGTGTGTCAGTACAGCGTATTCCACGCGCGGGTCTTGCAAGCGCAATATGCTGTACCAATGTGCCATAGGCGGCCATGTTGCCGTTCACACAAATTGTGCGAGAGAAGAATCGCAGCATGTTCTATCTCGGTGCGTATTACGTGCACATACACACTAAGATAGTGCTATGGACGGAATTCAGACAGTACGCAATGTACCTCGTACTCTATGTGTATATCTCGCAGTCTGCGTGCTGCCAGATACGTGTGAGCCCGGCCTGAGGCTGTATATTTCAGAATCCATTACCTTCTATAAGAAAAACACGGTAATAATATACACAACAACAGAACCTGTAATATATCTGACGTCTGAAATGAATACCCCTAACCCCCTCAAATACTGATATAATATCAACAATATGTTGTCTGATAATAACTGTATACCTGAGAATTGGGATTCCCCAGTATACAGATATAACAGAGTTTAACTTGTTTGTTGAGTTTAAGCCATTAAAAAGTTATTGTTCTCTTATCTCAATGCAAGAAAACCCATTGTAAATGAATTGAAAGGGTTTGAAAACTGTTATCAGAAGTTGTTAAAAGTCATGCTAAACTTTGCTGCATCTCTATGCTTTAATGAAGCTCTAACAGACAACTTCATCCAAGGCCAAATTCACACAAGCATAGAAAAACTCACCTGTGTTGCGTTTGCAAAAAATGGACAATTTTTCACCTGAGAGCAATTCAATATGCCATCCGTATGCGGTTCGTGTGTCCATTTTTTACTTCCATAGGTCATCTGTTTTTCACATCTGAAAAATTAATCAGGCCCCAATTTGTAATACGGACAGCAGACAGACCATGGATGTGTTTTGTCAGCTATTTTTCCATCCCTATGAACTTTAATGGATCTCGACTAGAGATGAGCGAACCTACTCATTTCGAGTAATTACTCGATCGAGCACCGTGATTTTCAAGTACTTCCGTACTCGGGTGAAAAGATTCGGGGGGTGGGGGGAGGCGTGGCGGAGCGGGGGGTAGCAGCGGGGAACAGGGGGGAGCCCTCTCTCTCTCCCTCTCCCCCCCACTCCCCGCTGCAACCCCCCACTCACCGACGGCACCCCCCGAATCTTTTCCCCCAAGTACGGAAGTACTCGAAAATCGTGGCACTCAGGTTAAAAAGGGGCGTGGCCGAGTAGGTTCGCTCATCTCTAGTCTCGACCCCAAATCTGATGAGAATAGTGCATGCTGTATTTTGTTCGTGCAATCCACATATCCGTGTGAAAAAAAACTGTTGCATGAATTTGCACATTGACTATTATGGGTCTGTGTGTTGTCAGAGTTTAGTCAGTTGTAGACCCAGACAACAATCAGACACCACATACCCTCATGTGAATCAGTCCTGAAGCGGACACTGCACATGGTGCAGGCAGTGCTAGTGTTTAGCACTGTTCGGATACTTGCTTGTATACCTGGCATTGCTGGAGTTTCTATTCCTACAGCACATTGCAGGAGACTCAGTTTTAAATTCCTTAGCATGACAGTAGCTACATATTTAGTCCATTCATCCAATAATAAAAATTTGATGTTGACTGTAGTCCTTGTGATGATCATATTGAAAACCTTCCAGCAACAAATTGGAATGCCTTGCTGCCCTTGATGCACTGGTTCTGTCTTTCCCTTTTAGAATACAGGCCTGATGCTCTTCAGGAGTCTCTGAGGCCCTTGATGTCCTGGCTCTTTTCCACAATACGTAAAGTTGGGCATCATGCTGTTCTGTGGTTTCTGCCACCCTTGATTTACTGGCTGTTCCCCTCTCTTTTTGAATTCAGGTCTGATGCTGTTCCAGGGTCTCTGCAGCCCTTGATGTCCTGGCTTTCCTACTCAATCTTAAATCATTGCTCATGTTGTTCACTTGACTCACTCGCTCACAGTAATTAGGCTTTCCTTGCTTTTGGAGGCTTTTCATATCTACCACAAGTCTAAATTATTCACTGCACTGAAGCACAAAGCATCTTTCCCACAGATTATACAATAAGCCTCATTTATTTTAACAGGAAAAACAGCCGGTTGCACTTATCAACCAATCATCATTTCTTAAGCAGTGCAGTGCTGTGACTCATTTTTATTAGCAACAAACAGTTTACCCCCCCCCCCCCCCCCTTTCCTCAAGTATTATATATATAATTTTTTAAATTTTTTTTTTATAAAATATTTGTTAGGGCTCCTTCACACGGGCATATGCATTTTTACACTATGAACAAGTCTTTTTTGCTCATGTATTGGCAAATTTTTCTGTACTTTTTGCACTCGCAGGGCACTATTTTGCGCACAGAATGCAATCCTGTCTTGATTTAAATGGTTATTTCGCTTCATGAGTTCCAGATCTGTGCTTTTTCTTGTGGAACTGCGCAGCATATAGCGTATTCTATTGCGTGTGCAGGTGTGCACCCCCATAGACTCCTACCTTTGCACAAAAGTAGAACATGCTGAAAATCAATGAGTTTTATTCTCTGCGCATTGAGAGCGCAAATTTTGCGCACGCAAATCCGCCCGTGTGAATCCGCCTTTGATTATTTCCTAAACATATACAAAAAAGCAGTGGACTATCAGAACTATTTCCATCGATGAACCCTGAGTATCCAATACAAATATGTTCCTCGTAGCTTGGCTTTCCAGCCAATAATACCGCCAGGTAATACTGTTATTCCAAAGGTTCATTTGTTATCCCTACGGTCCTTGTTATATTAACCTTGTAGAGCTAATGGATGCTACATAATGGAACAGTGCGAGCAGCAGTAGACCTCAGTGGGAGATGACGGATTGTTTGCTTTCTTCAGAGTCTACCTTTGTTCACTGATCATTTGATCAAAAAGTCTCCATTTGCGATTGCATTTGTCCTCCATCCATAATTTACTATAGTATTAAAAGCTGCTGCTGCGCTGTGAGGTCGCTGAGTGCAATACTGGAATTTCTGGCAGAAAGTTCCCGTTATAGTCTTGTGACTGGGAATACACGCTCATACATCATGCCTGTGTTCGCACATGACTTCTTTTAGGGGGAGGACTTGGAACTTCCACTTGAAAGAAGCCTCCATCACTCTCATTGATGGAGTCATCATGGTAGATCCAATACTGAGACAATCAGGACACAAAACGGGTAAACCACCCACATATAGACTTTAGTGAAGATAGCACAACAGACTCTTTGCGTGAACTGAAGTCTCCCTGGTGTTTTTTTGTTTGTTTAAGGGCTTTTTCAGATGTGCGCAAATACGCTCGCCTCAGTGTGTCTGCACATAGAACTGTACTTTTTTGCGCACATAGGACATGTTCATATGTGTATGCAACTTACCCAGCCCTGATTTAAAAGGCTTTTTAGTCTAATGAGGTCCACATATATTCTTTTTTTCACACAATTGCACACTTGTGCAACTCACTTAGACTTGGGAGTCCAAGGCTGCGCAAATACGCAGAAAAACAGAGCGGGTCCTATTTTCTTGTGCACGCACAAAATCTACGCAGTAGAATCATTAATGAGAACAATCCATTGACCTCAATGGGATCTATTCTCTGTGTATTGTGTGCACTAATTCTGCGCGTGCAATGTGCGGTGCATATACATCCGTCTGAAGAAGCCGTAAAGTACCGTTAATTCTAGGGTGCTGTACATATGAAAAGGGTTTCAGTATAGAAAAAAAAACAATGGTTACATGAGCTAAATGAATGACATACTGTTTTCCGGTTTCAGACAAGCGCATTGTAACACGTTCGTAATATGGATTTATATTACGGATCTGTTATAGATGACATTACAACCATATGTCATCAGTATTTGCCTCCATATTGTTTCTATTCTCTAGTGGGCAAATACTGTATTTGCTGTATAGAAAATAATAGCAGAAACAGTAAAAATAGGTCCTGTTGAGTTTTTAAAAAACCTCCTTAAAAAATATGGCCATGCGAATAGATACATAACTTTATATTAGCTCCGTATTGCAGTCTTCAAAACAAATGCGGAATTAAAATACGCTCATCTGAAAGCAGCCTTATAAAGAGAGGGTCTGTCAAGGGTCTAAAATGTACTAGGGAAAGGGAAGGAGGCAATAGGTGAAGGTTGAAGGTGTGAATATGGTAGTGCAGCTGCAGCAGGGTTACTTTAGATTGTAGGCTTTTCTGACAGCTTCAAAGGTTGCTTAGAGTCTAGTTGATTGGTGTAGTGAGATGAAGAGTATCGGAGACGCACAAGAGAAATTTTAGAGACATTTGTGTGAGGAACGGACAAGAGAAAGGCAGAAAATGAGGTCCTGTGAGAACAGGAGATTACAAGTGAGGAGGTATCAGGATATTAGGTCAGAGTTGTATGAAGGGACTAGTAGGGACTGGAAATTACGTGTTAGGGTGGTATCAGGATATTAGGTCAGAGATGTATGGAGGCAATAGGTTGTAGACGGCCTTGTATGTTATTGATAATATTTATAACTGGATTCTCTGGACAATGGCCAGATAGTGAAGGGATTGGTAGAACGGGGATTCGGAGAAGTAATGAGGGAGATGTAGGTTAACCAGGCAGCAGAGTTGAGGTTGTATTAGAGAAGCGTAAGTATGTTGGATGGGAGGCCACAGAGAAGGATGTTGGAGTAGTCTAGACAGGAAGTGATGAGGACATGCACTAGCATTTTTGTTGACTCAAACTTAAGGAAAGAGTGGATTTGAGAAATGTTTCTGAGTTGGAGATAGCAGGAGGTGGTGAGGACAAGAATTTACAGTTTGAAGCACACGGCAGACTCAGAGGTCACCCCGAAGCAGTGGATTTATAGGACCGTGGAGAGTATAATGAAAAAAGTTTGGTACCGTGTTAGCCAGTAGAGCAAAATGTGATTGTTCCCAGCAAGAGAAACCAAGTAATGTTGTAGATATGATATCTTTCAATGGCTAACAAGAATACATGGTGAACTTTTGGACCTACGCAGAGTCCTTCATCAAGGCATGTGGAGAGTATGGCGCCATTGACTGTTAATGATAGGTCTAATAGGAGGGTTTAGTGAAATAGGGGAAAGATAAGGAAGTCTGTTTTCTACATGTTTACTTTTAATAAGCAAGTGGAGAAGAAAGAGGATGTAGCTGATAGACACTCTAGAATTGTGGATAGTAGAGAAGTAGATTTAATTTTCAAGAGCGTAAAAAAATGGTACTAAAATCTGTGGGATTCTATGAGCTGTCCATGTCAAAAGTACAGATGGAGAGGAGTAGGGTTTTTTTCTGGTTTTAAGCAATATATTTTTTGTATAATAATTTAGTTTAGGCATTGGTGCATTCAGAGACCAAAAACTTTTTTTAACTTTTCCATTGTAAGGGCTTGTTTTTTTGTGTGGCGATCTGATATCAATTGGGTGTAAATAAAACTTTTCTGTTTATTTTTATCATCTTTTCAGAAAAAAACAAGTCAGTATTTTGACTGGTAGAGTTGGAAGGGACCTCCACGGTCATCTGATAAAATCCCCTGCTCAGTGCAGGATTCACTAAGTCATCCCAGACAGATATTTGTCCAGCCTTTGTTTGAACACTTCCATTGAAGCAGAACTTGCCACCTCCTGTGGCAACCTGTTCCACTCATTGACCACCCTGACTGTCAAAGTTTTTTTCTAATATTTGATTTGTCTCCCCTCCCTTTCAGTTTCATCGCATTGCTTCTAGTCTTTCCTTGTGCAGATGAGAATATGGCTGATCCCTCTGCACTGTGGCAGCCCTTCACATATTTGTAGACAGCTATTAAGTCTCCTCTCAGCCTTCTTTTTTGCAAACTAAACATTCCTAGGTCCTTTAACCATTCCTCATAGGACATGATTTGCAGACCGCTCACCATCTTGGTAACTCTTCTCTGAACTTGCTCTGGTTTGTCTATGTCTTTAAATTGGGGTGCCCAGAACTGGACACAGTATTCCAGATGAGGTGTGACTAAGGAAGACTAGAGGGGGATAATGACCTCACGTGATCTAGACTCTATGCTTCTCTTAATGCATACCAGAATTGTGTTTGCCTTTTTGGCTACTGCATCACATTGTTGACTCATGTTCAGTCTATGATCTATTAAGTGATCCTATGATCACTCAAATAATACACTCCAGTACTTCTGTATTGCAGTTTATTATCTCTCTTCTTTTACACTGACAGCCATGCCAATCCATCTGCCCTCTACAATTACATGACAAATGGCCAGTGAACTGTTACCGGGCACTGTCTCCTTCTGTTAACCTGGTTAACCTCATTTATCATAGACCACAGCATCTACAGGGTTAAATGGCTGGGATCTGAGTTATCTCCAATCTAAGCTGCTCATTTCAGGTGCCAGTTATATAGTATAGCTAGCACCTGCAAGTGATGATGTGGGCACATCTCCTCAGGGCACGCCAGCACAACACTATTCAGGGTATGTCTTATTTTCAGGGAAACAGGGTAGTATGGTGACTTGCATTATGTTGGCCACTTACAAGGTATTATAAGTGAAACTCCATGAAAATTATCCATATTTACAATAGCATACAGTTCATGTAATCCGATATACAGTCCAGAGACAGATGATCACTTCACACTATCAATGAGTTATTAGTAATGTTGCTCGACATGGATGATAAAATCAGGCTGATTTTTAGGAAAAGTCACCAGAAAATCCCTTTACAAATAAAGGTAAGTTTTGTGTGTGTTTTTTCAATAAATGTGGCTCAGTAATTAGCACTGTTACCTTTCAGTGTTAGGGTCCTGGATTCAAATCTCATCATATGTAAAAAAAAATTCCATCCATATGTTGTCCTATAACTCTAGCACTGCAAAAGCAGCAGTGTTAACAGCTGAGCCACCACACTTGTCTGTTCTTCTCCAGAGGAGGAGCACAACAACAAGAATAATCACAAATAGAACATAGAACCCCATCCAGATGTTGCCATTGGCGAGCTTTGAAACAAAAGCTCCAGCACTGCAAGACACCAGTGCTAACCACTAAGCCATCACACTTCTTCTTTTTCATTCCTTTCTCCAAAGGAGGGGAAGAACAAGGATAGCAAACATAAAGAGAATAGATGTAACAGAAAAGGGCAACAGTTCTAACCACTGAGCCAAATTCATAAAAGAAGCACTGCAAAAAAACAAACATACACACACACTTCTACAAGGCAAGTTAGTAAAACCACTTTTTACTACTATTGACTTTCAACATTTTTTGAAAATCATGTTGAGTGATCCTGACCTGAATAGTTCAATGATCCCCCAACACTAGTTATACCACTAGTTAAAGTTGAACAGTTTTTTTCTATTCCAAGAGCTCACATTTGTGCATCACTTTGGTCTTCATTAGTCTTCTGTGAGCAGTTACATTTGCTGAATAACTATTGCAGTATTTCCCTATACAATATGCGTGTTTTTGGTCAGAATAATTGCTGTAAGTGTGCAAAATTATTACTGGTATTGAGGTCGACTTTACTTACAGTTGGTTGCTTGAAATGGCAAGAGTTGCTGTCCAGATGCTTCCTTTAGCCAATCTATGCTTGTTCAATCCAGTGACGTGAGGATCTTTTGTATTAGTGCTTACAGTCTCTGAACCAGAGAAGTGACGTGGAAATCATGGGTAATGAATGATACAACCTATACAAATTATATATCAAAACATCCAAAATAAAATGAGGAACCCATTCCTGTACAAAATTTTAGCCTAAATATACTAACTGTACAAATAAACAACTATAGATTTTTTTCTTTTTCTTTTAAATTGTTTGTTTTTTAGCTTTTTACCCCTAACAAAACTAAAAACCGAAAATAAAATGTCTTGTTCTTTAGGACCAAAACATCCTGGTCCTTAAGAGGTTAACTTAGTATTATAAAAACTATATGTAGGAAGGTTTGATGGCACTGCAACATTTGCGTTTCACGGCAATTTTAATGTGTCACCGCCTTCACTGCTGTGGAAAAATTCAGAAATACACCACCGTCTAGACACAAAGCTTGTTACCTTCCTGGACTTTTTCCACTTTCCTTGATCAATAACAGGAAATGTACCCTGCGCATCCTGTAAAAAGGAAACATTTCAGAGGAAATAGAACTTCCTCTATCGGGACCTTAGAAGTAAGGACACTATACAATTCACAAGCCTAGCCATAGGTTAGTAGATGCATTGACCCTGTAGAGCATCATTCTCCAACCTTTCCAGTTTTATGAAACTACCCAGCATGTGGTTGTTAGGGCATGCTGAGAGTTGTAGTTTGGCACCAGCCGAAGTATCACAGCTTGGGGAACACTGCTTATAGTAAAAGTTGGCTTGTCATGTTTCAAGTGAAATAAATGTGAAGCATTTGGCCAGACACGTCTATCGGCCTGTCATTACATGTCATCATCTCTCACCATAAGCTTGATAAATAACAGCTGATTCCTGAAAAGAACCTGAGGAGCAAACATCCAGTCCACACAGTGAGGGAGTCTACACATTGGCTATATTAAATATTAACGTTGTATTTGCCTTGTAAAGCCTTATGTTACTTGTGTAAACATCATAAACTGGATCATATAAAGATGGATACAGCCAAAAGTAACAGAATCAAGAATTACAAAAATACCAAGAACACAAATCCTGACCCACAGGGGGCTACATTGAACCACTCACATAGCAACTAAGATCAACAGCATTTGCAACAAGCCACAAGTGACACATTGGGCCCTAGCTCGAGGTCCTGTGACAATGAATGCAATGAGGCAGATAAAGCAAATTGTGTGTATTTGGTCTCCCCCTAAGCATCTGGATGTTACCCTGTCTTGTGTACTAGGTCTGGCAATCCCATGTGGAAGGCATTATAGTATTTTACAGGGGTGGGCAAGCAGCTTACTGTGAGAGAACGAAAAGCAGCCCACCAGGCAGATCCTGTACCCCCCAAAAGATTGACAAAATGAATTGATCGCTAGCGCACATGCTTGGACACCGCTCAATTAATTTCAATGGGAGTGCCAAAAAAGCTAAGTTCAGGTGCTAGGCAATGTCTGGTGCTCATAGTTAAATTAATTGCAGTACCAGAGATAGCCGAGCACTTGAACTTGGGCATTTTTGGCCCTCCCATTACAATGAATGGAGCAGTGGCCAAGCATGCATGGTGCAACTCCAATCATTTTGACAGTCTGTTCTGGTGATCGGTGTGGGGTCTCAGAGAACAAACCTCCACCAATCAGCTAGTTATTCTCTATGCTGTGGAATGAGATAATTTACTATTACTGGAATACGCCTTTAAATGGCATCTGGAACAACAATTAATGCACCACTCTAGGTGGTCACCTACTGCTACTGCTCTGTCAATCACTGCTGAGCAGTTACCTTGTCTGAGGACCAAAAATAGCAATCTGATCACATTCCCTTCCTCATCTCCCCAGGACAGCACCAGGTGAGAAAAGTCTCCAACCTCATGAATCCCTGTTAACGATCTGTCACCAAATGGACACATGGGAATATTACCACTGACCTCAGCATCTAAATGGTGTAACAGAGGAATGAGGCAACTACTCAACAGTCTACCCCACATGACACTGACAAGCATAATAGACTGCCCCCTTTATTAAATATAAATCCATATTAATCCATATTAAATAATCAAATAGAGGGTGAAGAAATAGTTAAAATATAACCTATTATTAGTATGCATGAAATATCCATATATTTAAAAAGCCCACAATACAAGTCTAACAAAGCACCACAGCAGATTCAACAAATGCAGTAAACATACAAAAATATAAGCCGTGTATAAATTACTGCAACATCCAATAAAGCAACCAAATAATGCTACAACATAAGGCCTCATTCACACGAGCGTGTTAGCGCAGCTAAGTTACAAGCGCAATAAAAAAAAACCATGACTATCAGGACCAATGGATTCCTATGGAAATGTTCAAACTAGAATTCCCTGCTGCATGAAAAGATAAGACCTGACCTATCTTTGATGCACAATGTGCAGGAGTTTCCATAGACTCCTATGGGAGCTGGATAACAAGGGAGGGTGAGGGAGATTAGCTAAACATTTCAATTATTTTGTTTAAACTTCTAAATAATGGGAAAAGAAGACAAAGGGAGATAAGGGGGGAGGGAGTGCTCCCAAGCCGCTAAATACGGAGGATACATTTTAAATGTCCCAGTGTTAGATCCTGTTAGTCCCCACAGGGATAATAAGACTTCCTGGGGGTTCCCTTCATCCCTCTGGGGTCCCCTCTTTCCAGCGGGCACTTACAGGAGTTTACAGTGGGACATTTTAAACTTACTGTTCAGCTGCCCTGAACTCCAAACAGCAGCAGAGAACGAAGGAATCCCTGTAGCAGGGAAAGAGAGGTTCCTCTGCTGGGCAGAATAAGGAAATCCCAAGCAGCGGGGGAATCCCTTTTATTCTTCCCTGCAGGGGAATCCTGGCATCACGCTGCTGGGGACTTCCTTATTCTCCCCAACAGGCACACCCCAGTCTCGCTGCTGCTGGGGATATCCCTCCAACCCTACTGAGATAAAGTGAAGCCCCATAGAGGAGGCTCCTACGCTGCTTTCCTTCACCTCTCTTTCTTGCCAGAGCAGCAGTGCTTTTTTAAAGCAACACACAGCTCCTAATCATATGAATGGGCAATTTCACTGCTAATTAAGCTTGGGATTTGATTACGGGAAATCGTACATTCACAGAATTTTTTGTGGAGTTAGCTGCCTTTTTTTTGGCGTGGGTAACTTTGACGTGAATTTCATGCCCATGTGAATGAGCCTTAAAGAAGATTAGAATCAACTTACCACCACTAGGTGTTTCATATCAGCCAAACATCATAGATTTATGCTGACTTTCTACGTCTTTATCTCAACATAGTTCAGTATTGCTGATTTTCTGTTGACTTCCCTTATCTTATAATCCTTGATTCTGGCACTACACTACATAGCTATAGTCTTCTATATAAGGTTTAATAGTCCAAATAAGATAAGAAATACATATACTTATTGTAGCCTGAAACTTAACAGTTTATATGCCATGACATTTCCCTCCCTTTATTTCTTATCTTGATCCAGAACAACAGTAGATATTTGAAGTAATTCAGTCCATCCTAGTGATGTCTGCCAGACTTTTATCTAACTTCTTCACTGGATATCTCTAGATAACTATTGTTCTGACCAATATAAGAATGATCAAAGCTGGGTGAGCTTCAGAGCTGGGCATAGATACCTTTTTGTGCTATCATAGTGGGTATCACCTTTTCAGCAGATTTTGCCAATATGCAGCGTATACAAGGTACTACACAACAGCCTATTACCACAAAGGCAATTACTATAATAATTAAAGTGGTGAGAAGAGAAGTGATCCAGGCACTCCATTGTCCAAAAATATCCTCCAACTATGATGTAAATGAACCTTAAATACCAGAATTTTTTGCAAGTTCAATAGATAGACTTTGTAATCAGTGCAAAGCTTTAGTCACTGATCCATCTGGAGCTGTGTTGTTAGGGATGTAGGTGCAGCATGAATCTCCGATCAGTTTACAGTCTCCTCCTTTTTCTGCTAGTAGTATGTCCAAAGCAAGATGGTTCTGGAAGGCCAGAGTGGATGTTGGTTCTAGTTGTTCTGCCAATCCTTGTATGGCATCTCTGGTGTAGTTAACAAATCTCTGTTGATTATAATATATATAATTAATCCAATCAATATTTTTATTAACTGTGCACCAAGGACAAAAAACAGATTAGATTCCTCCTGTAATCTGGTTTCTGGCTTTAAACTCATTTGGTACTCCCCTTGACACCCCTATTTCATCAATATAAATGTCTGCATCAAAGGATCCACCTGGTAATCTACATCACAGTCTACACAGAGATTCTTTATGTCCTGGTGGGGGTGTGATTGTGTGTCCTGTCCACCCAGCTGGGAACAGCTGAAAGGGGGGGAGCACTTTTGTAGGTGCGCACTTACCTTTCCAAGATTTGAGCCGGGTTGCACGCATCATGCCATCAGCACAAATCCACTAGACATCCTGCAGTGGAGTTGACAAATTTTGTCATCCTGACCCATTGGTTATGGTGATTTTTGATTGTTATCATTAGAGGTCAACAATTACCTTTTTTTCCACTCACAAAAGGCCCCTCTTCTAGGACATGAAATGTACAAATGGGACAGGAGAGGGGTACCCTCCTTATCATATTTATCTGTGGCTTGCCCATGGGTGTAACCCCAAGATGTACCTGTGTTCCATGCTGCCTGGGACCTGGAGGAACAATTTTCATCACCTGGTGAGGTTACACAAATATAATATTGAGCATCTAGTGATTATAGCTGAAACTCAGAAGCACATTTAACTATGTTACAGTAGTCAAACTTAATAGTAACACTGTCAGAGCTGGTATCAATATATATGTATACCAGTTTCTGCCCATTTCTATTGTTTAACCATGAATTAGCAACACAGAGTGGTATGAGGAGACAAAACAACAGCAAATAGACGAAGAACTTCATTTCTCCTTTGGCTCAAGTACTTTCTTGCAGTGTAAGGAGTTTATCCAGTTGTCCTTCCCTTGTAGTTTAACAAAAGTGGGAGTGGTTAGCAGGACTTGGAAGGGACCATCATATCTGGGCTCAAGGCTTCTCCTGATGTGCTTCTTGATTACCACCCAGCCTCCTGGCTTGAGACAGTGTGTTCCTTCCACAGAGTCTGGATCTGGAAGGGAAGCTTAAAGGGGTTGTCTCGCGAAATCAAGTGGGGTTATACACTTCTGTATGGCCATATTAATGCACTTTGTAATATACATCGTGCATTAAATATGAGCCATACAGAAGTTATTCACTTACCTGCTCCGTTGCTAGCGTCCTCGTCTCCATGGTTCCGTCTAAATTCGCTGGCGGCTTGCTTTTTTAGACGCGCTTGCACAGTCCGGTCTTCTGCTCTCAGCACGAGCCGCTTCAGCCTGCTAGCCGCTACAGCTCTTCTGCACATGCGCAGACGAGCTGTCACTTCTCTGGAGCGCGCTGGAGCGGCCATTCTGTACCATCCTCTCTTAGAGGAAGGTGCAGAAACTTGAGTCGCCCAGCTGTCCCAAGAAGCCGCCCAGCTGTCCCGCCGTCCTGCCGCCCAGGTAAGTGATGGGCCGGGGGGGGCTGCCGCTGTGCCGGGGGGGGCTGCCGCTCTGCCGGGGGGTCTACCGCTGTGCCGGGGGGGCTGCCGCTCTGCCGGGGGGTCTGCCGCTCTGCCGGGGGGGGCTGCCGCTCTGCCGGGGGGGGCTGCCGCTGTGCCGGGGGGTCTGCCGCTGTGCCGGGGGGGGGCTGCCGCTGTGCCGGGGGGGGCTGCCGCTGGGCCGGGGGGGATGCCGCTGGGCCGGGGGGGCTGCCGCTGGGCCTGGGGGGCCTTTGTCTGTTGTCAGGGGTCTAGCGCCGGTTACCTGCTGCCTGGCGGTGGGTGACTGTGTGCCGTGGTCGGCGGCTGCGGTGGGTCCGGTCGGCGGCTGCGGGGTGTCTGGTTGTCAGGGAGACACAGCTGGTAGCGTCTCGGGAGCGCGCACGTTGGGCTACAGCAAGCGACGGGAAAAAAGCCAGCGGCCATCTTGGGAAAATTTTTATAAGTTGCTGAAACGCTGGAACTGTAAGTACAAACCAGCTAGAAAAGTCATTTACAGGGGGGCTTAGTAATGTATGCTTAATTAGGGGGACTGGGCAAAAAAAAAAATTCACTGCTTCCTCGAGACAACCCCTTTAAACCTTTCCATGCAGTTTGGTTAACTGATGGGTAAGTTTTTGGATGTAAAGTGACATATCAAATTGAAACTGTAATTGCTGAGGGAAGTATAGGCCTAGATGAGGTGCTGAAGCAAACAGAATCTCATAAGGACTGAGACCTATCTGTTTAATGGGCATGTGTCTTATTGAAAAGAGAGCCAAGGAAAGGCACTCAAGTCAAGGTTTGTTCAATTCAGTCATTGCTTTCAAAGATTTGCTTTTTATGGTTCCATTCAGCCTCTCTTCTCTACCGCTGCTTTGAGGATGGTAGGGTGTGTGGAATGCCTGTTCTATGCCTAACATCCCTGCCATCTCCGTCATGACTGCTAACCTAAAGTGAGTACCACAGTTACTCTCAATGGTTTATGGGACACCAAACCTACAGACCATTTCAGAAAGAAGCTTTTTGGCTGTATTTTTGGCAGTAGCCGCAGAAACTGGGTAAGCTTCCACCCAGCCAGAGAAGAGATCAATACATACAAGGATGTATTGAAACAGTCCAGATTGAGGAAGTTGTATGTAGTCGATCTGCAACTTCTGGAAGGGGTACAAGGGCTTAGGAGTGTGTTTAGAACGGGTTTTGATGGTCCTACCTGGGTTGGACAGTGCACAAGTCATACATCCTTGAGTATAAGAGGCAGCAACTACCATGAAACCGGGCGCATACCAATACCTGGAAAAACGATCACGCATTGCAGTTTTAGAGGCATGCATAGGGCCATGAATTATGGAGGCTAGCACCGGAAAAAAAAAGGCTCTTGGAAAACAAGGCTTCCCGTGAAGTGTCCACCTGCCACTGGAATCTGAAGTGGCTCCTTTTGCTTGCCAACCCGACACTTCATGGGAAGATGCTTGTTTCTGAAAAGACAAAAGAAGATGTAGGACATTAAGCAATGGTGACATGTCTTCTTCTTGGCAGGTGGCAAGAACTGCTGGTTTGAGGGGCAGCAAAGCTGCTTATTTGGCTGCTTAGTCTGCCAAGGCATTACCCTTAGCTTCTGGAGACTTGGCTGAGATATGTGCGTTGACTTTAAGGATGGCCACCTGTTTGGGTAAGAGAAGAGCAGACATTAGTGCTTGAACTTGTATCTGGCGTCTTGTTGGCTGGCCCAGGGACATAAGGAAGGATCTAACTTTTAAGATTGGACTGTAGTCATGTGCAATGCCAAAGGCATATCTAGAGTCCATGTAAATGTTAGCTGTCTTGTCTTGTGCCAGCGTACAGGCATGTATAAGGGCCAGCAGTTCCGCCTGTTGGGCTGAGACATGTGCAGGTAATAACTGTTGATGAAGGACAGTGGTCTGTGTGGGGACCACATATCCAGTGTGGAATTGTCCATCTACAGTATAGCTGGAGCCATCAACGAACAAGGTTAAGTCGGGATTGGGTAATGCAATGTCCTTGACGGAATCAAACCCACAAGTTTCCATCTGCCTGAGCTGGGCGCAGCCATGAGGTTCTTCTTGAATTGCTTGGACAGTGTCATCCTGTTCGGGTAAGAGAGTGGCAGGATTCAAAATCTGACAAAATCAGGCACATTGGAGTCTCAGATGACGGGCTGCAGACAAGTGCTTGGGCTAAACCTGTGTTAGAATGGCAGACATGTCTTGTGGTGCTAACGCTTGTACTCCATTATCCAGAACTAGGTTCGCTGACTTGTCCAACATCCTGGAGATTGCCGCTATTGCTCGTAGACAGTTAGGTGATCCTCTGGCTATGCGGTCTAACCTGCTGGATTAGTAGGCAATGGGTCATTGATGGCCCCCATGCTGCTGTGTTCTCGTTGCAGTAGAGCCTGAAGGGTTTGTCGTAGTTGGGCTGGCCCAGGGCTGGGGCTTCCAACATGGCTGTTTTAAGCTAGTGAAAAGAGTCACTGGCTTCTTCTGTAAGTTGGAAGGGTTCCTTCGTTAGACAGTCATATAGTGGCTGTATCAGTTGTGAGGCATTCACAATCCATCGTCTACAATACGAAATAAGTCCTAGAAAGGTACATAGTTTAGTGACAGAAGTGGGTACTTTAATGTCCATAATGGCAGATTTACGGCTCCGGGTGAGATGACGAGCTCCGGCCGTGAGACAATGTCCAAGAAAAGACACAGATAAACAACAGAACTGGAGCTTCTTTGACACCTTACATCTGTTCTTTTCCAGGAATTGAAGAAGAGAAATTGAAGCTTCTACACATGTGGCTTTGTCTGCAGCACAGAGTAAAAGGTCATCAATGTATTGGAACAAAACAGTCTGTGATTCAGGTTGCCAGTCTTCCAACACTTGACCCTTGAGCTGTAAGAACAGGGAGGGTGTGTAGGTTAGGTACAATGGATGTGTTCAAAACAGTTGCCTCATTGACTGCTCTGAGACCCTGCACCATTCTGTTTTGGGCAGGTTGTCCTTTCTCAACTTTCTTTTTGACTGGAACCGAGGGGTGTTACAAGGTGATTCCATTGGAATTACTGCCTCATTTTGCAGTAAGTCCTTCAGCTAACTAGAAATGGCTTCTGTTTGTGGAACTGACAGTGGGTACTGAAGTATACATGGCAATGGGAAACCTGGTTTCAACCTGACCTGAACTTGTGGTACTTGTAATCTGCTTATATCTGCTGTTCTCTTGCTCCAGAGGGTGACTTGAACTTATTGTAAGCATTGTTCCAACTCTTGTTCTGACAACAATGGTCTGCATACGACTATAGGAGTTTCTGAAGATTGACAACACACAGCTAGTATACAGATTTCTTTCTATGCTAACTGACCCGTGATTTTAACCAACCCATCCTCCCTGAACTCTAAAGAGGCGTGGATTTTTTGCAGCAACTCCGCTCCTAATAGGTTGAAAGGAGTGGTTTGACTAACCAACAATCAGGTAGTCAGAGAATGGTTGGGTGTGAACTTCACTTCCATGGGCTTAGACAAAGGAGTATCTTTTGGTATTCCATTTACTCCTACACATGAAAGACTTTGTTTACTGTTGTCACTCTCTTTGACATGTCTGCTGTGTATTACAATAGTGGCTGCTCTGGTGTCTATCAGAAAGGGGAGAGGACCTTCTGAACCTACAGTCAAAGAGGCAATAGGTACTTTGTGTATCAATATTTTCTTTATGCAGTTTGCTATAGACTTCTGGGGGAGCCCAAGATGTCAGCCAGTGTGTCCCACTGTTGAGATACAGGGCAACCCACTGCTATGTCAGTGTGAGTTGTAATCCTGTATTGTGGGACGCACCCATCTATTGGCTGGCTTGTGTGGTATCGTTCACATTGCAGATTTGGTTGTCTGCAGTCACTCCTCTCCAATCTGGGCTGGATTGAGTAGGTGGCTGCATATAAATCTGCAGTGGACAATTTAGCTCCTCCAGTTTATAAAAACGTGTACTCCGTGCACCTGATTATGTAAAGCACTGAATTTAATAAAGAAGAAGATTTCTCACTGTATGTCCGTGTTCCCAATATTTCGCTACTTACTAATTTAACCACCCGATCGAGTGGTCTCGGACGTGAGGATCTCCTTCTCAGGATCTACAAATGAACAGGCTTATGTGGACAAAGTAAGGTAAGATCATTTTTACTTAAAGTTATTTACTTATCCCTCCAGTTTATAGTGTGGCTTGCTGCATATTGTTAGGGTCTACGGCTATTGTGCCTACCTTACGGCCATTGTGCCTGCTTAGCGGTGATCGTGCCTGCTCTGCATCTTATCAGGTACTGCATTTTTATCTCTTTTCCAGTGAAATATGTTTTTGTGTTCCCCCTCACCTCTGTGATTTTAATTTACTTTACAGTGAGATAGTGTGTCCTTGCCGTCGGCCCGTCAACTGATGCGTCTTGGCCAAAATGCTAAACTAACACCCGCATTTTATTAGTGTGTAATAATCCACTCCTAATAGGTTGAAATGAGTGGTTTCACTAACCAATAATCAAGTATTCAGAGAATGGTTGGGTGTGAACTTCACTTCCCTGGCCTTAGACAAAGGACTATCTTTTGGTGTTCCATCTACTCCTACACATGAAAGACTTGGTTTACTGACACCCTCTTTGACATGTCTTCTGTGTTTTACACTAGTGGCTGGTCTGGTGTCTATCACAAAGGGGAGGGGACCTTCTGACCCTGCAGTCAAAGAGTCAATAGGTACTGGACCCCTTCTAGATTTGTTACTTGTAAATGGCAGATGTCATCAGTCAGCACAGACAACAGATTACCAGTTTCCTAATGGTCACAGGAAGACAGTCTAGGTTTTAGCTGTCCATTCTGAACCTTAGGAGGTGCCCTAAATTGCCTACGCATGTGGTCCTGTTTGCCACAGTTGCAGCAAGTGATAGGTTTCTGGGATTCATAAACACCCTGGTACGCATGATAACAAGTACTGTGGAACAGAAGCATAACTCCAAATCGCGGATAGCTTGGAGAAGAGCCTGAGCCTCTAGAGTATGCCATTCAGGATAGTTGGCTTCTATTTTGTCCTTCAGGTTCTTTTTGAGACCTTCCACAAAAGCTTGCATAAGAAGTTGGGCATATACAGGGACATTAGGACTGTATCCTAGGTCCCTCCATGCTACCGGAATCCTAGACAAAAAAAAATCTGTTGATTCTGTCTTCTCCTGCATAACATCATGCAGAGTAATTCCTAACTCTGTCATACGGTTCGAAGTCCAGTCTTTCAGATGATGTAGGAAAGTAGCCCCTGAACCTGATGCCTTAGAGTCAGGTGGTGGATTAAACTCCTCCATCATCAAGGGGAAGAAGGGATCAGCCTTATGTCTAGCCCCTTCTAGGTCTTTATAACAACAGTCATAAACTCCTGCTAACTGTAGGCAAGCTCTATAGAACCCCATGGGTTGTTTTTCAGGATATGGCATTTTATTAGTGATACTAATAATATCTTGGGGGCACCAAGGAACATGGTCTTTGTGGTCAGAGTTGACATGTTGGTCAGGATCATTGGTTTTGAGACATTTAGGAGTTTGTGCCGTGGCACCTTCCCCCTCTATTACTTCATCTGTTACCTCTTCCTCAGTGTTGACAGAACTTTTTGACCTGGTATGATATGAGTGCCTCATAGGTGCTATAACTTGTGGATGCAAGGGGGAAAAATCTTTACCTTCAGGCAACATAGGATATAATCCCGTATTCCCAACAAGCTCATGGGGTTTTTCTTTTAAGGCACTGTTGAGGTTATAGGGCGGGGGGAACATTTTTAGATATTGTCTTTCTCATTCTGTACTTACTGACACTATAATTTTCAATTCTTTCTACTATCCTTCCTTTAGCAACCAGGCGGGCACATCTGTCCCAACCTTCAGCTACCTCCAGGAGTTTAGCATCTTTAAAACTGCCTTTATATTCTATCATTGCATTTGACCACAGACGGGGACTAAGGGTCCCATGTCTGGTGTCTTGTTTCATGATGGACGTCAAAGCCTTGCATTCTTTAGCTATCTCTTTACCTTCCATACTCCTTACTATGTTTTTGGCCATTATCTATTTTGACTCATCCAAGGTGGCTTTCTTAGACCATCCATTACCCATGTTTCACTGGTAATCTATGTGGGGTTTTAATAACGTTTTTCCTTCTTAGTAGAGGAGAGAGTAACCCTGTCTCAGGATACTTTGTCCGGCTATGGCAAGAGATTTTTGTCACAAGTCAGACACTTGTCCTGCAGACAATATACAGGTATGGTCCCGCTGCGTGACCATAAAAACTCAGGCTTCACATTGCAGGACCCGCCTAAATCATCACTCCCTCGTCAGGGATCCAGAACTTGTTACCAGTAGATTAGGGGACTTTAGATCATAGAATATCCACACTAGGACAATTATCCAACCTATTGATACTATTATGGCCTTCAAACACACTGAATTACACATTCATTCAAACCTAGACAACAAGTCATCTTATTTGACAGGGTTCTTTGTCATATAAAATGGACCGAGTTTAAACCTTAAATGAACCACTCAATATAAGTGAACGCACTTACCCAACTTTGAGCAGACAGATGCACAGAGACACAATGAGGGATAAGAATAAATTTCTTACCAGCCGGCTTTGTTGTCCTGATTATAGGTCTGTGCAGTCTGTCTGTTCGAGAGTAAGTTGGGTCAGAGGTTTTGGTCACTTGGTCCCTGTTCCCGGGCTCCAAGCTGTTATCAGACCACTCTGGTATTGATCTGATGACCTTGTTTCCGGGTGCCAAATTGGTAGATATAAAAAGTCCATGATGAGAAGATTGCTTGCAGGATCTATAAATAACGTGAAGCACTTTGTGTTACAGCAAGACGCTACAAGTTCTTATACAGAAGGAGAGAGAGAGGGCGTTATCATGCAAACATTACAGATATAAAAATCTTAAGGCTTGCCTAGACAAGGAAATAGCTGCAGTCAGGGTATTATCTCATTATAGTCTATTTCTGCTGACTTACTATGTCTTTATCTTAACATAGTTTAGTATTGCTGATTTTCTGTTGACTTCCCCTATCTTATGATCCTTGATTCCGGCACTACACAGCATAGGTATAGTCTTCTATATAAGGTTCAGTAGTCCAGATAAGATTAGAAATACATACACTTATTGTAGCCTGAAATTTAACAGTTTATGTGCCATGAGAATGGATAACGGAGCTATTGCCCTGAGAAGAGGAACCTCACACAGATCTATTTCTGTTCTGTAGACCCTAGTAATGCCCTGAAAAATACAAAAATATATATATATATTGTCACGGGACAGTTTAATGTGACCGAAATTCCAGTGTGCATCCAAGGTGGGCATAAACATGGTTCAATGCATCCCCAGCTCTAGAAAACTGCATTTAGCAGCAGATACAGTGCATATGGCAGTGCTATAGTGATGTCAGTCTTTAGCAGCAGTGACCAAGGAAACAACATGCAAAAAATTTAAGAGGAGGTGGATAACGCTTAATCTTTGGTTATCCAAGTGCCAGAAAAATAGATCTATGCCAGCTAAGCGCCAGTGTAGATTTGAACTAGAATTTACCCCAGCTATCATTCCTGACTACAGAAGTGCATAAAGATAAAAAAGTCACAAATTACTACACAACTGCCATGATTAGCACCTTTTTATGCCACAATTGTGGTGCACAGCACGTAATATGTTTCCCCCCGAATACATTTTCTATCACAGTAATGGTAATGATTAGAGATGAGCGAGCATACTCGTCCGAGCTTGATGCTCGTTCGAGTATTAGGGTGCTCGAGATGCTCGTTACTCATTTTAGGATGATTTTCAGGTAAGGCCTTTTATTTTTAAGCCCTTCCCGAAAATTCATCCAGCGCTCGCCGGCAGCCCATTGCTTTCAATAAAGCCGGCTGTATTGCCGGCTCCATTGAATTCAATGGGCTAACATCGTTCTGCTCTGCCACAGCTGTTACAGCTGTGGCAGAGGAGAACGATCGTTATGCTGACAGTGGGGGGGGGTCTCACTCTTGCCACTATTGTGGCTTAATAGTGAGACCTCGGAGCCTGAAATGCAGCCCTGCCCTATCCATTTCTGTGTTTTTTACATGACTTTGGTGATTTGCTAAGATTTTCACAAATGAAAACCTTAGCGGAGCACCAGTCATATACAAAAATGCTCGAGTCGCCCATTGACTTCAATGGGGTTCGTTACTCCAAACGAACTCTCGAGCATCACTGAAAGTTCGACTCGAGTAACGAGCACTCGAGCATTTTGGTGCTCGCTCATCTCTAGTAACAATCCATTGAATATAAATTGTCATACCACACTGAGAGTTATAAAAATCACAGTTTTTTTCAGTTAAAATTGACAGCATAATGGCGTCATTTAAAAATACAACTCGTCCTGCACAAAGAAGCCCCACTAATCACATAAAAAAATAAAATTTTTGCTCTAGGATTGCTGTTGAGTAGAGATGAGCGAGCACCAAAATGCTCGGGTGCTCGTTACTTGAGATGAAATTTTCGCGATGCTCGAGGGTTCGTTTCGAGTAACGAACCCCATTGAAGTCAATGGGCGACTCGAGCATTTTTGTATATCGCCGATGCTCGCTAAGGTTTTCATTTGTGAAAATCTGGGCAATTCAAGAAAGTGATGGGAACGACACAGCAACGGATAGGGCAGGCGACGGGCTACATGTTGGGCTGCGTCTCAAGTTCCGAGGTCCCACTATTAAGCCACAATAGCAGCAAGAGTGCCCCCCCCCCCAACAATTTTTACTTCTGAAAAACCCTCATTAGCATGGCATATCTTAGCTAAGCACCACACTACCTTCAACAAAGCACAATCACTGCCTGCATGACACTCCGCTGCCACTTCTCCTGGGTTACATGCTGCCCAACCCCCCCGCACGACCCAGTGTCCACACCGCACACCAAAGTGTCCCTGCGCAGCCTTCAGCTGCCCTCATGCCACACGCTGGCCTCATAGCCACACCACCCTCATGTCTATTTATAAGTGCGTCTGCCATGAGGAGGAACCGCAGGCACACACTGCAGAGGGTTGGCACGGCCAGGCAGAGACCCTCTTTAAAAGGGGCGGGGCGAGAGCCCATAATGCTGTACAGAAGCAATGAGAAATCCAATCCTGTGCCACCTCCATCAGGAGCTGCACACGTGGGCATAGCAATGGGGAACCTATGTGCCACACACTATTCATTCTGTCAAGGAGTCTGCATGCCCCAGTCAGACCGGGGTTTTTTCTAAATAGTCACAGGCAGGTACAACTCCGCAATGGGAATTCCGTGTGCACCCACAGCATGGGTGGCTCCCTGGAACCCACCGGCTGTACATAAATGTATCCCATTGCAGTGCCCTGGACAGCTGAGGTAACGTCAGGTTCAATGCAGGTGAGCTTCAGCCCACACTGCATGCCCCAGTCAGACTGGGGTTCTTTAGAAGTGGACACATGCAGTTACAACTCCGTGTGGACCGACAGCATCGGTGGGTCCCAGGAAGCCACCGGCGGTACATAAATATATCCCATTGCATTGCCCATCACAGCTGAGGTAACGTCCGATTAAATGCAGGTGGTCTTCGGCCCACACTGCATGCCCCAGTCTGACCGGGGTTTTTAATACATAGACACTGGCAGGTACAAATCCCTAATGTGAAGTCCCTGTGGACCCACAGCATGGGTGGCTCCCTAGAACCCACCGGCGGTACATAAATAAATCCCATTGCATTGCCCATCACAGCTGAGGTAACGTCAGGTTTAATGCAGGTGGGCTTCGGCCCACACTGCATGCCCCAGTCAGAATGGGGTTCTTTAGAAGTGGACACATGCAGTTACAACTCCGTGTGGACCGACAGCATGGCTGGCTCCCTGGAACCCACCGGCGGTACATAAATATATCCCATTGCAGTGCCCAGCGCAGCTGAGGTAACGTCCGCTTTAATGCAGGTGGGCTAAAAATTACTAGGATTACAATGTAGGCGAGGGCCCAAAAAAATTGGTGTACCAACAGTACAAATGTACCTCAGAAAAATTGCCCATGCCCAACCAAGAGGGCAGGGGAAACCCATTAATCGCTTTGGTTAATATGGCTTGATTTGTAACTAGGCCTGTAGGCAGCCCAGTTAAAATAAAAATTGGTTCAGGTGCAAGTTTCAACGTTTTATTGAATTGAGAATTGAAACGTATAAACATTGTTTACAAAAGTTATATGACTGAGCCTTGTGGGCCTAAGAAAAATTGCCCGTTCGGCCTGTGCTTGTCCACGTGTCCGTTGTTAAGTGGACCTTGGCAGTAACCGCGTTGGTGAGGGCGCGTACAATGTTGCGGGAGACGTGGTCGTGCAGGGCTGGGACGGCACATCGGGAAAAGTAGTGGCGACTGGGAACCGAGTAGCGCGGAGCCGCCGCCGCCATCATGTTTTTGAAAGCCTCCATTTCCACAAGCCTATATGGCAGCATCTCCAGGCTGATGAATTTGGCTATGTGCACGTTTAACGCTTGAGCGTGCGGGTGCGTGGATGCGTACTTGCGCTTGCGCTCAAACACTTGCGCTAGCGACGGCTGGACGGTGCACTGAGAGACATTGCTGGATGGGGCCGAGGACAGCGGAGGTGAGGGTGTGGGTGCAGGCCGGGAGACGGTAGTGCCTGTGTCCTGAGAGGGGGGCTGGATCTCAGTGGCAGGTTGGGGCACAGGGGGAGAGGCAGCGGTGCAAACCGGAGGCGATGAACGTCCTTCGTCCCACCTTGTGGGGTGCTTGGCCATCATATGTCTGCGCATGCTGGTGGTGGTGAGGCTGGTGGTGGTGGCTCCACGGCTGATCTTGGCGCGACAAACCTTGCACACCACAGTTCGTCGGTCGTCTGCACTCTCAGTGAAAAACTGCCAGACCTTTGAGCACCTCGGCCTCTGCAGGGTGGCATGGCACGAGGGGGCGCTTTGGGAAACAGTTGGTGGATTATTCGGTCTGGCCCTGCCTCTACCCCTGGCCACCGCACTGCTCTTCCAATCTGCCCTGCTGCTGCACTTGCCTCCCCCTCTGAAGACCTGTCCTCAGTAGGCTTAGCAAACCAGGTGGGGTCAGTCACCTCATCGTCTAGCTGCTCTTCCTCCGAATCCTCTGTGCGCTCCTCCCTCGGACTTACTGCAATTACTACTACCTGAGTGATAGACAACTGTGTCTCATCGTCATCGGCCTCCTCACCCACTGAAAGCTCTTGAGACAGTTGCCGGAAATCCCCAGCCTCATCCTCCGGACCCCGGGAACTTTCCAAAGGTTGGGCATCGGTCACGACAAACTCCTCCGGTGGGAGAGGAACCATTGCTGCCCATTCTGGGCAGGGGCCCAAGAACAGTTCCTGGGAGTCTGCCTGCTCCTCAGAATGTGTCATTGTAATGGAGTGAGGAGGCTGGGAGGAAGGAGGAGCAGCAGCCAGAGGATTCAGAGTTGCAGCAGTGGACGGCGCAGAACTCTGGGTGGTCGATAGATTGCTGGATGCACTTTCTGCCATCCACGACAGGACCTGCTCACACTGCTCATTTTCTAATAAAGGTCTACCGCGTGGACCCATTAATTGTGAGATGATTCTGGGGACGCCAGAAACGTGCCTCTCTCCTAATCCCGCAGCAGTCGGCTGCGATACACCTGGATCAGGAGCTCGGCCTGTGCCCACACCCTGACTTGGGCCTCCGCGTCCTCGCCCATGTCCACGTCCTCTAGGCCTACCCCTACCCCTCAGCATGGTGTATTACGAGTAGAGCAGAAACAGAACACTGTACTTAAATGTGCCGCTTATTGGCCTGTGGTTGGAGGCTGACTTCACTTACGGAACGCACAGCAGAGCCAGGAAACAATTTTGCGCACGCCTGTAGTGAGACGTAGGTGCGTATCACTGAGCTAGTGGAATTCACAGCTCAGAAGCAGTCAAGTGGCCAAAGGCCAGTAGTAGGCCTTAAGTATTTTGCTTCTATTTTTTTAAATACTGAGCTGATACAGCAGACAGATACTGTAGGCAGCGTATACTATTTTGTATACTGTTTCCCTCTGCCGGGATGACGGCAGTGATGTAACGGAGACAGCAGAGGCAGGAAACAATTTTGCGCAAGCCTGCTGTAACGCTTAACTGCGTATTAATTAGGACTTCTACCCCCAGCAGACAGATACTGTAGGCAGCGTATAATATTATGTATACGGTTTCCCTCTGCCGGGATGACGGCGGTGATGTAACGGAGACAGCAGAGGCAGGAAACAATTTTGCGCAAAGCTGCTGTAACGCTTAACTGCGTATTAATTAAGACTGCTATCCCCAGCAGACAGATACTGTAGGCAGCGTATAATATTATGTATACTGATTCCCTCTGCCGGGATGACGGCGGTGATATAACGTAGACAGCAGAGGCAGGAAACAATTTTGCGCAAGCCTGCTGTAACGCTTAGCTGCGTATTAATTAGGACTTCTACCCCCAGCAGACAGATACTGTAGGCAGCGTATAATATTATGTATACTGATTCCCTCTGCCGGGATGACGGCGGTGATGTAACGGAGACAGCAGAGGCAGGAAACAATTTTGCGCAAGCCTGCTGTAATGCTTAGCTGCGTATTAATTAGGACTACTAAGACACGCAGTAAACTGTACACGGTCACAGGCAGCCCAAATATAGTATTTTTCCCCAATTTTTTTGAAAAAGCCGACTGCCTATATAGCCTGTATATCTCTTTCCCTGCCTCACCAGTACTGGCCCTATACTCTGTGCAATGACTGCAGACTGAGGACGCAATGCTCTGTACGCCCGATATACAAAAAAAAAAAATGTGCAACACTGCTAAAAGCAGCCTCAACAGTACTGCACACGGTCAGATGTGGCCCTAAGAAGGACCGTTGGGGTTCTTCAAGCCTAAAATAACTCCTAACGCTCTCCCTATAGCAGCTCCAGCATCAGCAGCACTTTCCCTGATCTCTGTCACAATGCATCTGTGGCGAGCCGCGGGCGGGGCAGATTTTAATACTCGGGTATCACCTGATCTCCCCAGCCACTCACTGCAGGGGGGTGGTATAGGGCTGGAACATCACAGGAGGAAGTTGTAATGCCTTCCATGTCCTTCTATTGGCCAGAAAAGCGCGCAAATGTCTCAGAGATGAAAGTGAAAGTAACTCGAACATCGCGTGGTGCTCGTCTCGAGTAACGAGCATCTTGAACACCCTAATACTCGAACGAGTATCAAGCTCGGACGAGTACGCTCGCTCATCTCTACTGTTGAGCAAGAACAAATTTTAAAAAGTTGCATCCTGCTGGTCCCAATGAAACCACATTCTTAGGTGCTTAAAAATGCACAATTTATTTTCTCTACTACTTAAACCTGTATGCATTAGTGCTTTTTAATTCCTTCACGGCAAGATTAGGCCAATGGGACAATGTAAAGCATCATTAATGATCTATCTTCCATGTTCTGCTGGAGGACACACCCAATGGTGGTGGGGGTATATATCAAAACTGGTGCAAAGAAAAGGTCTAGCTCCTGCCTGTAGCGGACAATCAGATTCCACCTGAATTAATGAAAGTTACAACTCCACATTTTTCATGTGCAACCGTTTTAATACATCTCCCCCATCAGAGGCAGATTGGTCACCAACTCCACGGGGATAAATCTTGATAGAACAGTCAGGGGCTGGTTACGTCAGGCAACCCCTAACTAGTCTATCTATGTAATTTTGTACATTAAAAACCCTTTTTTGGCAAAAAAAATTCTTACATTGTTGAATTCAAAGTCTGATAACTTTTTTATTTTTCTATAATCTAAACTCTATGAGGGCTTGTTTTTATGTGCGACGAGCAGTAGTTTTCATTGTTACCATTTTGGGGTACATACGGCTTTTTTGATCACTTTGATTGCGTTTTTTGGGAGACCAAATGAAAAAATTGAGCATTTTGCCTTGGTTTTTTAGTTTTTTTTACGCTTTTTGCCATGCAGGATAAATAGTGTGTTCAATATATTGTATAGGTCGTTACAAATATAAGGATACCAACAAATATGTGTGATTTCTTTTCTTTTTTTTTACAAGCAGGGGAAAGTGCACAAAAAAGGAGGGGGGGGGGGTAAGACTTTGCTTTTAACCTTTTTTAGGTCCCTGCAGGGGACTTGGACCAGAAAAACTATGATTGCTATGATAATGCACTGCAGTACAGAAGTACTGCAATGCCTTATCGCTTACAATAGCAATAAAAGGCCAAGCAGGCAGGGACACTTGTGTTCATGGCAACTCACCGATCCTCTGTGATGTCATCGTGTAAAGTCAATGATATCACAAAGGAAGCATGCTTCCTCTGTGAACTCTTTATATGCCGCAATGTACATTCATCCTGGCATGTAGGGGGTTAGCAGCAGGGATTGGGTTAGCCAGCTCCCACTGCGAGATGGCACAGGCTCATTTATGAGCCCACACCATCCACAGAATGTAATTTTATGTCCTGTTGCTGTAAGTGCCCCCACAAACAAACTTATGTCCTCTGGCATTAAGGTGTTAAACATCCTATCCCTGCTTCATTTTGGAGCAAAAAAGAGCTAAGCCGATGCAATTGTGCTCTGCTCTCAACTCATCTAGTCCCTGAGAAACAAGCAAAAATGGATTTACATCCTAAAACACAGATTCAGCATCATGTAATACTTCTGTTGGCCCCATTGCTATCAATTTGGACCACCTACAACATGGGGCCACTTTTAGATTTTTTTCCAGGGCCATTTTAATTTCCCAATCTGCCCCTCTCGCCCACTGAGTTTACATCAGGAGGAATACTAATTCTACAATCCCAGCATTGCCCCTAGGTGGGCAGCACAATAAATTCCTGTCTAATCACAGCTGCCTGTTATTTATGGGCTTATTTTAATTAAAATTCAATATAGGAAGGTTAATTAATAATATTAACCAAGATTTTGTGATTTATTACCAGAGGCTTGTAGATCCCATTTACTTCCCTGCAAAAAAATAATAAAACTGATGTGTCAAGTGACCGTTACAATGTTTCTATCCGCGGAGAGAAAGGTTAGGTGGGTCTCAAGTATATATGAGTCATTCATTTCTGAATCACTCATCAGAGCTCTGCTGCAGGAAATCTCAGAGGATGTTTACTGGAACACAGACATGAATGGGAGTTTGCAGGGAATGCAATAAAAGGAAATATGCATCGTGTGCAACTCTGTGGGAACGCGATGGTTACTAATGATGAGCAGCATACGGCAGCTTTACAAATGCAGTTCAGACCGACCTGGGAAGATGCGGCGCTGAAAAGTCCTGAGTATTTCAATATGTCATCTTGGCTTCCTACAATAAAAGATGCTGTAATTACTCATGATGGCCATTGAAGCCATGAGGGCAGTAGTCACCCACCTTTCACAAACACTAATACTACACATTCACACTCACTTTCCTTATTTCTTAATCTGCCTACAAATTTTGACTTTAATAGACCTTTTTAACAAAGGATTGAATGTGACAAGCGACGCACCACAAGCTGCGGTAAATTCCGCACCAAAATTATAAGGCTACCTGCAGAATTGAAAATAGCTTAAGACCTGCCTGCAATTTCTCATCAAAATCCACAATTAGGCCTGCAGATTTTGGTGTAGAATTGCGCGGCTGTGGATTGGGCTGCGTCCTCTAGCATCCTTCTGTTCCGTGTTTAAAGTCCCTTATGGCCATTGGTTGAAGATTGGTGGTGGTCTCTCTCAACTCCCCTTTGGATGACATACATTTGCGCGTGTGTCTGCACATATTACTGTACTTTTTACGCAAGCAAGACCAGTTCACATGCACGCGCAATACACCCTTTCCATGGATTAAAAGGCTAATTAGCCTAATAAGGTCCAGATGTGTTCTTTTCACCATAGTTTGCGCAGTGTTTTATGCTACCACTTGTGTATTTACGCACCTCCCATAGACTTCTATGGGGCCTTTGCTACGCAAAACGCAGGGAAAAAGAGCAGGTCCCACTGTTTTCCGCTTGCGCAAAATGTGCACGCATGAGAATGAACCCATTGCAAACAGTGGAATCTATTCTCTATGTTTAGCGCGCACAGATTTTGCATGTGCAAATACCCACGCAAATTCGGTTGTGCAATAAAGCCCTTAAAGGGGTTGTCCCGTGAAAGCAAGTGGGGTTATACACTTCTGTATGGCCATATTAATGCACTTTGTAATATACATCGTGCATTAAATATGTGCCATACAGAAGTTATTCACTTACCTGCTCCGTTGCTGGCGTCCCCGTCTCCATGGTGCCGTCTAATTTCAGCGTCTAAACTCCTGATTAGACGCACTTGCGCAGAAGGGTCTTCTGCCATCTCTTCGCTCCGGCACGAGCCGGCATTCTGGCTCCGCCCCCTTGTACGCGTCATCGCGTAGCTCCGCCCCCGTCACATGTGCCGATTCCAGCCAATCAGGAGGCTGGAACCGGCACATGTGACGGGGGCGGAGCTACGCGATGATGCGTACAAGGGGGCGGAGCCAGAACGCCACTGCTGCTGGACCGCATGAAGGCCTCCTGGAAGCGCGATGCACCGTGGGACGGGACAACACAGGCGCCATCTTAGCTGCTGAACTTTATACGTTATTATTTCATCTCAACACTAAGTAGGAAGCGGTTTTTAAACGGTTTAAAGGGCTGCTTTATGCCTGGGGGTGACTGGGGGAATGTGCAGATTTAAAATTTTGCGGGTTTGGCTCGGGACAACCCCTTTAAGCTGGATTCACACACATTATTTTGCAATTTTTTTTTTTTTTTTTAAGTCTATAGTGAAATACAAAATGCACTGCATACAAAGTGTTTTTGTTTATGGTGCTTTTTGACATTTGTCAATTTGTTTTTGAACACAGTGTTCTATGCCACCAGGAGGGAAAGTGAAAGTGGTGACGTCATCGACTTTCTTTCTCCGCGTTGTTACTGCGCTAAAAGCGCACTCCATGCAAAATCTGCACACAGCCGATGTACATGTACATTAGATGTCAACAAGGTGTTAAAGATATACGCCATCATAACCTAAAAATATTTGTGTATCTGTTCTCCAGGCATGAAGCAGCATTCATAATAGAAATGTGTCTAATATGCCTTGTAAGCCGCAATTCTGCAGCATTTTGCCAATTTGTGCCATTTTCAAAGAATTCTAATTCCATGTGACATCTTATGTAGGGACCCAGAAGTGTCACTATTAGAGATGAGCGAACGTACTCGTCCGAGCTTGATATTCGTGCGAATATTAGGGTGTTCGGGATGCTCGTTACTCTTAACGAGCACCACGCGGTGTTCGGGTTACTTTCACTTTCCTCTCTGAGACGTTAGCGCGCTTTTCTGGCCAATTGAAAGACAGGGAAGGCATTACAACTTCCCCCTGCAACGTTTAAGCCCTATTCCACCCCCCTGCTGTGAGTGGCTGGGGAGATAAGGTGTCACCCAAGTATTGAAATCTGCCCTTCCCGCGGCTCGCTACGGATGTATTCTGACATTATTTCAGGGAAAGTGGTATCGTGTTGGAGCTGCTATAGGGAGAGTGTTAGGTGTATTGTAGGCTTCAAGAACCCCAACGGTCCTTCTAAAGGCCATAAATTGTCTCTATATGTGCTCAGTGGGGCCGGCGGCAGCAGCGCCGACCCCATTGAGAACATATAGAAGACAAATCCTTCTTTTCTGCCACAGCTGTAACAGCTGTAGCAGAGAAGAACGATGTTTGCCCATTGAATTCAATGGAACCAGCAATACAGCAGGTTCCACTGAATGCAATGGGCTGCCGGCGATCGCAGGATGAATGGTCGGGAAGGGGTTAAATATATAACCCCTTCCCTGCAATTCATCCAGAAATGTGATACACTAAAAATATATACCGGCGTATAAGGCGACGGGGCGTATAAGACGACCCCCCAACTGTCACCTTATACGCCGGCAATACAGTGGAGCAAAGAATAAAAAGCATTACTCACTTCTTCAGACGATCTGCGCCGCTCCTGTAGACTGTCACTCCTTCCTGGTGTTCTGCGGTGCTCCTGCAGGCTGTCGCTCCCTCCTGGTTCCCGGCAGAGCATTGCTTTCTCTACGAAAGGCTTTAAATCCACGCCTCCAGAAACACACGTGCCTTCAGCCAATCACAGCCAATGACAGTGATGTCATTGAATTGCTGTGATTGGCTGTGTTTCTGGAGGCGGGGATTTCAAGCCTTTCATAGAGAAAGCTTTAGTCCGTGGACCAGAAAGGAGTGACAGTCTGCAGGAGCGGCGCAGATCGTCTGAAGAAGTAAGTAATGCTTTTTATTCTTTGCTCCACTGTATTGCCGGCGTATAAGGTGACAGTTGGGGGGTCGTCTTATACGTCCCGTCGCCTTATACGCCGGTATATATTTTTAGTGTATCACATTTCTGGATGAATTGCAGGGAAGGGGTTATATATTTAACCCCTTCCTGACCATTCATCCTGCGATCGCCGGCAGCCCATTGCATTCAGTGGAACCTGCTGTATTGCTGGTTCCATTGAATTCAATGGGCTAACATCGTTCTTCTCTGCTACAGCTGTTACAGCTGTGCCAGAGGAGAACGATCTTTACGCTGACAGTGCGGGGGGGGGGGGCACTCTTGCCGCTATTGTGGCTTAATAGTGGGACCTGTGAACTTGAGATGCAGCCCAACATGTAGCCCCTCGCCTGCCCTATCCGTTGCTGTGTCGTTCCCATCACTTTCTTGAATTGCCCAGATTTTCACAAACGAAAACCTTAGCTAGCATCGGCGAAATACAAAAATGCTCTGGTCGCCCATTGACTTCAATGGGGTTCGTTACTCGAAACGAACCCTCGAGCATTGCGAAAATTTCGTGCCGAGTAACGAGCACCCGAGCATTTTGGTGTTCGCTCATCTCTAGTCACTATATAATTGTACTAATAGTTCTGGGAAATTGTATAGATATGCCTTTAAATGTGTTTTTAATATCTTGTGAAGTGTTTCATCTTAAACTTGGTGGCTAGTATAGAGTGACAAATCAGTGAGAAGAGTAACAAATCAGGAGCGACAAATCAGTGAGAAGAGTAACAAATCAGAGAGCGACAAATCAGTGAGAAGAGTAACAAATCAGAGAGCGACAAATCAGTGAGAAGAGTAACAAATCAGAGAGCGACAAATCAGTGAGAAGAGTAACAAATCAGAGAGAAACAGAGCAGGAAACGGAAACTCTTGCCTTAGGGTCCGATAGACCCTTATTAAGAGAGGGGAAAGGTCACCACGCTTTTGTGAGTGTCTTTACAGCGGACACTTTGGCACTCTCACAAGAGGCCCGAAGTGCCCTTCTTCCCCTCAGTTAGTTTCGTGAAGAAACATCCACACAAGTCGCTAAACAAAACCCACTGATGGTGTGTGGGGTACATAATACTAAGAATCAGTGAGAGACCAATTGACAACCGGAGAGACTCACTTTCACGTACCCGGCTGGTCAATACATAATCGATCTCCCACCTGTCTACCACCATCGGTAACAAGTGGGATAGAAATACGGTGGTCTCTATGATTCTATAATGTCATAACGTCTAAATACAGACATCTACTTTCAGCGACAACCAATGGTGTGAATAGATGGCTTTACACCACGTCCCCCACATTGTTTTATGTGTTGTGCCCCTACGTGTTATTTTAATATTTTCTAAATAAAAATTATTTTTTAGTCTTAGTCACCACTGTGAAAGGGCCTTGTTAAGTTAAAAATTGGAGACTTCTGTTGACTGCCTCCCCTGTGAAAAACTAGTATAGAGTTAAGTTTAGGTAAGGATAGAACAGTCTGGAAATATAGCCTCCCACTCTCTTCAGCCAATCAGCTCTATGCTGATGGGAGGAGCAATAATTATATAAGTTCATGTAGTGTTCTAGAAAGGTCAAAGTAGAGTAGAAAGTAGTGTAGCACAGCATCATCTGGGCAGCTGGTTTGGGGGACAGACTGAAGACCTATGGGGCCATGGTGTGAGGTCTGCATTAACAGTATGGAGCAGATAGAGAAGGAGCAGCACTTACAGCCACCACCCTCAGGATGGCACTTGAACAACTGGATTGTAAAGGACTTTTGTCATCATCATCTGGATGTTGAATTTAACCTGAGTTAACTGTAACCCTTCCTGTCTCCCTGGACTCTCTTCCACTGAGGTATCACGCTACACTAAGTCATCACACCGCAGAGCAGAAACTAGCTCTTACCATCAACAACCAATATTTCAATGTAGTGTAGGTGGTTGAAAGAGGGACTTATACAGGTGGGTTTTTCTTTATCCTGACTCTTAAATGATGTGATATCACGGTGTGCAGTGCTATTAGGGAGGTTTATTTACACGTTGACTTACGTTACAATGGTTTTTTAATCAGTTAAGTCAAGTTAACTTTTTTGTGATAGAGATAATTCAGTGTCCTAGGGTATTTATTCTATTAGAATAAATAGGGAAGAAATGAAAGTTAGGATGAGGAGTAAAACTAAATACGGGATGGAGACGACCGTCGGTAGCTGCAGTTCGACTGTCCCTTTCCTTTGAGTGGCTCCTCAATGTTTTAGGAACGGGCGGAGGACATTTACTCCATTAGAATGGGCTCCCTTGTGATGCTAATACTGGACTCCACTCCTTGAATTCCACTCCTTTCCAAAGTACGAATGTTAAGTTCCCCTTTCCATCGGAGGGAGGCTTTTCTGTGCGATAGAATCTCAGGGGTGAACTGTATTTATGTTAGTAATAGAGATGAGCGAACGTACTCGTCCGAGCTTGATATTCGTGCGAATATTAGGGTGTTCGGGATGCTCGTTACTCGTAACGAGCCCCACGCGGTGTTCTGGTTACTTTCAGTGTCCTCTCTGAGACGTTAGCGCGCTTTTCTGGCCAATTGAAAGACAGGGAAGGCATTGCAACTTCCCCCTGTGACGTTCAAGCCCTATACCACCCCCCTGCAGTGAGTGGCTGGGAAGATCAGATGTCACCCGAGTATAAAAGTCGGCCCCTCCCGCGGCTCGCCACACATGCCTTGTGAGTTAGCTGAGGGAAAGTACTATCCTGCTGGTGCTGCTGTAGGGAGAGCCTTAGGAGTCAGTGTAGGCTTCAAGAACCCCAAAGGTCCTTCTTAGGGCCACATCTACCTGTGTGCAGGCTGCTGCTAGCAGTGTTTTGTTTTTTGTTTTTTTCTCAAAATCGGCAGTGCAGAGCATTGCACCCGGCATTAGGGACAGAAGTGGTGCATAGGCAGGGAGAGTGTTAGGAGTGAGTGTAGCCTTCAAGAACCTCAACGGTCCTTTCTAGGGCCAAATTTAAGCGTGTGCAGTACCGTCCAGGCTGCTGTTAGCTGTGCTGCATTTTTTTTTTTTTTCTAAAAATCGTCTGTGCAGAGCATTGCACCCTACATTGATACTACAGGGACAGAATTGTGTAGGCAGGGCCACAACACAGTTATTGTTCATTGAATATACGCAGTGGGTCCTTCCCTTTGCAAAAAAGGAAAAGAAATTATATTTGGCCTGCCTGTGTCAGTCCTAAGGTCTCCGTGTACGTGTGTGCTGCGTGGAGAACGTACAAAAATCAGACGCAACCAGCTACGGTTTACTGCAGGCTTGCGCCATTGTCTTTCCTGACTGGCAAATACCTGCTCTGCCAGAGTTAATAACTCTGCTACACTAAAGTTGTGTGTCACTTTTTCAGGGCCACACTACAGTTCTAAAAGTTATTGTTCATTGACTATATGCAGTGGGTCCTTCCCTTTGCAAAAAAGGAAAAGAAATTATATTTGGCCTGCCTGTGTCAGTCCTAAGGTCTCCGTGTACGTGTGTGCTGCGTGGACAACGTACAAAAATCAGACGCAACCAGCTACGGTTTACTGCAGGCTTGCGCCATTGTCTTTCCTGACTGGCAAATACCTGCTCTGCTAGAGTTAATAACTCTGCTACACTAAAGTTGTGTGTCACTTTTTCAGGGCCACACTACAGTTCTAAAAGTTATTGTTCATTGAATATACGCAGTGGGTCCTTCCCTTTGCAAAAAAGGAAAAGAAATTATATTTGGCCTGCCTGTGTCAGTCCTAAGGTCTCCGTGTACGTGTGTGCTGCGTGGAGAACGTACAAAAATCAGACGCAACCAGCTACGGTTTACTGCAGGCTTGCGCCATTGTCTTTCCTGACTGGCAAATACCTGCTCTGCTAGAGTTAATAACTCTGCTACACTAAAGTTGTGTGTCACTTTTTCAGGGCCACACTACAGTTCTAAAAGTTATTGTTCATTGAATATACGCAGTGGGTCCTTCCCTTTGCAAAAAAGGAAAAGAAATTATATTTGGCCTGCCTGTGTCAGTCCTAAGGTCTCCGTGTACGTGTGTGCTGCGTGGACAACGTACAAAAATCAGACGCAACCAGCTACGGTTTACTGCAAGCTTGCGCCATTGTCTTTCCTGACTGGCAAATACCTGCTCTGCTAGAGTTAATAACTCTGCTACACTAAAGTTGTGTGTCACTTTTTCAGGGCCACACTACAGTTCTAAATGTTATTGTTCATTGAATATACGCAGTGGGTCCTTCCCTTTGCAAAAAAGGAAAAGAAATTATATTTGGCCTGCCTGTGTCAGTCCTAAGGTCTCCGTGTACGTGTGTGCTGCGTGGACAACGTACAAAAATCAGACGCAACCAGCTACGGTTTACTGCAGGCTTGCGCCATTGTCTTTCCTGACTGGCAAATACCTGCTCTGCTAGAGTTAATAACTCTGCTACACTAAAGTTGTGTGTCACTTTTTCAGGGCCACACTACAGTTCTAAAAGTTATTGTTCATTGAATAAACGCAGTGGGTCCTTCCCTTTGCAAAAAAGGAAAAGAAATTATATTTGGCCTGCCTGTGTCAGTCCTAAGGTCTCCGTGTACGTGTGTGCTGCGTGGACAACGTACAAAAATCAGACGCAACCAGCTACGGTTTACTGCAGGCTTGCGCCATTGTCTTTCCTGACTGGCAAATACCTGCTCCGCTAGAGTTAATAACTCTGCTACACTAAAGTTGTGTGTCACTTTTTCAGGGTCACACTACAGTTCTAAAAGTTATTGTTCATTGAATATACGCAGTGGGTCCTTCCCTTTGCAAAAAAGGAAAAGAAATTATATTTGGCCTGCCTGTGTCAGTCCTAAGGTCTCCGTGTACGTGTGTGCTGCGTGGAGAACGTACAAAAATCAGACGCAACCAGCTACGGTTTACTGCAGGCTTGCGCCATTGTCTTTCCTGACTGGCAAATACCTGCTCTGCTAGAGTTAATAACTCTGCTACACTAAAGTTGTGTGTCACTTTTTCAGGGCCACACTACAGTTCTAAAAGTTATTGTTCATTGAATATACGCAGTGGGTCCTTCCCTTTGCAAAAAAGGAAAAGAAATTATATTTGGCCTACCTGTGTCAGTCCTAAGGTCTCCGTGTACGTGTGTGCTGCGTGGACAACGTACAAAAATCAGACGCAACCAGCTACGGTTTACTGCAGGCTTGCGCCATTGTCTTTCCTGACTGGCAAATACCTGCTCTGCTAGAGTTAATAACTCTGCTACACTAAAGTTGTGTGTCACTTTTTCAGGGCCACACCACAGTTATTAAACGTATTGTTCATTGAATATACGCAGTGGGGCCTTCCCTTTGCAAAAAAGCGAAAAAATTATATTTGGCCTGCAGGCTTGCGCCAATTTATTTCCTGCCTGGGAAATCAAATCACTGGTAATACAGCATGCTGAGGGGTAGGGGTAGGCCTAGAGGATGTGGACACGGCCGAGGACGCGGAGGGCCAAGTGAGGGTGTGGGCACAGGCTGAGCCAGTGCGGTGGCCAGGGGTAGAGGCAGGGCCAGACCGAATAATCCACCAACTGTTTCCCAAAGCGCCCCCTCGCGCCATGCCACCCTGCACAGGTCAAGGTGCTCTACGGTGTGGCAGTTTTTCACAGAGACGCCTGACGACCGACGAACAGTGGTGTGCAACCTTTGGCGCGCCAAGATCAGCTGGGGAGGCACCACCAACAGCATGCGCAGGCATATGATGGCCAAGCACCCCACAAGGTGGGACGATGCCCGTTCACCACCTCCGGTTTGCACCACTGCCTCTCCCCCTGTGCCCCAACCTGCCACTGAGATCCAACCCCCCTCTGAGGACACAGGCACTACCGTCTCCTGGCCTGCACCCACACCCTCACCTCCGCTGTCCTCGGCCCCATCCAGCAATGTCTCTCAGCGCAGCGTCCAGACGTCGCTAGTGCCACAGTTTGAGCGCAAGTACGACGCCACGCACCCACACGCTCAAGCGTTAAACGTGCACATTGCAAAATTGATCAGCCTAGAGATGCTGCCGTATAGGCTTGTGGAAACGGAGGCTTTCAAAAGCATGATGGCGGCGGCTGCCCTGCGCTACTCGGTTCCCAGTCGCCACTACTTTTCCCGATGTGCCGTCCCAGCCCTGCACGACCACGTCTCCCGCAACATTGTACGCGCCCTCACCAATGCGGTTACTCCCAAGGTCCACTTAACAACGGACACGTGGACAAGCACAGGCGGGCAGGGCCACTATATCTCCCTGACGGCACATTGGGTGAATTTAGTGGAGGCTGGGACAGAGTCAGAGCCTGGGACCGCTCACGTCCTACCCACCCCCAGAATTGCGGGCCATAGCTCGGTGGTGGTATCTGCAGCGGTGTATGCTTCCTCCACTAAAGCACCTTCCTCCTCCTCCTCCTCCAACGCAACCTCTGTCTCGCAATCAAGATGTGTCAGCAGCACGTCGCCAGCAGTCGGTGTTATGCGGCGTGGCAGCACAGCGGTGGGCAAGCGTCAGCAGGCCGTGCTGAAACTACTCAGCTTAGGAGAGAAGAGGCACACGGCCCACGAACTGCTGCAGGGTCTGACAGAGCAGACCGACCACTGGCTTGCGCCGCTGAGCCTCCAACCGGGCATGGTCGTGTGTGACAACGGCCGTAAGCTGGTGGCGGCTCTGCAGCTCGGCAGCCTCACGCACGTGCCATGCCTGGCCCATGTGTTTAATTTGGTGGTTCAGCGCTTTCTGAATAGCTACCCCCACTTGTCATACCTGCTCGGAAAGGTGCGCCAGCTCTGCGCACATTTCCGCAAATCCCACACGCACGCTGCCACCCTGCGGACACTGCAACATAGGTTTAATCTGCCAGTGCACCGACTGCTGTGCGACGTGCCCACACAGTGGAACTCTACGCTCCACATGTTGGCCAGACTCTATGAGCAGCGTAGAGCTATAGTGGAATACCAACTCCAACTTGCACGGCGCAGTGGGAGTCAGCCTCCTCAATTATTTACAGAAGAGTGGCCCTGGTTGGCAGCCATCTGCCAGGTCCTTGGAAAATTTGAGGAGTCTACCCAGGTGGTGAGCGGCGATGCTGCAATCATTAGCGTCACCATTCCTCTGCTATGCATCTTGAGAAGTTCCCTGCAAAGCATAAAGGCAGACGCTTTGCGCTCGGAAACAGAGCCGGGGGAAGACAGTATGTCGCTGGATAGTCAGAGCACCCGCCTGTCTATATCTCAGCGCGTTGAGGAGGAGGAGGAGGAGCATGAGGAGGATGAGGAGGAGGGGGAAGAGACAGCTTGGCCCACTGGTGAGGGTACACATGCTGCTGGGCTGTCATCCTTTCAGCGTGTATGGCCTGAGGAGGAGGAAGAGGAGGAGGAGGAGGATCCTGAAAGTGATCTTCCTAGTGAGGACAGCCATGTGTTGCGTACAGGTACCCTGGCACACATGGCTGACTTCATGTTAGGATGCCTTTCTCGTGACCCTCGCGTTACACGCATTCTGGCCACTACGGATTACTGGGTGTACACACTGCTCGATCCACGGTATAAGGAGAGCCTTTGCACTCTCATTCCCGAAGAGGAAAGGGGTTCGAGAATGATGCTATACCACAGGGCGCTGGTGGACAAACTGATGGTAAACTTCCCATCCGACAGCGCTAGTGGCAGAAGGCGCAGTTCCGAAGGGCCAGGTAGCAGGGGAGGCGCAGAGATCAGGCAGCATGTACAGCGCAGGCAGGGGAACATTCTCCAAGGCCTTTGCCAGCTTTATGGCTCCCCAGCAAGACTGTGTCACCGCTCCCCAGTCAAGGCTGAGTCGGCGGGAGCACTGTAAAAGGATGGTGAGGGAGTACGTAGCCGATCGCACGACCTTCCTCCGTGACGCCTCTGCCCCCTACAACTACTGGGTGTCGAAGCTGGACACGTGGCCTGAACTCGCTCTGTATGCCCTGGAGGTGCTTGCTTGTCCTGCGGCTAGCGTCTTGTCAGAGAGTGCGTTTAGTGTGGCTGGGGGAATCATCACGGATAAGCGTACCCACCTGTCAACCGACAGTGCCGACAGGCTTACACTCATCAAGATGAACAAAGCCTGGATTTCCCCAGACTTCTCTTCTCCACCAGCGGACAGCAGCAATACGTAAGCAATACGTAGGCTGCACCCGCGGATGGAAGCTACGTTCTCTCTCACCATCCAAAACGGGGACATTTCTGCTTCATCAATCTGTGTCTAATATTCCTCCTCCTCCTCCTGCTCCTCCTCCTGAAACCTCACGTAATCACGCTGAACGGGCAATTTTTCTTAGGGCCACAAGGCTCACTCATCTAATTTTTCTAAACAATTTTTATATGTTTCAATGCTCTTAAAAGCGTTGAAACTTTAACTTGAACCAATTTTTCGTTAAACTGGGCTGTCTCCAGGCCTAGTTACCACTTAAGCCACATTAACCAAAGCGATTAATGGGTTTCACCTGCCCTCTTGGTTGGCCATGGCCAATTTTTTGGATGTACATTAGTACTGTTGATACAGCAATTTTTGTGGGCCCTCGCCTACAGTGTAATCAAATGAATTTTTAGCCCACCTGCATTACAGCTGACGTTACATCCGCTGTGTTGGGCAATGCAATGGGATATTTTTATGTACCGCCGGTGGGTTCCAGGGAGCCACCCATGCTGTAGGTGCACACAGAGTTTAACCTACATCTGTCCACTTGTAAAGAACCCCAGTCTGACTGGGGCATGCAGTGTGGGCCGAAGCCCACCTGCATTAAGCACGACATTACTACCTCAGCTGTGTTGGGCAATGCAATGGGATATTTCTATGTACCGCCGGTGGCTTCCTGGCACCCACCCATGCTGTGGGTCCACAGGGAATTATAAATGCATCTGTTTCCACTTGTAAAGAACCCCAGTCAGACTGGGGCATGCAGTGTGGGCCGAAGCCCACCTGCATTAAGCACGACATTACTACCTCAGCTGTGTTGGGCAATGCAATGGGATATTTCTATGTACCGCCGGTGGGTTCCAGGGAGCCACCCATGCTGTGGGTCCACAGGGAATTATAAATGCATCTGTTTCCACTTGTAAAGAACCCCAGTCAGACTGGGGCATGCAGTGTGGGCCGAAGCCCACCTGCATTAAGCACGACATTACTACCTCAGCTGTGATGGGCAATGCAATGGGATATTTTTATGTATCGCCGGTGGGTTCCAGGGAGCCACCCATGCTGTCGGTCCACAGGGACTTCACAATAGGGAGTTGTACCTGCCTGTGTCTATGAATTAAAAAGCCCGGTCTGACTGGGGCATGCAGAGACACCTTGACAGAATGAATAGTGTGTGGCACATAGGTTCCCCATTGCTATGCCCACGTGTGCAGCTCCTGATGGCGGTGGCACAGGATTCTATTTCTCATTGCTTCTGTACAGCATTGTGGGCTATCGCCCCGCCCCTTTTAAAGAGGGTCGCTGCCTAGCCGTGCCAACCTCTGCAGTGTGTGCCTGCGGTTCCTCCTCATGGCAGACGCACTTCTAAATAGACATGAGGGTGGTGAGGCATTAGGGCAGCTGAAGGCTGCGCAGGGACACTTTGGTGTGCGCTGTGGGGGGGGGAGAGGGGGCGGTTGGGCAGCATGTAACCCAGGAGAAGTGGCAGCAGAGTGTCATGCAGGCAGTGATTGTGCTTTGTTGGAGGTAGTGTGGTGCTTAGCTAAGGTATGCCATGCTAATGAGGGCTTTTCAGAAGTAAAAGTTTTTGAGAGGGGGGGGGCCCCACTCTTGCCGCTATTGTGGCTTAATAGTGGGACCTGTGAACTTGAGATGCAGCCCAACATGTAGCCCCTCGCCTGCCCTATCCGTTGCTGTGTCGTTCCCATCACTTTCTTGAATTGCCCAGATTTTCACACAAGGAAACCTTAGCGAGCATCGGCGAAATACAAAAATGCTCGGGTCGCCCATTGACTTCAATGGGGTTCGTTGCTCGAAACGAACCCTCGAGCATCGCGAAAAGTTCGTCCCTAATAACGAGCACCCGAGCATTTTGGTGCTCGCTCATCTCTAGTTAGTAAGTTTTAGGTGAGCAAACCAGGTGATAACACTTGCATACTGGACTGTCAAACTTTCTGGACCATCAGGCCATTCGAAATTGTTGACCTAGTTAATAGGTGATGTTGGTGTGACAAGTCAAGATAACTTTCTGTGCCGTGCTATCAGAATCAAGGTAAAATGTGTCCCCTAACAGCCACCATGAAATCCTTTCCCATTCTGGCTTACCACACAAGTATTAGCTCCATTATTAAGGCCAAAGTCACCAAATGTACTTCAACTAGATGTAAGGGACAAATGGGGGTATGACTGCCAGATCTGACTATATAGGATTTTTTGTAGGCTGTAACCATGGAAACACATAAGTCTGCATAATAACTACCTACACAAAGTAGATGGATATTTCTTATCAAGATCATTGGCAAAGTTTCATTTTCAGTTTTAGATGTACAAGAACAATAACAAAGGTTGTAAAGCTGGAAATGTGTAGTTTCATTGTACCATAAACCTAAGCTTAGCAAAAATAAACCTTGAAAATATTGAGCAACTGATTACTCGAAGTTCAGGGTTGTGGCTGCCACACAGGAACCATAAAGTGTATGTATTTATGTGTCTGTTTAGATGTATGTTTAAGGTGTAAATGACAAGTTCTGTTAAAGTGTTTTAGATACTGAGCCGAACCCTGCTGTACTAGACCTCAAGCTAGGAAAAGCGAATTATGTGTTCCTTGAGCTGTTTATTGTACAGCTGCCAGAAGCACAATATATTGTGCAGGTACAGTTATGTCGGCACATTAGTCACATTAACGTTGGACCAAGAAATATGTTTTCCATATATTATATTTTAGCATTTGTAAATACATGTATCTGTATACAGATAGTCCCCGACTTGCGAACATTCGACTTGCGAATTTCGCTGGATACGAACTATCTGTCCTGCACAGTATGATGTCATGCTATGGCATTACATCATACTGTGCAGGGACCGGGCAGGCTTCTATCAAGCCTGATACAAGCCTGTCCGGTCACATCGCGGTTGCTGGGCAGCCGGGGGCCTTCTGAAAGGCCCTAGGGCTGACTATGCAGAGCGCCTATCAAGCCGTGCGCTCTATGGGCGCTCTGCATAGGCAGCCCTGGGGCCTTTCAGGAGGTCCCCGGCTGCCTAGCAACCACACAGCGTCCCGCGATCTCATCATGGGACGCTGTACAGGCCCCCTGAACGTCGGGTGCAGGCTGTTTCTTACAGCGGGCACCCGGCGGCAGCAGTTCCGACGAGCGGCGCCGCTCGTCAGAACTGTTAACACTTCAAATACCGCTGTCAGAGCGGTATTTAAAGTGTTAACAGTTCCGACAAGCGGCGCGGCTCGTCAGAACTGCTGCTGCCGGGCGTCCGCTGTAAGAACAGCCGGCACCCGACGTTGTATGGAGTGGGATCCACCCGCGATCCCGCTCCATACTACTACTTGTTCGACTTGCGAACAAAACGGACTTGCGAACGGGCTCCCGGAACGGAACCTGTTCGCAAGTCGGGGAGTAACTGTATTGCTGTTGAATATGCTGATGCTATATCAATAGCTGGAAATAAACATCTATAAGATATAATTTAATATATGGAATACAATGTATGAATATTATTGGTCTGTATTAAGGTACAGTGTTGCACAGAAATAATAGTGCTTCCACAGAATAGGAAATTCCTAGCAGAATTCTATTACCTTGTTTCCTCGAAAATAAGTTGCTGTTTTATATTAATTTTTGCCTGAAAAGAGGCACAGTGTCTTATTTTCGGGGGCTATCTATTAATACTTACTTAGCAGCCTGCATTTGCGTCACTCGCGCTGGTCTCCATCACTGCTGCAGGCTTCCGTGTCCTCCGCCACGCCGACAGAGCAGTTCTTCCTGGTAGTGGGGCTTGAATACTCCGCCTCCAGCAAGTTAATCCTCTGATTGATTAATTGAGCAGCCAATGAGAGCCGGCGCTCGATTAACCAATCAAAGTTATTCATTGACGCGGTGCTCAATTAACCAATCAGAGCATTAGCTTGTTGAAAGCGGGATATTCAAGCCCCACTACCAGGAAGAACTGCTCTGTTGGCATGCCGGAGGACACAGAAACCTGCAGCAGTGCCGCAGCCTAGCAGGAGGGACCCAAACGCCGACTGCTAGATGAGTATTGTTTTTTTTAATATGTAGTGTAGCTAAGGCTTATTTTCAGGGGAGGGCTTATTATTGGGTGGGTCTTATCAGGGAAACACGGTAGTAGAATCTTGTGGAAACTTAATCAGAATAATTTTTAGCTCATTCTAGAAAACATGGTAACAGGTGCCTATTTACAGTCAATAATAAAGTGAAAAGCCCTTGTTATTGAGTGGCAAGAACTTTTTAGTGGACTCCTTAGCAAGTAGCATTGGCCTAAAACCAATAATCAGGCAATCACAACTTACAATAATAATGGAGAAGCCATTTTTTTTGCTATGGGGTCCTTGATCTACCATGTAAATTACTGTACCAGATACTTTGTCTTATACACAGACACTTATCTAAAAAACAGTGTTGGACTGGACTCTCCACAGAGGAAATCATTCTAAGGGTCTACCTTTAATCCATGCAAAAACATTATTTAGATGCAAGCCGTACATGTAAGTAATGTTATAACATACTATACACATAAATAAAGGTGCTAACCTACTCTACACATGAATAGTACTGCTATAATCTATATAGGGGCATTATTTTACACTATTCACATATGCAGTATACACATAAATCGCAGACATATATATGAACATTCCACCTATTTCCATACATATTACACACATATATACATGCACATTATTCCACACATATACATATTATACCCATATACCGCGGTGCTTGAAAGTTTGTATACACCTCAGTATTTTCCATATTTCTGCTTATATTTGACCTAAAATTACATCAGATTTTCACATAAATTCTAAAAGTAGACAAAGAGAGCCCAAATCAAAGAAATGAATCAAAAATATTAGACTTGGTCATTTATTTATTTAGAAAAATGATCTAATATGACATGTCTGTAAGTGGAAAAACTATATGAACCTTTACTTTCAGTATCTGGTGTGACCCCCTTGTGCAGCAATAACTGCATCAACATGTTTCCAGTAATTGCTGATTAGTCCTGCACATCGGCTTGGAGGAATTTTAGCCCATTCCGCTATACAGAACAGTTTCAAATCTGTTATGTTGGTGGGTTTCCTTCCGTGAACTGCTTATTCAGGTCCTTCCACAATATTTCTATGGGATTAAAGTCAGGACTTTGAGTTGACTAATCCAAAACTTTAACTTTGTTCTTCCTTAGGGCAAAGTCAGTTGAGCGTTTTTGCGCGCACCTATGAGCACAAAAGACAGCGCGCCTGATAGTACTATTGGCTCCCTATGGTGCGTTCACATGTCCATCTTTTATAGGTGCAAAATACTCATACCTGCAAAACATAGGATATCTGTGCAGCGGCAGAGTCCGTGCTGCACGTTAAAAAACCCCGCAGGGAGTCCTCTCCTCACTGAACTCTGTGGCAGCACTGCCACAGTGTTCAGTGACAAGGCAACTCCCTGCGGGGATGAAGGAATCTCGTGCCACAGCTGTCACAGCTGTGGCAGAGGATCGTGACCTTCTCCCAATACTTTCAATCGGGCCGATGCTGCAGCCAACCCTATTGAAAGCAATGGGATGCAGGAAATATAATCCCTTCCCTGAAAATCATCCCTAGCTGGTGTAAAAAATAAAACAAACATATACATCACCTTCCGGAGCTCTCGGGGCTCCGGTGCATGCTCTCTCTTCTATGCCGGCACTGCTCTTAAGCACTTTCTGCTGGCTGGGGATTTAAAAATTCCTGGGCAAGAATGTTCTTTTTGGAGAATAGTGGTTTTCTCCTTGCAATCCTGTCATGCACACCATTGTTGTTCACTGTCCTCCTAATGGTGGACTCATGAACATTTACATTAGCTAATGTGAGGCCCTTAGTTGCATAGAGAAAGAGAATGTGGTAAAATACTGGTGGTGAAGGCGCAACACTCTACCTTAGTTGAAAGCTAAAGATCCAAGATGTGATAGTGCAAGTGCAGCGTCTGACCGGTTAGGACTAAAAATGAGCTTTTATTGGTATATATTAAAAATGGTTATTACCAAGGACACACTACATACAACAAAAAGGTAAAACAAAAGATGCTGCACTTAATTGGGCCCACAGTATATAGTGTTATCACACAAAGTTATTTGGTGATTGCAGGGTCCAAAAAATACCGCAATTCAATAAATGTGCATCAATAAGTTGATGACAATCAGAGGGAAACTTTGCTCAGAGACCACTCCTCTGACACTGTCATCAATAGCAGTATTTATGCAAGGTGGTAGAGATGGGGAACAAGTGTGGCGTGGGAGAATGGATTGCGTATTGATATAAATCCCACCTTTATTCCACACAAAATAACAATAGGACTGTTTGTTTCACTCATAAAGTCATTTGATAAATAAATACCACATTGGACTTTAGTGTGTTTTTTGTGTGTCCTTCTTTACCATATAACACAATAGTAAGTTGTATTTGATCCTATATTTTATGTCACTTCAGTCACTCATCTCTATGCCATCGTTAGTGATTCAACCACTCTATAAGTTCTTTTTCTATTTGATATATAGAATCGGGATTGATATTCCCAAATATTCCCTTAGTTCAATACCACTAATTAATCTGGTTGCAACAAGTGTGGTCTATGTATATTGACCCTTGCATACCAGTTAGTAGAGGAACTGACAGTTTACATACTATGTCGTTTTGTCTAATTTGATAACAGATTCGCTTGCTTGAAAGTATATTATGCACCTCTTATTGACTTGTGTTGAGCCCGTATATATTATGGCCTTTTTTTTGGTATACCCAATGCCCATCAGACCAAAGAGGTCACCATAATTCAAATCGGCTATCTCTTATAAAGCGCTATCAGCTGCCATAGTATAAATGTCAGCCCCTAAAGTAGCTTGATGCCTGCCTCAACACGTTTCCCCAGCTGGTTTCCTAGCTGGTTCATCAGGAGGATTAGTAAAGCTAGAGGGAGATTTTTATAAAGATCCCTAATGTATAGCGCCAATATGGTTAGTGGCGTGCATTGTGCAGGGATGCTCAGACCAGGCATGATGCACATCTTAAGTATTTGTGCCTCCGCCTCCCTAATTAATGCCACCAATCTGCATTAGGGGGCTCGTACTTCAAATACCATTCACAGAAGAAGATTTCATTGTGCTGTACATATGTCCGAAGTCCCGCGATACTTCAGCAAATCATGTTTAATGTTGGGTATTGCGATGTTCTTAGGGCTGAAGTCCCGCAACTGCGCGGAACGTAATGATTCCACATACAAGTTCTGCGGCTGCACAGTGGGAGAAAGTCCGCACACATATATTCAGCCGATCTCGGACTATCGTACATGCGCAGTGCGTCCCACTGGGGACTTAGTATTTTTTGCACCAACTGTAGATAATCCCAAATAGGTTACATGCATATAGGATGCATATGTAATGCAGGTGAGTGGGCCCATATGAATTAAATGCTGCTCCATATTATATTTTGGATACGTAGATCTTCTCTAGAATTGTATTAGAAGTAAACAGATAATGATTACCCATAGGGAGGGATAACATTGTGAGCAAAATCCGTATAAAGATTTCTATATACATATACTTGGAAATATATCGATGAAGCAACCTGAAGACATACACGTTATTTTTCTTCTCTTTTTATTTCATTATGCACGTCAGAGCTGAGCAGCAGAATATCATTGTTTGCAAACGAGGGGTGGGAAAAACAGCTATTCATTTTTACTTTCGTTTTTATTGTCATTATTTCATTTGACACAACGGTGTCAAAACTGAGCAACACAATCTCAGTTTTTCTTGACGAAAGGTAGGAAAGACAGCTGTTCATTTAGGCCTTTTGGTGATGTGGACTCCATGCGGTAAATCCACGCACTTTCTTTTTGCAATAATTTTTGGTCTGGATCACCTCGACGTCCATCAGATCTCAGCAACTCTATCCCCTGAAATGTAACTTTAGTGGGATCATTGTTGTGGACATCACGCATGTGAACCGCCAGGCTTGTGTGTTCATTTCGGTTGATGTTGCTGATGTGAGACAGGATTCGACACCTAAACTGTTGTCTTGTCTTACCTATGTAGTCAAGGGGGCAAGGGCATGATGCCAAATATAGGACCCCGCTTGACTTACAATTTATAAAATCTCGTATCTTATAGTTTGTTCCCGTCGCTGAACTTACAAAGTCTGTGCCTCTTTTTATAAATTCACACGCTTTGCAGTGTGCGCATGGAAAACAGCCTTTTATTGATTTTATAAATTGTAAGTATGTGGCATCATTACGTTCCGCGCAGCTGCGGGACTTCAGCCCTCAGAACATCGCAATACCCAACATTAAACATGATCCGCGCATGCGCAAGATTTGCTGGAGTATCGCGGGACTTCGGACATATGTGCGGCACAATGAAATCTTCTTCTGTGAACGGTATTTGAGGTACGAGCCCCCTAATGCAGATTGGTGGCCTAAATTAGGGAGGCGGAGGCACAAATAATTAAGACGTGCATCATGCCTGGTCTGAGCATCCCTGCACAATGCACGCCACTAACCATATTGGCGCTACGCTTTAGGGATCTTTATAAAAATCTCCCTCTAGCTTTACTAATCCTCCTGATGAACCAGCTAGGAAACCAGCTGGGGAAACGTGTTGAGGCAGGCATCAAGCTACTTTAGGGGCTGACATTTATACTATGGCAGCTGATAGCGCTTTATAAGAGATAGCCGATTTGAATTATGGTGACCTCTTTGGTCTGATGGGCATTGGGTATACCAAAAAAAAGGCCATAATATATACGGGCTCAACACAAGTCAATAAGAGGCGCATAATAGGCTTTCAAGCAAGCGAATCTGTTATCAAATTAGACAAAACGACATAGTATGTAAACTGTCAGTACCTCTACTAACTGGTATGCAAGGGTCAATATACATAGACCACACTTGTTGCAACCAGATTAATTAGTGGTATTGAACTAAGGGAATATTTGGGAATATTAATCCCGATTCTATATATCAAATAGAAAAAGAATTTATAGAGTGGTTGAATCACTAACGATGGCATAGAGATAAGTGACTGAAGTGACATAAAATATAGGATCAAATACAACTTACTATTGTGTTATATGGTAAAGAAGGACACACAAAAAACACACCAAAGTCCAATGTGGTATTTATTTATCAAATGACTTTATGAGTGAAACAAACAGTCCTATTGTTATTTTGTGTGGAATAAAGGTGGGATTTATATCAATACGCAATCCATTCTCCCACGCCACACTTGTTCCCCATCTCTACCATCTTGCATAAATACTGCTATTGATGACAGTGTCAGAGGAGTGGTCTCTGAGCAAATTTTCCCTTTGATTGTCATCAACTTATTGATGCACATTTATTTAATTGCGGTATTTTTTGGACCCTGCAATCACCAAATAACTTTGTGTGATTACACTATATACTGTGGGCCCAATTAAGTGCAGCATCTTTTGTTTTACCTTTTTGTTGTATGTAGTGTGTCCTTGGTAATAACCATTTTTAATATATACCAATAAAAGCTCATTTTTAGTCCTAACTGGTGAGAATTGTTTAGTAAAGAATTAGGATCTAATTTTCCACAGTGAAAAGTGCAGCGTCTGAGGAGCAGGACACGGCCTAGGAGACAGCGGGGTAAAGTTTGGGCCTTGTCACGGTGGCTCTACTATCTCCCACCCGGAGATAACCGGTGACACGTCCAAGGGCTGAGGGCAGGTTATTAAAGGGGAACCCAATAATGGATTACCTTAGTCTCTTATGCCAAGTGTGACGCCAATGTTTCTTCTGCTGCGGGGGAATTCCTGGTTGGCGGAGTAAATCCACACACACACACGGAATTCTTTTAAGACACAGCCTCCGGAAATGGACGGGCGACTGGTCGCTTTACCTGGAGTAACTTGATTACAATTTCAGAATACACGCCAGCAAGAAAACAGTGCAAACAGGTCAAAGAGGTGTGACCGGGGGGACTTACAGGTGAACAGGAGAAACCACAGTCTTAATATCTGTAAGTCCTGCTCCAACACTCTACCGGTCAACACTCGCATTTGATAAACCAGGGTGCGCTGCATGACGGTTCCTAATTCTCTCACTTTTAGTAGAAGTCTTTTCATATCTCCTGGGTACAGCCGGCCCAGTGAAGGCTGTAGATTTCTCTCAGCTTCTTCCGTTCTGGGCCGCACAGGCTGCAGGTGCCTGTGTGGTCCTCTTGAAAGCTCAGAACTCTTTCAGCTCTCAACTGAACTCCATGCACGTACCGTTCATTCACATATATATTACAAGGTCATGTGACAAACAAACAGATACATTTTCCAGACAGTCAGCTCACATGCCAGACAGTTAACCCTTTCAGTTCTGCAGCTATGCAATACACATCATTCATGCAACACAGAAGACGCTAAAATTACATAGACAAATGCATGCATATAGTTATGGAGGGGCCCTATTGTACCGGGCCACTACAAAAGCACTTCTTTTTTATTTAACAACTTAAAGAACCAGCAAGTGAATATGAATTTCAGGGTCAAATCCCTTCGTCAGGTCAGCTGGATTTAACATTGAATGATATGTACAAATAAATAGTGGAGGAGTAATAGAGAGGGACAAAGAGAGGGGAAAAAAAAGGGAATAAAAAATAAAAACAAAAATTCATACATAATGAAATAATAGGAATATATCAATAAATATGATAAATATGTAATAAGAACATAGGAATCGTAATAAAAGATATGACAAAAAATGTAAATCTAAAAGTGAATATATATATCCAGTATATATATAGAATGACATAAATTTTAATATCTGTTATAAAATAGGATGAAAACGAGTTTAATAACAATATTGAAAATATCAATATAAAAGCAGATAGACAGAAAATCAAGCGGTTTCTTCCAGGTGATCAGAATGACTACAGAATTAAAATCAATGTAAAGCCTTTTGGGAAATGTAATAATTGCTCCACCCAAGAGGGTGCATATATAAAAGTGTATATGCATTCACACATACATATGTGAAAATAAGAATAAAAACATCTATTGGAAAGCTGCTGGTTGGCAGCACCTCAATCACTTAAAACACTTTTTACTCCAGAACTATTTCACCCCTCTCACTGGGTCTTGCTCCACCCTTTTTTTTATCTTAGTTGCATAGAGGTTACTTTGGGTTTCTTTCTGACCTCAGGGACTATTATACACCCAGCTCTTCGCATGATCTTTGTTGCTTATCCACTCCTAGGGCGGGTAATAATGGTCTTGTCTTGAATTTTTCTCCCGTTGTATGCAATCTGTCTGACTGTGAATTGATGGAGTCTTAACTCTTTAGAGATGGTTTTGTAAACTGTTCCAGCCTGATGAGCACCAACATCTCTTCTTCTTAGGTCCTCAGAAATCTCTTTTGTTCATGCCATAATACACTTCAACAAACGTGTTGTGAAGATTAGACTTTGATTGTTCCCTGTTTTTTAAATGAAACAAGTCGCCCACTCACACTTGATTGTTATCCCATTGATTGAAAAGACCTGACTGTAATTTCACCTTCACCGTATCTGCTTCTCCTAAAGGTTCACATACTTTTGCCACTCACAGACATGCAATATTGGATCATTTTCCTCAATAAATAAAAGGCCAATGGTAATGTTTTTGACTCATTTGTTTGATTTGGCTCTCTTTATCTACTTTTAGGACTTGAGTGAAAATCTGATGCGGTTATAGGTCAAACCAAAGCAGAAATATGGAAAATTTCGAATGGGGTTCACAAACTTTCATGCACCAGTGTGCATATATGCATTAAACACATGTTTACTTATATATTGCATATATATAAAACATTATACACACAGAAGATTTTAACACTTATTAGGCCACCTGTCCACTGGCGGTGTGATATACCAGCGCGGGAGCTGCCGTCGGGGGGCACTTTGTCATTGCAATTTTCTGCAATTAACCAATCTCAATGATTAAGGATTTATGCAGCTTAAAATTCTGAACAATGATCATTCAGTGTAAACAGGAGCTGCTTAGTAATGAATGGCCGCTACGTTAAGTGAATGGCGAGGGCTGGGGAAAAGGGGGAGAGAAATCTCCTCCATCTGCCCTGGCCCCCTGCTGGTCACTTTATGAGCGATCCAGCAATACACGCTCATGTGTAACAGCTCGGGAGCGAGTGTACACAGGGACCAGTGTCGGGCATTGTTTGCCCGATGTTCGTCCAGTATAAACAGGCCTTTATTTAGTGGAGAGTTTACATTACCACTCTGCATCTCATCTGACATTTAATTTTCCTCTGTGAATACACTGGATAAAAAGCCATTTGGAAGATTTGCTTTCTCCTCATCAGCCTCTACAATGTTTCCTACAATATTTATTAAAGGGCCAACACTTTCAATATCAATCTTTTTACTATTTATATAGTTGAAGAAAAGTTTAGGGTTAGTTTTACTCTCCTTGGCAATAAGTCTCTCTGTCTCCATCTTTGCTGCTTTAATCTGATTTTTACATAATTTTTTCTTTTTAGGTTTTTAGCGCTTCTTCGCTGCCTTCTTCTTTTATTAGTTTAAATGATTTCTTTTTGCTGTTTATTGCCCACTTTACATCTTTATTGAGCTATATTACTTTTCTTTTATTCCTTACGCTTTTATTCCTGTAAGGTATGAACCTCTCACAGTAAGTGATTAAAATGTTTTTAAACATTTCCTCTTTATTGTCTGTACTCTTATTTTTGAGGACATTGTCTCAATCAATATCGTTTAGGGAATCTATGAGCTTGTCAAACTTTGCCTTTCTAAAGTTTAGCATTCTTGTAGCTCCCCTATAAAACTCCCTCTTGAAAGACAATGCAATGACCAGGAGCAGGTTCGGAGCCTTGTGTTGTAAGTAACCCACGCAAAAAGATAGCATGGTCAAGAAAAGCCAAAGGTCAGTAATGGCTAGATATCTGTTGCAGTACAAGAGAGCTGGCAGGTAGTGTAGTCAGAATGTAGCCCGAGGGTGGTAACAGGTAGCAGCAATTGTATAGAGAGGAGCAGTTAATAACAAAGCTTAACTAAAGGCAAAGAGCACAATAATCACGAAGGGAAGAAGTGGCAGGACCAAGCTTTTATAGGACGTCCAATCTGGGAGAACAGAGGGGAGCCAAACAGGAAACTGCATCAGGAGCAGGAACCAAGGACAAGGTCATGCAGCGGAACTATTCAAAGGCTGGATAGGCTGGGTAGCTCAGCAGGTAGAGCTGCCACCTGCAGCACAGGAACCCCCTGAGTTCAAGTCCTGATAAACAAGTGGAAATGTATTACATTATAGTCACTATTTCCCAGGTGCCCCCCAACCTGCATCCCTGTTATTCTGTCATGTCTATTGGTTCATATTAAAATTAAGTCCAAAACTTTTGTCCCTATAGTTGAGTCCTGTACCAGTTAGGTAAGGTAATCTTTAGTAATTGACAGAAACGTGTTACCTTTATGAGATCCGCAGGTTTCGGCTTTCCAGTTTATATCTAGCTAAAGCCCCCCATAATAATTATCTCATTGTGATTTGCTGCGTCATCTATTTGTCTCAGTAGTAGATTTTAGTGGCTTCTGTTATATTTAGTGGTCTATGGAAAACCCCTATGAGGAATTGTTGTTTGTCACTCCATGTATTTCTATCCATAGAGACTCCACATGTTCATCTCCCTCCCATCCCATATATCTTCCTATAATGAGGGTTTTAAACAGAATTTTACATAAAAGACAAACCCATCCCCCTTTCTAGTTTTTATGATCCTTTATGAACAGACTGTAACCCTGTAAGTTAACCGCCCAGTCACAGCTTTTATCCAACCAGGTCTTTGTTCCTCCCGCTACGTCAGTTTTCCTCAGACATTATTACTTCCAATAGCAATAGAAAAAGCTCTCTCCAGTTCGTCTACTTTATTGGTCTGACTTATAGCATTAGTCACCATACAGTTTAGAAGGTTTGGGTTATTTTTTTATTGTAAGTGTATCCCTATTAACTATTCTGCCAGTTATAACTGTACTAACCTCTTTCACTGCTCCACACCCATTCTCATTACTTAGTCCAAGGTCACTGTCTACACTATCTTCCCCTCTATCTCTATGGTTCCTTCCCCAGTCCCTAGTTTAAGCACTCCTTCAACCTTCCAGCCATCTTCTCCCCAAGCACAGCTGCCCCCCTCCGATTGAGAGGTAGCCTATACATATGTTAGAACTTGTAGCTGACAGCAAAGTTGACCTAGTTATCCAGGAACCCAAACCTCTCCTTCCTATACCATCTCTGAAGTCCCTTGCTCACCTCCCTAATCTCCTGTTGCCTTTCTGGTGCGGCATGTGGTACAGGTAGGATTTCGGAAAATACTACTTCGTAGGGCCTTGCCCTAAGCTTACATACTGGTCCCCTGAAATTGTTCTTAAGGACCCACCACCTACCTCTAACTTTGTCATTGGTGCCATTGTGTACCATGACCACTAGATCCTCACCAACCCTACCCAGTAATCTGTCAACCCGATCCACGGTCTGTTAAACTCAAGCACCATGAAGACAACACACCATTAAGACAATCCCGGGCTTTGTGGTATTTTGCCCTTTCTGTCCACGTATAAGTCTCTCAATAGTCGGACCTGTCTAGCCTGCCCTGCACTCCTATTCCTCATCTTACTGGAGTATACATCCCCCTGGCGGTTAGTGGCCATGTCATGCTGCAGCAGTGCTAATCTTGTAATGGCATTCCCTTCATCTGCTAACTTTGCGAAGTTGTTGGGGTGTGCCAGTTCAGGACTAGCCTCTTTGGACCTTTTCCCACGACCCTTCCGTCTAACTGTCAACCAGCTAGCTGACTGCTCATCCTGCTCTCCCAAACTACCATCCACCCCACATCTACCCCAGGGAGTGCCTGCTCAGGGAGCAGCAAACTCCTTTCCATGTTGCCAACGGATCTCAGTGTTGCAAGCTGCTCATTTAGATTCAGAATCTGGGCTTCCAAATGTGCAACATGCTCACATCTCCTACAGCAGTATAAACCCTCAAATGGCTGTTCAAGGCCCGCATACATGGCACAAGATGTACACTGCACAGCATTGTCAATCATAGAGCACATTCTAAATGGGGATTGTAGATTAAAAATATATATATGCAAAAATTTCAACTAAGCAGTAATTAAATAAGTAAGTCTTTCAAACTCCCTAAATCCAAAGTCCCTAATCCCAAGTCACACACTTAAGACACAATACACTTAGAAGACAGTTAGAAGACAGCCACGCATGCTCACTCAGCTCGCACCCTCACTAAGGTTTTATATAGCTCTTATCTGTAGCGCTTCTGCTCCTCCTATGTTTGGAATGAAAAGGATGACTCCATCTCCAACCTCCTACCCGACGGGTTGTATGACACTATGTAGGGCTTCTCCTCTGCATGGGCACTGCGATGTTAGCAACTTACACCAATAAAATATGTTGCAAAAGTAAATAATAAACACAATGAAGACATTATTTTCCTTCCACTTTTATGACTATTTACTTTGCAGCCACATGGTTTTACCGGGAATTTAAGTGAATAATAGATGACATTAGACCTTTCTGTTCTCAAACAAACTGACTCATTTACATATCGCCTTCTGCTCTCCATTGACAATCCAGAGACTGTGTTGTGAGATGGAGAAATAAAATTAGCGGTGCTCTCCTCTGTAAATTACATGTGTAATTAGTATGGAAAGGAATGAACCTGCAGCAGTGGAATATTTATCAGGTTGTAAATTATGCTTTATCAGTTTACAATGGCACTTGTTCTGGGATGATAGCAGTGACTGTATTGCTCTATTAAAGATATGCAAACCCAGCCTGGCATTTGCACCACCACCAGCGTATATTACTCACATAACTTGACCTTTAAATGTAATAAAATAATACTCAATGATCCAAATCAGCTGTATACATAAAACATACAGCAATGTTTACTAAAGGAGGAAGCTGCGGATTTACATAGAGAGCTCATTTTGGAACTGGAAGGATGTAAATTCAAGATTAATATTTGGAGATTAGAATGAGTAAGTATGAGTGTTAAAAAAACACATTCTTAAAGTCTATTGGACTCATCAATTACAGAGCTCTACCGGTATGCAAATTAGCTGTGATCGAGAGCTGATTTGCATAGCCTTTTTCACAGGGAACATTGACTAGCCTATAAGACTTCCTATACTTACTGTCTGTCTCTATAAGGAGAACTGTACCACTCAGACATACATCAGAGGCTCTTCACCTAGCCAACTCATACCCCATTGTAAAAGGATAAGCATCCAGAACCCCAAAATACCTGACTGTAAATAACAGAAAATTACACCGGGAATTCAACACTAGTTTTGTGTTGCCTAGGTGGCATCTAACTAGTAATGTGCTTTTATTGATTCATAACTTTGCTTTTGAACCACTTAAGCCAGTATTTTAGCTTGTCCGATGTTCCATGCAGCATATCACTGCACGCATCATACCCAATTGAGGAAGACTGCAAACAAACATGTTGTTGCACATGGTACATGCATTTGTTTGTTTTTGCAAGTCTGGAGCTGCCTGGAAATCTGAAGTACAATATAGTTTTTGTTGTTTGCAGGGGACAATCAGACAAAGTATCAGCATTATTTATTTTCCAAAGGTCTCGAGGGCTTGGACGTATCTTCTTGGCTAAAAAAAGCACAGGTTTTATTGCATAGTTGTGAATAAATAGTTTTTTCTGGCCACAAATCCAAAGTTTAAAGCTACTGATAGACATTTTCAAAACATTTGGGACATAAAACATCAGGAACTAAGGGTTACAACCCAGGAACAAAAAGTGTTGTGGAATGGGTTATATCTTTAAGGGCCATTTACACGGGCTGATTATTGCGCAAAATTCGTTCAAACGAATGAATTTGCGTGATAATTGTCGCATCTAAATGCGCAGCCATCATGCACTATTCATTTATAGTTTGGTGGTCGCTCACTTTCAACCAGCATGAAAATCGTTGCAGCATTGCTGGCTTCTCACTGAGTGTAAACGCTCCCCACTCATTCACATAGAATGAGAAGCCAGCGGTGTTCTGCTTACCTAAACGTTCTGCACAAAAGCTAATAACCTAGCGGTGATGCCAGCGCTTGTGCAGTCGTTTAGACTAATGGGACATTAGTCTTGTTGCAGGGTCTGTTTATGGGTTGGTTTTTGACTTGTAGGGTTTCTATTCAATATGTGGCATCAAAGAGTCAGCTCTCTTTTTCCCAGGGTTTATTGATTGGCCTATAAGACTACCTACCCCAACTGGTGCGCTTCCTAGAGGAGAAACAATACCTCCCTAGAGCTATACAAGGACATCCCAATAGATTGCTGCAACCAAGCCTAAATTGCAGCCCCTTGCTATTGAATAGCCGCACGTCTTCAGTCTCTCTATTCAATCTACAGTCCACCAGGAGTTATGATATTCATTGGCTCAGTCCTTGGCACATGCAACTTAATAGACAAATGAAAGCTGCTTTTAGAGTGACAGTGGGTCCCAGTACCGACTGCATCAGCAGAATGTATGGTATGTACATCCCTGCTGTTCTTCTTGATACCTGGTGCACAGACAGGGGTTCATAACTATGATGAAGACTGACACATATCCTTGTATGCTCCTTTGCTCTGTGTCAGTCTTCGCTGTAGTTACGGGTCACTATTTGCTCTGATATTCATGGGGGATAAATAGAGGTACAGTTCTGTCAGTCTTCATTGACCCCTATCTGTGCAGCAGGAATATCAGTGCAAGTAGTGGTCCATAACTTTAATAAAGACTGATACAAATTAGTAGGATATAGGAAGCAGGTGAGTTTGTAACTCTGCAGTAAGCTTGGTTGCAACCCTTAAAGGAAACCCATCATGATCTTTGAGCCTCATAAACTAAGTTATGGGGCTCAAAGGTCAGGGAACGGTGAGTCTGAGGAGCAGTGCTTGATACTCACTGGACGTCCTAATTCAGCACTATGTTCGCACACAGAGTGACTGTTTTCAGCCCGCTCAGTACGCACACTTTCCCATTCACATGAGAGAGCGCGCACACAGAGAAGAGTCACTTTGTGTGCACGTGGCAACTTCACGGAGACAAAGCACTAGAATGGGGCACCCGGTGAGTACCAAACACCACTCCCCATTACCTGACCTTTGAGACCCATTATGTAGTTTATGGGGCTCAAAAGTCATGACAGTTTCCTTTAAAATTTGTAGGTAGACTGCTTAAACCAAAGGGCAAACTGGCTATATAATAATAATAATCTTTATTTATATAGCACCAACATATTCCACAGCGCTTACAATACAGAGGAAATAAAACAAGACAATGGTTACATGAAGTAATCAATTGATGGAAACAGTAGGGGTGAGGGTCCTGCTCCAACGAGCTTACATACTACAGATAATGGGGTGATACAGAAGGTAAAGGGCTGGAGATGTGCACAGTATGGCGAGGTGGAGAGTGTGGGAGGCTATACACATAGACAATAGTCAGACTTAAGCCGCACAGTGGCTGAATCGGTATGACTGCAGGTGCCAGTTGATTACGGCCAGAAGGGATTGCAGTCAGTAGGTCAGGGAGCATGTTATCAGGCGGAGGACAGAGGGTTTTGGTTTAGGGTATATGGTATGCCACCCTGAAGAGGTGCGTTTTTAGAGCACGCCTGAACTTTAGCGTGTCAGAGATTGCCTGGATATTTTTTGGTAGCGTGTTCCAGAGGACAGGTGCTGCTCTTGAAAAGTCTTGGAGGTGGGAATCAGAGGTTCGAACTAAAGGGGCACTCAGTCTGATTTCATTAGTAGAGCGGAGGGTGTGAGCTGGGTGGTGAATTGAGATGAGGGAAGCAATATAGGGTGGGGCGGTGCTGTGGAGGGCTTTGTGGATGAGGGTAGTGAGTTTCAATTGTATTCCGTATTTGACGGGCAGCCAGTGCAGTGACTGAACACAGGGCAGAGGCGTCCGAGTAGCAGCTGGACAGGAAGATGAGCCTGGCTGCCGCATTCAGGATGGATTGGAGAGGGTAGAGTCTGGAGCAGGGGAGGCCGATCAGCAGCGAGTTGCAATAATCGTGCCGAGAGTGGATGAGGGTAACAGTGAGTGTTTTTAGCATGTCCACGGTGAGAAAAGGGCGTATTCTAGCGATGTTCTTGAGGTGCAGCTGACATATTCGGGTGAGAGATTGGATGTAGAGGGTGAAGGAAAGATCAAAGTCGAATATGACGCCAAGGCAGCAGGCGTGCTGTCTTGGAGATATGGTGGTTCCACACACTGAGATGGAGATGTCAGGATGAGGTCGGTTAGTAGAGTGTGGAAACAGGAGGTCAGTTTTTGAGAGGTTCAGTTTTAGGTAGAGAGAGGACAGAGTGTTAGAGACAGCAGACAGACAGTCAGTGGTGTTCTGGAAGAATGTTGCTGTGATGTCCCGGGAGAAGGTGTATAGCTGGGTATCATCAGCATAGAGATGGTACTCGAAACCAAATTTCCCAATAGGGGCTGTGTAGATGGAGAAGAGGAGGGGGCCGAGGACAGAGCCCTGGGGGACCACAACAGCAACAGGAAGAGGAGGGGAAATAAAGCCAGTAAAGCAGACATAGAAGGAGCGGTGGGATAGGTAGGAGGAGAACCAGGAGAGGGCAGTGTCCTTAAGTTCAATGGAGCGAAGCATACTGAGGAGAAGTTTGTGGTTGACAGTGTCGAATGCTGCAAAGAGATTGAGGAGGATCAGTAGGGAGTAGTCGCCCCTCGATTTGGCTGTCAGGAGGTCGTTTGACACTTTAGTCAGGGCGGTTTCTGTCGAGTGTTGGGGACAGAAGCCGGACTGTGGAGGGTCAAGAAGAGAGTTATCTGAGAGATAGCTTATAAGGCGAGAGTAAACCAGGTGTTCTAGTAGTTTGGAGATGAAGGACAGTTTTGAGATGGGTCGATAGTTGGCAGCATCGGTCGAGTCAAGATAGTACTTTTCAAAAACAATGCAGACACTAGTTCGGGGTGTAATTTTAACTTCCTATGGACTAATAGCAATGCTATATATAAGGCCCATTTTCAAATACCTTAGTAGAAAATTTGGACTTATTAGAGAAGCAGCCTTCATTTGAGATCGTCATCACTTAGCTTGAACGGAGAGTGATTACAAAGAGTGTTTTTTTGTGTTGGAGAACCTGGTTGCTTTCAATGAAAATTTTATTATGCTTCATCTCCCCTGTGCAGTGCTGGCGGGTAATTGAACATTTGTTTCCATGTTCTCTTACAGATTACAACTAATCACTAGATACTAGGTACAGCAAGATATTCCATGATCATCCCATGTCACCAATCATCTCCTCCAAAAGAGATCTGAATATCTGACAGGCTATTGAACAAAGGGGAGGTTTACTTAGACCAGTGTTTTATACACCAGTCTAAGTTAACAGTGCTCTGGAGGGAAGAGCAACAAATGTCTCAAAGACTGAGAGCCTCCTAACTCATTCATGGCACATCGATGGACTAGAGATGTGCCAGTCTGAAATCTATGCCAACTATAAACTGTCATGGATTCACGCTATATTTTATGCCAGCTTCTAGCACTAATTATAATAAATTTGATGGGCTGAGACTGGCAAGGCCCCCGTAAGCTAAGCCTCGCCCACTTTCTACATAAGGTGTCAGTGTAAACATCAAAAAAGTCACTATGGAAAGCCTGAAGAAGCACCAATCTGAAATCTATGCCAGCTATGAACTAGTATACATTTCAGCTATAATTTATGGCAGTTTCTAAAGGAAATTCTAGTAAATCTGATGGGTTGTGAGCAGCCACACACCCTGCAGCTAAGTTCTACCAGTTTTTTTAAAAATCAAAAAGTCACAAATTTGTGCAAATCAGCCATGTGTAATAATTTACAACCTTTTTCTTCCAGAAAGCTGGTGGAAGGCACCAGGACCAAAATATGGGTGAACTATCCTCAGGTTAGGTAATCAATATCAGTTTGGTGAGGGTTTACTGGTCAGGATCCCTGTCGATCAGGTGTTTGAAGTGAGTGTTGTGGCCTTTTCTCAGGCAAGTAACATCACATCACATGGCCTACGTGAAGCTCAGGCTTACTTAAATGAATAGCATTGAGCCATTATACCAAACACCACTGCTATGAAATGTACAGTGCTGTGCTGGCATAGAGTAAAGAGACCACAGTGCTCACTATAAGGTTGCTACTTGAGTTTGCTACCCTCATGCGATTCCAGGCAGATGCAAGTGTCCCTCTGCTATACCTGCCTGCTTTCATCCAGCACTGAGAGGTTTAACAAGCTCTCTGGCTCTCAGCTCACCTGTCGGGTTAATTAGGCTTTATTCCTCCATTTAAGCTGAGCTGTGACACTTCCTCTTGGCCTCAGAATTGGTGTATGTTCTTACATTCATCTTTCTTTGGTCATCTTCCTCTTCTGTCTGAGTTCTGTCTGTGCTATCTCAGTTCTATTCATGCTCTGAGTTCTGTGTTTGCAGTCTGAGTTCTGTCTGTAGTCCTGAGTTTGTATCCAGATTTTGTTTATGCTGTCTGAGCTCTGCATCTGTCTAAATTTTTTTTTCCCGTCAGTTTTCTTTCAGTTCCTATTCCTGTTTATGGTTTGCCCTTGCTCTGTCCTGTATTCGTGTGCTCCTCTATCTGCTGTCATTTCCTATGTTTGCTACCCCATCAGAGATACTCAGACCCGAGGTTCCAGTGCAGGGCCGCCCTTATCGGGGTGATGGCCTTGCTTGTAAGTAGGAGTCTGCCATTCCCTGCAGCCAAGGATCTGAGGAATCTGAGGAATTAGCTGCATACCACTCAAGGACTGGTCTTCGAACAGTTGAACATCAGGAGTCTCAAGCTGTGGACCCCTACTGATCTAACATCGATGACCTATCCTGAGGGTAGGTTATCAATGTCCAAGACCCAGACTATCCCTTCAAATCTCCCCTGAAGTGTTATAAATATGCACAGATAATAATGTGGTATTTTTAGTGTTATCTCTAGAGATTTCTGCGCCAATAAATTAAATTTAACAGACTACAAAAACATATATGCAAAGTGAGTTCTTGACTTTTCCATAAAACAATTTTACAAACCAGGAATGGCGATGGCATTTGTTTTCTTGCTTACGATGATGTTATAATGGGATTCACACATTTACTGGAAACAAGCCTCAGGAAATTAAAAACACAGCTCAATGCGCTCCTCTTACTGCTTCTCCTGCCAGTTGCTTTCTTATTTTTCAGACTATATGGGACTTAGTCATTTCAAAATCATTCTAAAATGTTTTTGTCCTGGACCACTTCCATGTGACTTTTTACAACCAGGTTATTGACTTAAACAGCACGTATTTCTGAACCCGAAAACAGCCGACTCTAAAAATCCGATATAGTGCCAGGCCAAAGTATTTTCTTCATTGATTAAACAAACAGCTGTGTGTATTTCAACCAAGAACAAGCCGATACTACTCAATGTATTCAGTGATAGTTCCAGAATGAATCCTGCGTCTGTGTAGTGAGACGTGAATATTTTTGGAAAATTTTTGAATCTAAAGACCATAATGTTATTAACAATATTAAATTTATTGCCAAGTCTTTTAATGAGATAAGCTGAATTGCACATGAAAACAGTTTCATTGCTTATCAAATACAAGTCAACATGCAGAAGCCATGTAAGTATGGCTGGCTTGTATAGGCATGTCATGTAACTATCAGCAAAGGCAATCCACCTATGTGGTGAACTTGATGGAATCCCTCATTGGGAATAAAATAAATAAATCTTGGTATTTGTATAGCACCAACTTATTCCGCAGCGCTTTCAGGTAATTATTACTTATTACCCCCCACCAAGCTGGGTTCTCATTTTACCGACCTCAGAAGGATGAGTCAACCTTGAGCCGGCTACCTGAATCATGCAGGGATTGAACTTGCAGCCTTCAGGTTGTAGGCGAGAGCTTACACTCTGCGCCACACGAGGCTCTATCCTACAGGCATGTGAAGCATGAATAGATATTTGGGAATTTGGGTCTAAACTGGGAGTGCGCAAACTGTGTGACTAGGCACATGTGGTTCATGATGCCATTTTTTGCTGCCTCCATCCATCTGGACAGAGAAATGCATGTAGTTTCCATGTCAAATAGAAGCAAAATGATCACAGCTCAGGAGCAGGGACAGGCAAATACTAAAGGTGCGCTGTGTAGTCTCCAAAGAGACTGCAGAAGAATGGAGTTCCTTGACTCTTTGGTGCTACAGACAGAAGTGTATACGTTAGGCATGGTCACTTATGCTGTTCTGTTACCGCAACACCCATACTCTATAATAGTGAGAGAAACATACATGCACAGACTCCCCCTCTCTGAAGTGCTGATTGGTGGTGGGAATTCTATTGTCCCGAAAGTTGGGAATCTTCAAAGTAGAAACTGCACCCTTCAGACATCTATGGCATATACTTTTGATGTGCCATAAATATCTCAGATGGTAATACCCCTTCAAGTTTTATTGCAGCCCTTGGGAGTGGTTCAATATGATTATGTTGTCCTTGCACGAGAAAAAGCTGTGTATAGCTGGTCTAAACCAATGCCTCCTCTACTTTTCATCTACTAGTTATCATCTGAAGCTTTCCACTGTAAAACCTTCTACATGTTATGAAATGGTTATCAGGATAGATGGTTTGATCTTATTAGGAGAATAGAACAAAAATCCCCATATACGGTGTTTACCCAAAAATAAGACAGTCATAATCATTTTTGCCCCAAAAGAGGCACAGTGTCTTATTTTCAGAGGAGGGTGGGGGGCTTATACTTACCCGGTACACAGCGTCCCAATGCCTCATGATGGTCTCCGGCGGCCCTGCGGCAAACTGCAGTGTCCTCCACTCTGACATCTGAGCTTCTTCCTGGTGATGGGGCTTTGACAAACCACACCTCCAGCAAAGCGAGGGCTGTTAGTGGATCGAGTGCCAGCCAATCACAGCCGACGCTCGAAGAGCTATTCACAGCCAGCCATTCAGTGATGTCATGAGGACCAGGTGAGTATTGATATTTTTTTTAATACAGGTTAGCTAGGCCCTATTTTTGGGAAGGGTCTTATCAGGGTAGGTCCTATTATCGGGGAAACACTGTATTTAATGAAAGTCTTCAAGGAGCATTTATTCTGACATTTACATACAGTCCACATTAATTCATTTAAATATGTCAGAGACTTTTCTGAACTTCTCAAACCACCAATATTTCAAGCTTTTCAACACTTCAGAAAGGGGACAGGCCTCTAAAACATCACATTGGTGAATTCAAAAATCCAAGAAAGTCATTGTAAAAACAAATACTTTAATCGATTGTTCATTCTACGCTTCAGTGTCAGACTGGTGCATCATAAACGTTATTGTTATGATTGCACACACAGGACTAGAGATGAGCAAACTTTTGAAAAGTTTGGTTCAGCTGGTTCACCAAATTTCATCAAAAAGTGTCGCTGAGTGTCAGAATTCTCTTCACTGTGATTATATATAAGGGTTGGGACTAGAGATGAGTGAGCATACTCGGTAAGGCGATATACTCGAGAGAGCATCGCTTTTTTGGAGTAACTGCTGGCTCGTTTCTGAAAATTTGGGGGGGGGGGCCCGCGGGGGTGAGCGGGGGGGGGGGGTTGGTTGCAGAGGGTATCGGGAGAGAGAGAGAGGGATCTCACTCTCTGCCCAGCGCCGCTCCTGACCCCCATGCCCCCCCCCCTCCCCCCCGAATCTTCAGGGACGAGCCAGCAGGTACTCGAAAAAGGCGATGCTCTCTCGAGTATATCGCCTTACCGAGTATGCTCGCTCATCTCTAGTTGGGACCCTATCTGAACGTTACCAAAGTAGTGCCATCTTTTCTCTTAATTATTATATGAGAGCCTGAGCCCACCGAGGGATCTTTTTTCACTCTAGAGGACCAGTTCAAGCCTGTTTACACTATAGAAAGGTGTCAACCGCTCTCATTTGGTCTTTATAGACAGTAAACCTGAATGTCTTCACAGTCATCCACTGAAGCCAACTTGCAGAGATTTGAATTTTTTAGAACTTCAGGAAGCAATGTACAAAGTTCAACAACAGATGACATTTTTTTAAAAGTGGTAAAAAAAAGTTATGCTTTTATTTAAACTTTTTTTGAAAATAAATGACAACAAGCCAGTGTTTTTCCCCTTTATAGAAGTGTTAATTAGAGGCATTAATATGTGGCAGAAACACGTTTGTTTGTCAGCAGGAGAATGACCTTCATCTTCCAGGTGGCTAGACACCTATGGCAGGCGATCTAGATATTTAGTGAATCTTCACAGGCTTTAAACGATGAATGGTCCAGCTGTTTGGAATAAGGTTGTCCAAGCTTAAAATGAATAAATCAAAAGAATGTGATGCGAGTGAAGGAGTGAAGAAAACTGAGCACTGTGCCAACGTCTCCCTTCTATAAACCATAGCTAAAGTTCGTTACTGTATAGCTAGAAATACATCAGTTCCAACATTTTGGATGGCAAGAAAAAAAAACTGAATCATTTCTTTGGGTAACAAGTTTTACCCTATTAAGCCAAGTAAAGATTATAAGTGCCACTTTTAAGCGTACGGTGTCTTTAAAGGGGTATTTTGGCCTTTTTCATGTACGGAAGTCACTGTCCATCAGCTGATCGTCCGGCCCTGTGTCAGTGCAGTAGGGCGGATGTTATCATCAACCGTCAGTGAAGAAATTGAAAGCACCGGTTTAACCCTCATTTAATGTCAGAAAAGTGCATAACTCATATATACTAACCACTTGTAAACCTACAAATAAAACCGGGGAAGGTAGGATGCCAAAGACCTGGGGGTACTAGTTGATTGTAGACTTAATTGGAGTAATCAATGCCAGTCAGCTGTTGCAAAGGCAAATAAAGTCTTGGGGTGCATTAGAAGACATACAGAAGCGAGGGACGAGAACATTATTCTTCCACTATACAAGGCACTTGTCAGGCCACACATGGAATACTGTGTACAGTTCTGGACACTGGGGCTCAGGAAAGATCTGGCAGTGCTTGACGGGGTTTAAAGAAGGGCAACAAAATTAATAAACTGAATGGGAGGACTGGAATACCCAGAGAGGCTATCAAAATTGGGATTATTCACCCTGGAAAAAAGACGGCTAATGGGCGACCAAATAACTATGTATAGGTACATGAGGGGACGATACAAGGATCTCTTCCATGATCAGTTTATACCCAGGACCGTGGCGGTAACAAGAGGGCATCCTCTATATCTAGAAGAAAGCAGGTTTTATTACTAACACAGAAGGGGGTTCTTTACTGTAAGAGCTGTGAGATAATGGAATTCTCTGCCTGAGGCCATGGGGATGGCAGCTTTTTGGAGCTCTACAACATTACAGGGTATAGACATTAAATAACCAAAAGGGTTGTCAATCCGGGTCTTGGAGTTAAGTAAGAACTTTCAAATGTTGATCCAGGGATTATTCTGACAGTCATCATGTCGGGAAGAATTTTTTTCTACCAAATGGGGTAAATTAGGGTCTGCCTCATTGGGGTTTTTTTGCCTTCCTCTGAACCAACAAGAGAGGGGGTGGAAACAGGCTGAACAGGATGGACATTTGTCTTTTTTCAGCCTTGCATACTATGCTACTATGTAAATTATACAATCTAATTAAAAGGACATAGGGTAGGTGACGTTGGTGGATGGGCCAGTATTAGAGATGAGTGAGCTCGCTCAGTTAAGGCAGTCACTCGAGCGAGCATCGCTCTTCTCGAGTAACTGCATACTCGTCCGAGAAAATTTGGGGGAGGGGCAGGGGGAGCGGGGGGAGTGAGAGAGATCTCTTTCTTTCCTCCCCACAAACCCACGCTCACCCCCGCCGCCCCACCCCCGAGTATGCAGTTACTCAAGAAGAGCGATGCTCGCTTGAGTAACTGCCTTCACCGAGCGTGCTCGCTCATCTCTAGCCAATATACTTTGATCAAAATATCAATAATTTTTAATGTGGTAGGTATATAAGAAAGCTATGTGTTTTTCCGATATTAAATGTATATGAGTGTTGTTGCCATATGTTTCTACTTGTACTGCATAGTCGCAGCCACAGTTTATGTGCACCTATGCATTTCACTGATTTGCAAAGTGCTGACTTTGTTTTTTTCTTTTTTTATTTGCATTTGTGGCGTAATGGCTGCCTCCACTTATGTTCTGCAGTTACTTTAATCCATTTGCCTTATGTCCTTTTAATTAGACTATATAATTTGGTATCCTGGTGAACAAGGGAGAAGTCTTGGAGACACTTGTGTGAAGAGCAGACAAAGGATTACAGAGAAGGATTTGTGAGGGCTAGATATCATGTATGGGGAGGTATTGGGATATTAGGTCCTTGATAATATTTTGAACTAGATTCTCCAGGCAATGGGCAGCCAGTGAAGAGACTGACATAAAGGAGAGGCAGTGGTGTAAAGGGAGGACAGGTATATTAACCAGGCAGCAGTTTTGAGTATGGATTGTAAAGACTCAAGAGTATTAGAGTGACAGATGGCCTCCTTAGATGCTTTGAACTCTGCATGGCAAGTCAATTTCAGTGCGGCTTGGCCACTACGGATCAGCCACAGCATGTGGACAAGATTTTCGTCCACTTTGCTGCTTTATCCCGGGATAAAAGGTTGTGGAGAGAATTCCATGGCAATTACGCCCAGTGGGAACCCAGTCTTAAAATATATAATCGCTTGTTTAAACATAATGGGTCACATTTACTAATACGGTCTAATAGCTAGAGTGTAATATGCACCACCTTATCAGTGACAATCAGGGCCACACACCCCTCCCTCTTAGCCTTGCTACTTTTTGGATGAGCCAAAAAATGGGTCTGAAAGTGTTTTTAAAAAAAAACACATCATAAATGTGGTGGAAAGAACAGATGACCGATTTCTGGTGCAATTAGCATAAAGAAATTAGGTTATTTACAATACTAAATTCACCACATTATTTAAAGTACCGTATATACCGCCGTATAAGACGACTGGGCGTATAAGACGACCCCCAACTTTTGCAGTTAAAATATAGAGTTTGAGATATACTCGCCGTATAAGACTACCCCTCTTCCCACAGCGTGCACCAATCAGGTGGCTCTAATCAGCAGCGCTGCTTAACCTAAGCAGAAAGTGCTAATATGCGGTCCCTCCACTCCTGTCATCCAGCAACCTCTGATAGCGTCCCGCCCATCACAAGTTCCACAAAGACCCCGGGGAGACTCACCATCCAGTCAGCATCGCCTGCGCTTCCTTGCCGCGGTGTTTTCGCTCTCAGCGGGGCCCCACAGAGCGGAGAGTCCAGCTGTCAAGAGACTACAGGCGAGGGGCGGGGATGAGGAGGCTGCCGGCGCACACAAGTCAGCAGAAGTCCTCTGCGGCAACATCTGTCTGTCTGTCATTCTCGTGCCCGAGCCGGCTCCTTACAGCATGGTCAGATCTGCCGTACGGCGACCGCAGATTCTACTGTAGCTTTTAGTACAGGAAGTTTTAGTACTCGCCGTATAAGACGACCCCCGACTTTTGCAAAGATTTTGCTGGGCTCAAATGTCGTCTTATACGGCAGTATATACGGTATAAAATTAAATTGACAATTTAGGACATCTTTGCTTCTATTTGAAGGGCTTGTCTCAAAATGTCATATTTGGGCTATTCTTATAAAGCGACTCTTCATTCTAACTCATAGAAGTGGGATACCAAGAGGAAGACCCCTTCTATGATGTCCTAGTCATGCACATCGAAGAGTTTCAAATATCCTTTAAACATCATATTAATTCTATCTGGTGGTAATAAAAATCTGTTAGAATAAACCAGAATATAGACACTTCTTTATGCCAGATTGTAAATGTATATTTCATATGATTTTGCACGATATGATTTTCAATTTATAGTAATTCCAGCACATCCAATGCAAATGAAATGACCTAAAAATCCTCCCACTTGGTATGAAATTGATCCATGCGGAAAGATTTCATGTTAAAGTCCTGTATATTTTATTAGTTTTTATTAAGAAAGATGCTGCAATATTCGCTTGATTTGTGGCTCCTATTTATAAAGATAATGCAAAACTAACGTGGATTTAACGCTGAGATGATAGAAGTAATTCGGATGTGAATAATCACTGCATTTGGAAGCACAGATGATGTTGGTCGAATGAGACCGAGGACTATTTTATGCACAATTCATTCTATTGAAGTCACAGATCATTAGCTATTTTTTCCATAAATATAAATATTACAAATTAAACATATATTTTCTAAATAAATGTAAAACCAAAATAGGTTAAGAAATGTATATTAACGTTTAATCGGTTTTTATTAAATTTTTACAGAAATACAAAATTTTCCCCCAAAAAAAGGTCACGCAGGACCTGAAGACAAGTGTAAAAAATTAGAAACCTAACACTTTCAAACAAGCTTTGAACCTGAATATACTGGGGTCTCTTATTGTTCCCAGCTTAAGAAATGTATTAAAATAACAAAAGCTGAATTTAAGCGGAATCAGGGATAGTGTTTTTGGGGCGGTTTCTGGGGGGGGGGTTTGTTTTGTTTTTTAAGAAGTGGATTCAAAAAGAGAAGGAAAGCCTAGTAAATTTGTTGTCTGGCTGAAAAGCTTGCATCAAAAAAGTACCAAAAACTGCCTCAAGCACTTTGTTTCCCTCCAGTCTTAAAGGGGCTGTGTCATTCTAAAATGATCTTTTAGTTAAATTTAAGTTTTTATGTTAAATATTGGTTTTAAGAATTCTTCATTAAGTTTTTTTTTCTTTTTTTTATTTAATTGTCTATATTTAAAACATCCTGAAATCCTTCATTGTTCATTCAGCCACTGGGTCTCATAATAGATTGACATTTCCTGTTTTTTTAAAGATCATTTCTCAGCAGTCATCCCATGACTATGGAGACATTCATTTTGCCTCAGCTGCTAACAGCATTCACAGATTTGTTGTACAGCAGCCACATGGACCTTGGAAATCTGTAAACTGGAGATTACTAATTGACCTTTATGGGAGAATGCTGTGGGTGTCATGAACTTGGCCTTCTTTACTTTTTGATCCAGGCAGCTCTGCTGTTATGTTGTCTGATTCTGCTACGCCACTCACCGGTGAAACAAACAGTCCTTCCTGGTTTAGACGCCATCACTTTCTGCAGCTTGGTATATACAGTGCTATATAGAAGCTGCAGAAGCCAAACAATGCAAAATAACAATAAAAACTACTGTAAAATGATTTTCAGCACAAAAAACATGCATTTAAGTTAAAAAACAATCCCCAAAAGATTTCCATAACATTTAAAAGGGTATTTTAGAGACATTTATAGCATATCTACAGGACTCCCTGTAATCTGATAGTAATGACAGGCCATCACTATTATAGATTCAGAAAACCCCTTTAAGGCAGCACAGTCAACATTAAAATGCAATTGGTACATTAGTCATTTATGTGGGAACTTGAGCCAAAAAAAATAATGGAGCAAAATGGACACTCAAAAAATTCAAAAGAAAATAAGTTTAAAAAAAACGAAGTTAATTAATAAACTTTGTTAAAAAAAAATTAAAACCCCGCCCCAAGAAGAAGTTGTCATTTTGCTGCAAAGTTCAGCATGCAGTTGCATCTCAGGCAGATATGCACATGATTAGAGTTGTGGCGTTATTAGATGAACAGTCTTACCATCTGAGACCCTAGTAGTGGTTCCACTCTTAGCTAATAAAAAGTCTGTCAGAGGCTACTCGTCTGTAGTGACATCTTCTTCTGCTTGTGTAGTGCTTGTTGCCCACTAAACGTCTCTATGATGCAATCAAAGAGATTTTGCCCAGTTAACAGGGTTTGAGTGGGGCGCATTATTGGAAAGTGAGGAGCTGGATGGTCACATTGACGAAGGTGTTGGGACCAGTGGATGCATCAAGGCATGAACACAAGGTGACTGCGCTCAGGACGCCCTCAACAGACCACTAGTAGAGGGGATTATGGGATTGTCTGACAAGCACATAAAGTTCCAACTGTTTCATTGTCTGCCTTCAAAAGACAAGTGGCACCAACATTAAAGGCCTCCTGTGCCTGTCTGAGCCATTTCCCGGCACTTGGCTAAAAGGACACTTGGTCTCATGGCGCCCATTACATATTCTGCCTTTGACACTCACCCACCATTGCTTCCATTAGCAGTGGTGTCGTAAACATCCAATGGTGTCGCTCCTCAATCCTGCCTTTGCTGTGGAGCGGCACACAGACCCCCTGCTGGTGCGATGATCTGGGGGACCATCACATATGATATTTGGTCATCTCTAGTAGTGACACGAGGGACAAGGACAGCTCAGCGATATGTTTAGGACATCCTGCAGCCATGTGTGTTCCTCTCATGGTGGCTTCCAAGAGGCAGCAGGATAATGCTTGGCCGCACACACAAGGGGGGGGGGGAGGGGGTCACAGGAATGTCCCCACAACATTGTCACACTTCCATGGCTGCCAGGTCGACAGATTTATCACCAATAGAACATGTATGGGACCATTTGGTACACCAACTTCAACAGTCTATGAGTTTGCATGATCTAAAGGCTCGGTTACAGCAAATATGGAACGATATGCCATAGGATACCATATGGAACCTATATGCCTCCATGCCCTCCTGTATCACATCTTGTATCCAAGCTAGAGGTGGCCCAATAAGGGTACTAGAGTCTCCCATCAAGGAGTCAGTTTTCTGCAATAAATTTTCCTTTTGTCCTGCTATTGTAATCTCTTGTATCAACATTATAAATACACATATAAAGTTTTGATTCCGAAAACTCCTCCTAGGGGAGGGATTTTTTTGACAATGAGTGTACAAAAAGTCTAATAAACACAATAAATATCCTTAATACTTGCAAATAACACAAGTCTCTTACACTGTATGTGAGCCTTACCTTACAATAGCTCTCTGTACATGCCGCATAGCTTAGGTTATTTTTTTCTTGGTGACCTGCAGCGACCTACCTTAGAACTGAGCAGAACATTAATAAAGAAAATATTTTTGAGCAGTCGGAACATGTTCTTTGAATAAAGTCTTTATCCGTGACTCAGAGCTACGATTTTACTCAAGGTTTAGAAAAAAAAAAGAAAACGTAAACTTTACACAAATCTGTAGGTGGAGTTTTGACAAAAACAGCATGTCTCCTATACTTAGATGTACCGGGAAACACAATCAGTCTTTGCAGAGTTCAAATAAAAATAGATCATTCCTATCTGCCGTCTGTCCTGTCATTGTCAGTGAACTGATGTCTCCAAAGGAGGATGATGAACCTGTTACAATGTGTACATTGCTTTGTGTGTTCGGATAGATCTGTCAAATAGGAGAGTTCATTCCCTGTGTAATCCGCATTGTTCAGGACCTGTCACTAAACAAAGCAAGTGGTTGAGCAGACATGTCCATGGACTGATCAAATGGGAACTATGAAAAATGAGGGAATGAAAGAAGAAATTGGGGTACTTGATGATTTGTAAATATAAATGTGTTTTTATGGCTTAGAAGTGGGAAAAATATAACATTAACATTTCAGAAATGGGTTACTATATCAAGATTTGCACTGTAAAGCTCTGATCGCAGTTTAAACCTTCTGTCAGTGATGTCCAGTTGTGGTCAATATTATTGGTGCCCCTAAATATTAACTGTGCCATATCAATACCCCCATTTAGTGAAAATGCTTGAATATATATAATCTCACATGGTTGATACATAAAAGAGCAAGACACGAAAATAGAAAACTTGCCTAACAGAAAGGATACAAAGTTAAAATTAAAAACAATGGCAGGACACAATTAATAGCACGATGGAGAAAATCAAACATTGGGCCCATTCACACATGCCTTAGAGCTACATTAGGGCTTTCTGTTTATTTAGAATCATAGAATGGTAGAGTTGGAAGGGACCTCCAGGATCATCGGGTCCAACCCCCTGCTCAGTGCAGGATTCATTAAATCATCCCAGACAGATGTCTGTCCAGCCTTTGTTTGAACACTTCCATTGAAGAAGAACTCACCACCTCCCGTGGTAACCTGTTCCACTCATTGATCACCCTCACTGTCTAATATCTAATCTGTGTCTCCTCCCTTTCAGTTTCATCCCATTGCTTCTGGTCTTTCCTTGTGCAAATGAGAATAGGCCTGATCCCTCTGCACTGTCTGTGACAGGCCTTCAGATATTTGTAGACAGCTTTTATGTCTCCGCCTTCTTTTTTGCAAGCTAAGCATTCACAGATTCTTTGACCATTCCTTATTAGACATGGTTTGCAGACCGCTCACCATCCTGGTAGCTCTTCTTTGAACATTCTCCAGTTTGTCAGTGACTTTTTTTAAGTTGGGGTGCCCAGAACTGGAGACAGTATTCCAAATGAGGTCTGACTAAGGTAGAGTAAAGGGGAATAATTACCTCATGTGATCTAGACCAGTGTATCCCAAACACCAGTCCTCACAACCTTTCAACATATCAGGTTTTCTGGATTTTCTCAGTATGGCATAGGTGATGTAAATATTGTGCAGACACCGCCATAGGTGTTCTTTCTATAGGAAATCCTGAAAACATGGCCTGTGGAGGGTCATGAGGACTGGAGTTTGGGAAACACTAATCTAGACTCTATGCTTCTCTTAATACATCCCAGAATTCTGGTTGCCATTTATGCTGCTGCATCACATTGTTGACTCATGTTCAGTCGGTGATATATTAGCTGCTCTGCTCCATTATTGGAGCAGAGAGCCTAAATTAAAACAGAAATAAAAAAAAATATTTTTTCCCCTATTGATTTCAGTTGGTTTTCAATCAAATGGAAAGCAAACTGAAAGCTTTCCAATTGTTACCATTCCGTTTGCTTTTCATTTTTTTAACTGACCAAATAAGAGTCTGCAGCATTATTTCAGTTTAAAAAAAAATGGAACAGAAGGAAACTGAAAGCTTTCTGTTTTGATTACAATTAGTTGGAAAAAAAGAAAGCACATATAAAGCTTTCAGTTTGCTTCTGTTCCATTTGGTTCTGTTCTTTTAAGTGAAATAAGGCTGTGGAACGTGTTATTTGGTCAGTTAAAAAAACAAAAAGCAAACAGAACGGTAACAATCCAAAAGCTGGCCATTTGCTTCTGTTGAAAAAAAATGGAAAGCAAATAGATCGTTCATCTGACTTTCAGTACTATTACTAAGGCTAGATTCCCGGATGTATTTGTGCATGTATTTGCATGTGCAAAATTAACACACGCAATTCGCAGAGAATAGAACCCATTGATTTCAATAGGCTTGTTCACATGGGTGTATTTTTCTTGTGGATTTCAATTATGCAAAAAGAAACCAAAAAGACACAGCATTCTCGATTTACCTGCGCATTTGCGCACCAAATGTCCCCATAGAAGTCAATGAGGGGGGTGCGCAAATACACATGCAAAATGCAAGGAGATTCGTAATTACTGCATAATTTTGCTAGAAAAACACATCTGAAAGTCATTAGACTAATTAGCCATTCATCGGTTCATCTATGTTTGTAAATGTGGAAATTAACATGCCTTGCGGGCACAAATAGTACAGTAAGATACTTTGAGGTGCAGGCAAAAAAGTATTATTAGTTGCGCAAAAACACTACACATGCTTGCGCAAATGTGCATGCGCTCGTATGAAAGAGGCCTAAGGGTGGGGTCTCATGTAGTGGTCACTACATGGTTGTAAAGCTGCCAAAAGCTCTCAGTCAGTTCACCTCACAAATTACTTGTTAACTAACTGTTAATGGTGGGGCAAATTTAGTCAAATCTGCTGGCTATTAAAGAGGAACGGTCATGAGCTAAAGCCGATGAAGCTGGCTGCATGGTTCTCCAGCTGTGGCCTCACTGACTCTATTCCCACTTTTCTTTAAAACAAAAAAAAAAAACTCATTTTCATCTAACGTCACACAAACGGGCTCTTTTTAGATCCATCTCCCGACACAGTCAACGTGTCAAGTAGACGGTCCTCACTGATCACTCTCAATGGGTGATGTTGGACTTGAATGAGAATCTAACATATCAACCATTGAGAATGAGCAATGGCAACCACCCACTTGAGATGCTGACAGTGTAGGGAAATGGAAAAAAGAAGAGCCCATCTGGGAGAAAGAAGTAAAGTGTGGGTTAAAAAATGGTGAAACCCATGCATCCAGCCCCATTGACTTTACCCAGTGACAGGTCTTCATAAAATATCTAAGTCAGTAAAACACTTGACACCTTTAAGAGCCATGTCAACTTTGATCTTGTAGTCGCATCTTAGGCAGGCGATGACTGATGCGTGGGACCCTACCCTAACTGCCGAGATTTTATGCCCCTGCAGATGACCCAGAAAATTCTAAAATCGAGCAGGAGAGAGTGGCAGGTTACACTACTAACCTACGCACCACTGCAAAAAAATCCATGCCCATGAAAGAGTTTTATGAAGACCATAGCAAACTAGAATTCATTCTGAAACGGAGCTTCCTTAGATCTCTTTTATTTCACCATCTTAATATACTAGGTTAGGAATACCCCTTCTAGTATTATTCCTGCTGTGGACTTGGAGTAGGCATACCATATCATATCATGCATAGGGTTCCATAGTAGAAAAAAAAAATAGTATACTTCATTACATCACAAAATAGTTATGGCAATGCATAACTGCCGGTGTATGCCAAAAGTCACGATGCTCCATTAATGGGATGAAGGAGGCCCTAAGGATACAGTCGGTATAAGTAATTCAGATTTTCTGGTACTTACACCAAGCATAGTTCTCAAACAAGGTGTGGTTGAGTGTAACTATGGCTGTATTTCCTCGATAAATGTATGGGCCACAAAGTAACAGACAAAATGTACACTTGATCACCACTATATATTTCCAATTGTTAAGAACTAAGAAATAGAGATGAGCGAACGTGCTCGTTTAGGACAATTACTTGATCGAGCATTGCTTTTTCGAGTAACTGCCTAATCGAAAAGATTCGGGTGGCGCCGGGGTGGAGCGGGGTGTAGCAGGGGCGAACAGGGGGGAGCTCTCTCTCTCTCTTTCCCCCCACTCCTTACGGCAACCCCCGGCGCCCCCCGAATCTTTTCACCCGATTAGGCAGTTACTTGAAAAAAGCGATGCTCGATCAAGTAATTGCTCTAAACGAGCACGTTCGCTCATCTCTACTAAGAAACTATAATGAGTAGACATAGTGAATATTTGGTATAGAGCGGAGGGCGAGAGACTGGAGTTTGCTATACTAGTACTTGAAGTCAAACCTGCAGGCCACACTATTCATAGGACCTCTCTAGATGTCTAGACAATTTTGGGCCAATGGCATGGTACATTGTCCTGCTGCAGTATCCCATCATTGTGGGGGTACATGAAGTCAATTAAGGGCTGCAAATGGTCACCAAGCAGTGAAACATAGTAGGCATTGGTCAATAACATGTTTAAATGGACCAATGGACCCAATCAATGCAATCTATGAAACCACCACCAGCCTGCGCATTGCCTTGTTGACAATTGAGGTCCATGACAATTGTTAGCATGACTCATCGGACTATAACGCATGTTGACAGTCCTCTAGGGTCCAGTTAGCAACCTTATAAGCCCAGGTGAGACACTGTATCTGGTGTTGTAGTGTTAAGAGAAGTGCATTGGCGGGTCTTCTGCTCCCAACTTAGAGCAGTATAAACATGGTTATGGGGCTCAAAAGTGAGGGAACAGGGGGAGCAGTGTTTCATACTCACCGGGTCCCATTTCTGCACTGTGTCCCCAGAAAGTTGGTGTGCACACACAGCACAATTTCTTTCAAATGCCTATGTGCATGTGCTCTCCCATTCATCTCTATAGAAGAGTGCATGCGCAAAGCTGGGCGTGTTCGAACTTCACAGGGACACAGTGCAGGAAGGGGGTAATTGTTGAGGATGAAAAAAAAACCTTAATTTATGGGTCTCAAAAGGTGATAATAGGTTCCTTTTAAGCCTATGGGGGCCTTGAGGGGAGGGACTGTCTGCGGGGATAAGGTTTAAATCGGAGACCTATCAGACATATCCCTGTTCGGACATGTCAGTCCAGTAAGGTCATAGTAAATAGTCCTGATGCATTATAGATGGACTGGTAAATCTATGAACTGGCACCCCCCTGGTCACAACCAAATGACTGATATCACTGATACACAGGGCGCAGACATTCAACAGTACAAGGCTCTTGTAATGTGACAGCAATTTGGCCATTTCCCTGCTGTGGAGCGACGAGCAATTACAGAAGTTGAGAACTAATTGGATATCCTGAACATTTAAACAACACAGCAATGCCCATTACATTCGCTCCATTAGGGAACATTAGAGAACAGACAAGTTGAGGAATAGTTGGATATGGGTAAGATGGCACGGCTCCCAGTATTGCAAAAGTGCATTATTGTCACATAAATAAGTAATTGCCTTATAGCACAGTTCCTTTCTCCTTTTTCTTATAAATGTCGTCCACCGGGTCCTATTTAATATTATTGTGTATTCCTGTCATACAGAGCAAAGCAGCAGAATCTGTAAAAGTGATAAAAGTTCATGAATTTGGATGATGTGTTAAGCAGTTATCATCAAACAGCTTGACAACCCCTTTTCATATGCCTTTTTAGGGTACATTGGGATGTCCCACTCGGGGCCACCCTCTATGATCTAGTGGCTCTAACTTTGGTGACCCTTGAATGACTGCATGTAATACTAGATTTCCCCTGTAGTGGTCGCTACTAGAGATGAGCGAACGTACTCGTCCGAGCTTGATACTCGTTCGAGTATTAGGGTGTTCGAGATGCTCGTTACTCGTAACGAGTACCACGCGATGTTCGGGTTACTTTCACTTTCCTCTCTGAGACGTTAGCGCGCTTTTCTGGCCAATTGAAAGACAGGGAAGGCATTACAACTTCCCCCTGCGACGTTCAAGCCCTATACCACCCCCCTGCAGTGAGTGGCTGGGGAGATCAGGTGTCACCCGAGTATAAAAATCGGCCCCTCCCGCGGCTCGCCTCAGATGCGTTGTGAGATAGCTGAGGGACAGTGGTATCGTGTTGGAGCTGCTGTAGGGAGAGTGTTAGGAGTTAGTGTAGGCTTCAAGAACCCCAACGGTCCTTCTTAGGGCCACATCTAACCGTGTGCAGTAGTGTGGAGGCTGCTTTTAGCAGTGTTGCACTTTTTTTTTTTTTTGGTATATCGGCCGTGCAGAGCATTGCGCCCTGCAGTAATACTACAGGGACAGAAGTGGTGGTTAGGCAGGGAGAGTGTTAGGAGTGATTGTACGCTTCAAGAACCCCAACGGTCCTTCTTAGGGCCACATCTAACCGTGTGCAGTAGTGTGGAGGCTGCTTTTAGCAGTGTTGCACTTTTTTTTTTTTTTGGTATATCGGCCGTGCAGAGCATTGCGCCCTGCAGTAATACTCCAGGGATAGAATTGTGTAGGCAGGGCCAGAAGACATATATTATAGATTGAATATACGCAGTGGTCCTTTAGAAAAAAATATTTGAAAAAAATCTATTTGGCCTGCCTGTCACTCTGCTCTGTGTTCTGGGTCTGTGTCTGCTGGGGGTAGTAGTTCTCCAAATAAATACGCAGCCAGCTAAGTGTTACAGCAGGCTTGCGCCAAATTATTTCCTGACTCTGAAATCACCGGTCTGTTGCAGTTAATAACAGTGCAACACTGCAGTTCCGTGACACACACATCAGGGACAGAATTGTGTAGGCAGGGACAGAAGACATATTATAGATTGAATATACGCAGTGGTCCTTTTGAAAAAAATATTTGGAAAAAATCTATTTGGCCTGCCTGTCACTGTGCTCAGTGTTCTGGGTCCGTGTCTGCTGGGGGTAGTATTTCTCCAAATAAATACGCAGCCAGCTAAGTGTTACAGCAGGCTTGCGGCAAATTATTTCCTGGCTCTGAAATCACCGGTCTGTTGCAGTTAATAACAGTGCAACACTGCAGTTCTGTGACACACACATCAGGGACAGAATTGTGTAGGCAGGGCCAGAAGACATATATAGATTGAATATACGCAGTGGTCCTTTTGAAAAAAATATTTGAAAAAAAAACTATTTGGCCTGCCTGTCACTCTGCTCAGTGTTCTGGGTCCGTGTCTGCTGCGGGGAGTAGTATTTCTCCAAATAAATACGCAGCCAGCTAAGTGTTACAGCAGGCTTGCGGCAAATTATTTCCTGGCGTTCCGTAAGCGAACTCAGCCTCCAACCACAGGCCAATAAGCGGCACATTTAATTACAGTGTTGTGTTTCTGCATTCCTGGTAATACAGCATGCTGAGGGGTAGGGGTAGGCCTAGAGGACGTGGGCGCGGCCGAGGACGCCGAGGCCCTAGTCCGGGTGTGGGCACAGGCCGAGCTCCTGATCCAGGTGTATCGCAGCCGACTGCTGCGGGATTAGGAGAGAGGCACGTTTCTGGCGTCCCCACATTCATAGCACATTTAATGGGTCCACGCGGTAGACCCTTATTAGAAAATGAGCAGTGTGAGCAGGTCCTGTCGTGGATGGCAGAAAGTGCTTCCAGCAACCTATCGTCCACCCAGAGTTCTGCGCCGTCCACTGCTGCAACTCAGAATCCTCTGGCTGCTGCTCCTCCTTCCTCCCAGCCTCCTCACTCCATGAAAATGAGACATTCTGAGGAGCGGGCAGACTCCCAGGAACTGTTCTCGGGCCCCTGCTCAGATTGGGCAGCAGTGGTTCCTCTCCCACCAGAGGAGTTTATCGTGACTGATGCCCAACCATTGCAAAGTTCCCGGGGTCCGGGGGATGAGGCTGGGGACTTCCAGGAACTGTCTCAAGACCTTTCAGTGGGTGAAGAGGCCGATGACGATGAGACACAGTTATCTATCAGTGAGGTAGTAGTAAGGGCATTAAGTCCGAGGGAGGAGCGCACCGAGGATTCTAAGGAAGAGCAGCAGGACAATGAGGTGACTGACCCCACCTGGTTTGCTACGCCTACTGAGGACAGGTCTTCAGAAGGGGAGGCAAGGGCAGCAGCAGGGCACGTTGCAAGAGGCAGTGCGGTGGCCAGGGGTAGAGGCAGGGCCAGACAGAATAATCCACCAACTGTTTCCCAAAGCGCACCCTCGCGCCATGCCACCCTGCAGAGGCCGAGGTGCTCAAAGGTCTGGCAGTTTTTCACTGAGAGTGCAGACGACCGACGAACAGTGGTGTGCAACCTTTGTCGCGCCAAGATCAGCCGGGGAGCCACCACCACCAGCCTCACCACCACCAGCATGCGCAGACATATGATGGCCAAGCACCCCACAAGGTGGGACGAAGGCCGTTCACCGCCTCCGGTTTGCACCGCTGCCTCTCCCCCTGTGCCCCAACCTGCCACTGAGATCCAACCCCGCTCTGAGGACACAGGCACTACCGTCTCCTGGCCTGCACCCACACCCTCACCTCCGCTGTCCTCGGCCCCATCCAGCAATGTCTGTCAGCGCAGCGTCCAGCCGTCGCTAGCGCAAGTGTTGGAGCGCAAGCGCAAGTACGCCGCCACGCACCCGCACGCTCAAGCGTTAAACGTGCACGTAGCCAAATTTATCAGCCTGGAGATGCTGCCGTATAGGGTTGTGGAAACGGAGTCCTTCAAAAGTATGATGGCGGCGGCGGCCCTGCGCTACTCAGTTCCCAGTCGCCACTACTTTTCCCGATGTGCCGTCCCAGCCCTGCACGACCACATCTCCCGCAACATTGTACGCGCCCTCACCAACGCGGTTACTGCCAAGGTCCACTTAACAACGGACACGTGGACAAGCACAGGCAGGCAGGGCCACTATATCTCCCTGACGGCACATTGGGTGAATTTAGTGGAGGCTGGGACAGAGTCAGAGCCTGGGACCGCTCACGTCCTACCCACCCCCAGAATTGCGGGCCACAGCTCGGTGGTGGTATCTGCGGCGGTGTATGCTTCCTCCACTAAACCAGCCTCCTCCTCCTCCTCCTCCTTCTCCTCCTCCGCAACCTCTGTCTCGCAATCAAGATGTGTCAGCAGCAGCAGCACGTCGCCAGCAGTCGGTGTCGCGCAGCGTGGCAGCACAACGGTGGGCAAGCGTCAGCAGGCCGTGCTGAAACTACTCAGCTTAGGAGATAAGCGGCATACGGCCCACGAACTGCTGCAGGGTCTGACAGAGCAGACCGACCGCTGGCTTGCGCCGCTGAGCCTCCAACCGGGCATGGCCGTGTGTGACAACGGCCGTAACCTGGTGGCGGCTCTGCAGCTCGGCAGCCTCACGCACGTGCCATGCCTGGCCCACGTCTTTAATTTGGTGGTTCAGCGCTTTCTGAAATGCTACCCTCGCTTGTCAGACCTGCTCGGAAAGGTGCGCCGGCTCTGCACACATTTCCGCAAGTCCCACACGGACGCTGCCACCCTGCGCACCCTGCAACATCGGTTTAATCTGCCAGTGCACCGACTGCTGTGCGACGTGCCCACACGGTGGAACTCTACGCTCCACATGTTGGCCAGGCTCTATGAGCAGCGTAGAGCTATAGTGGAATACCAACTCCAACATGGGCGGCGCAGTGGGAGTCAGCCTCCTTAATTATTTTCAGAAGAGTGGGCCTGGTTGGCAGACATCTGCCAGGTCCTTCGAAACTTTGAGGAGTCTACCCAGGTGGTGAGCGGCAATGCTGCAATCATTAGCGTCACCATTCCTCTGCTATGCCTCTTGAGAAGTTCCCTGCAAAGCATAAAGGCAGACGCTTTGCACTCGGAAACAGAGCCGGGGGAAGACAGTATGTCGCTGGATAGTCAGAGCACCCTCCTGTCTATATCTCAGCGCGGTGAGGAGGAGGAGGAGGAGGAAGATGAGGAGGAGGGGGAAGACACAGCTTGGCCCACTGGTGAGGGTACACATGCTGCTGGCCTGTCATCCTTTCAGCGTGTATGGCCTGAGGAGGAGGAGGAGGAGGAGGAGGAGGATCCTGAAAGTGATCTTCCTAGTGAGGACAGCCATGTGTTGCGTACAGGTACCCTGGCACACATGGCTGACTTCATGTTAGGATGCCTTTCTCGTGACCCTCGCGTTACACGCATTCTGGCCACTACGGATTACTGGGTGTACACACTGCTCGACCCACGGTATAAGGAGAACCTTTCCACTCTCATACCCGAAGAGGAAAGGGGTTCGAGAGTGTTGCTATACCACAGGACCCTGGCGGACAAACTGATGGTAAAATTCCCATACGACAGCGCTAGTGGCCGAAGGCGCAGTTCCGAGGGCCAGGTAGCAGGGGAGGCGCGGAGATCAGGCAGCATGTACAGCACAGGCAGGCCAACACTCTTTAAGGCCCTTGACAGCTTTATGGCTCCCCAGCAAGACTGTGTCACCGCTCCCCAGTCACGGCTGAGTCGGCGGGAGCACTGTAAAAGGATGGTGAGGGAGTACGTAGCCGATCGCACGACCGTCCTCCGTGACGCCTCTGCCCCCTACAACTACTGGGTGTCGAAGCTGGACACGTGGCCTGAACTCGCGCTGTATGCCCTGGAGGTGCTTGCTTGTCCTGCGGCTAGCGTCTTGTCAGAGAGGGTGTTTAGTGCGGCTGGGGGAATCATCACAGATAAGCGTACCCGCCTGTCAACCGACAGTGCCGACAGGCTAACACTCATCAAGATGAACAAAGCCTGGATTTCCCCAGACTTCTCTTCTCCACCAGCGGACAGCAGCGATACCTAAGGAATAGGTAGGCTGCACCCGCGGATGGAAGCATCGTTCTGTATCCCCATCAAAAACGGGGACCTTTTCGCTTCATCAATCTGTGTATAATATTCCTCCTCCTCCTCCTGCTCCTCCTCCTGAAACCTCACATAATCACGCCGAACGGGCAATTTTTCTTAGGCCCACAAGGCTCAGTCATATAATTTTTCTAAACAATTTTTATACGTTTCAATGCTCATTAAAGCGTTGAAACTTTCACCTCCACCAATTTTTATTTTAACTGGGCTGCCTCCTGGCCTAGTTACCAATTAAGCCACATTAACCAAAGCGATTAATGGGTTTCACCTGCCCTCTTGGTTGGCCATGGCCAATTTTTCTGATGTACATTAGTACTGTTGATACAGCAATTTTTGTGGGCCCTCGCCTACAGTGTAATCAAATGAATTTTTAGTCCACCTGCATTACAGCTGACGTTACATCTGCTGTGTTGGGCAATGCAATGGGATATTTTTATGTACCGCCGGTGGGTTCCAGGGAGCCACCCATGCTGTGGGTCCACAGGGAGTTGTAAATGCATCTGTTTCCACTTCTAAAGAACCCCAGTCTGATTGGGGCATGCAGTGTGGGCCGAAGCCCACCTGCATTAAACATGACATTACTACCTCAGCTGTGTTGGGCAATGCAATGGGATATATTTATGTACCGCCGGTGGGTTCCAGGGAGCCACCCATGCTGTGGGTCCACAGGGAGTTGTAAATGCATCTGTTTCCACTTCTAAAGAACCCCAGTCTGACTGGGGCATGCAGTGTGGGCCGAAGCCCACCTGCATTAAACATGACATTACTACCTCAGCTGTGTTGGGCAATGCAATGGGATATATTTATGTACCGCCGGTGGCTTCCTGGCACCCACCCATGCTGTGGGTCCACAGGGAGTTGTAAATGCATCTGTTTCCACTTCTAAAGAACCCCAGTCTGACTGGGGCATGCAGTGTGGGCCGAAGCCCACTTGCATTAAACATGACATTACTACCTCAGCTGTGTTGGGCAATGCAATGGGATATATTTATGTACCGCCGGTGGGTTCCAGGGAGCCACCCATGCTGTGGGTGCACACGGAATTCCCATTGCGGAGTTGTACCTGCCTGTGACTATTTATAAACAAACGCGGTCTGACTGGGGCGTGCAGACACCTTGACAGAATGAATAGTGTGTGGCACATAGGTTCCCCATTGCTATGCCCACGTGTGCAGCTCCAGATGGAGGTGGCACAGGATTGGATTTCTCATTGCTTCTGTACAGCATTGTGGGCTATCGCCCCGCCCCTTTTAAAGAGGATCACTGGCTAGCCGTGCCAACCCTCTGCAGTGTGTGCCTGCTTTTCCTGTGGCAGACGCACTTATAAATAGACATGAGGGTGGCGTGGCATGAGGGCAGCTGAAGGCTGGGCAGGGACAGTTTGGTGTGTGTGCGCTGTGGACACTGGGTCGTGGGGGGGGGGGGAATTGGCAGCATGTAACCCAGGAGAAGTGGCAGCGGAGTGTCATGCAGGCAGTGATTGTGCTTTGTTGGAGGTAGTGTGGTGCTTAGCTAAGATATGCATTGCTAATGAGGGCTTTTCAGAAGTAAAAATTGTTGGGAGGGGGGGGGCCACTCTTGCCGCTATTGTGGCTTAATAGTGGGACCTGGGAACTTGAGATGCAGCCCAACATGTAGCCCCTCGCCTGCCCTATCCGTTTCTGTGTCGTTCCCATCACTTTCTTGAATTGCCCCGATTTTCACAAATGAAAACCTTAGCGAGCATCGGCGATATACAAAAATGCTCGAGTCGCCCATTGACTTCAATGGGGTTCGTTACTCGAAACGAACCCTCGAGCAAAATTCGTCTTGAGTAACGAGCACCCGAGTATTTTGGTGCTCGCTCATCTCTAGTCGCTACAGTAGACATGAGCAACTAAATCAAATGTCTCCAGGCAAAATCAGCTTTCAATGACTATTCAATAAACTTTGGTGTGCGCTTTAGCGACCACGAACTCGAACAAGAATTGCTCTGCATAAAAGTACACAAATACACGCTTGGGTGACGATTTGGACAATACTTTTCCTTTATAAAGCCACCCTTAGCTGAGATCCCAGAGTGCAATGCATGCTGGGTCATAAGTAGTGCAATACAGTTAGGCCTCTTTTACACAGTTTTGGACTGTGAAAAACACACTGTTTGGGCTGCGTATGTACGTGCGCTTTGCTGCATACTTGGTGCGTATGTGGGATTTTTATGCCCATTTGTATTCACCGCGTTTTTCACCCACACACAAAAAAAATCCCGATTGAAGTCAAAGTTTTTCCACTCTCTCCAACACACATAGAAAATCCAGTAAATACCTCTGTAACATCTGTTTTTACAATTTTAGTGGCCCATAAATAGGTCCTATTAACAGAACTATTAACAGTCTGCCTGGCAACCATTTATTTCTTATTAGTTGCCGGCAGACTTTACTCCTACTGGACAGCAGCAGAAATGAGCTGGGTAACCTGGAAGGGCTTCAGTGATTGGTGCATTCGAGACTAGGCATCGCAAGAGCCTGCGCATCAAAACAATTTGGAGCATGCGTAAGCAGTTTCGGCAGTTGGTCATTGGAGGAGGTGAGAGAGGTCAGAGAGAGAGAGAGAGGTGAGAGAGAGAGAGAGAGAGAGGTGTCAGTCGGGTTGAGAGAGAGAGAGAGAGGTGTCAGTCGGGTTTAGAGGGAGAGAGAGGGGTCAGTCGGGTTTAGAGGGAGAGAGAGGTGTCAGTCGGGTTTAGAGAGAGAGAGGTGTCAGTCGGGTTTAGAGAGAGAGAGAGGTCAGTCAGAGAGAGAGGGAGAGAGAGAGAGAGGTCAGTCGGAGAGAGAGAGAGAGAGAGAGGTGTCAGTCGGAGAGAGAGAGAGAGAGAGAGGTGTCAGTCGGGTTTAGAGGGAGAGAGAGGTGTCAGTCGGGTTTAGAGGGACAGAGGGGTCAGTCGGGTTTAGAGGGGTCAGTCGGGTTTAGAAGGAGAGAGAGGGGTCAGTCGGGTTTAGAGGGAGAGAGAGAGGGAGAGAGGGAGAGGGAGAGAGAGAGAGAGGGGGGGAGAGAGAGAGGGGGGGAGAGAGAGAGAGAGAGAGAGAGTGAGAGAGAGAGAGAGAGGTGTCAGTCAGGTTTAGAGGGAGAGAGAGGTGTCAGTCGGGTTTAGAGAGAGAGAGAGGTCAGTCGGAGAGAGAGAGAGAGAGGTCAGTCGGGTTTAGAGGGAGAGAGAGGGGTCAGTCGGGTTTAGAGGGAGAGAGAGGTGTCAGTCGGGTTTAGAGGGAGAGAGGGGTCAGTCGGGTTTAGAGGGAGCGAGGGGTCAGTCGGGTTTAGAGGGAGAGAGGGGTCAGCCGGGTTTAGAGGGAGAGAGGGGTCAGCCGGGTTTAGAGGGAGAGAGGGGTCAGCCGGGTTTAGAGGGAAAGAGGGGTCAGCCGGGTTTAGAGGGAGAGAGGGGTCAGTCGGGTTTAGAGGGAGAGAGAGGTGTCAGTCGGGTTTAGAGAGAGAGAGAGGGGTCAGTCGGAGAGAGAGAGAGAGGTCAGTCGGAGAGAGAGAGAGAGGTCAGTCGGGTTTAGAGGGAGAGAGAGGGGTCAGTCGGGTTTAGAGGGAGAGAGCGGTGTCAGTCGGGTTTAGAGGGAGAGAGGGGTCAGTCAGGTTTAGAGGGAGAGAGGGGTCAGCCGGGTTTAGAGGGAGAGAGGGGTCAGCCGGGTTTAGAGGGAGAGAGGGGTCAGTCGGGTTTAGAGGGAGAGAGAGGTCAGTCGGGTTTAGAGGGAGAGAGGGGTCAGTCGGGTGTAGAGGGAGAGAGGGATCAGTCGGGTGTAGAGGGAGAGAGGGGTCAGTCGGGTGTAGAGGGTGAGAGGAGTCAGTCGGGTTTAAAGGTAGAGAGGGGTCAGTCGGGTTTAAAGGGAGAGAGAGAGGTCAGTCGGGTTTAGAGGGAGAGAGAGGGAGGGGGAGAGAGAGAGAGAGGGGGGAGAGAGGGGGAGGGAGAGAGAAAGAGGAGGATGGAGAGGGGGAGGGAGAGAGAGAGAGAGGGAGAGAGGGAGAGAGAGAGAGGTAGAGAGGGGGAGAGAGAGGGGGAGGGAGAGAGAGAGAGAGAGAGGGAGAGAGGAGGAGAGAGAGGGGGAGGGAGAGAGAGGGAGAGAGAGAGAGAGGTGTCAGTCGGGTTTAGAGGGAGAGAGAGGTGTCAGTCGGGTTTAGAGGGAGAGAGGGGTCAGTCGGGTTTAGAGGGAGAGAGGGGTCAGCCGGGTTTAGAGGGAGAGAGGGGTCAGCCGGGTTTAGAGGGAGAGAGGGGTCAGCCGGGTTTAGAGGGAGAGAGGGGTCAGTCGGGTTTAGAGGGAGAGAGAGGTCAGTCGGGTTTAGAGGTAGAGAGGGGTCAGTCGGGTGTAGAGGGTGAGAGGGGTCAGTCGGGTTTAAAGGGAGAGAGGGGTCAGTCGGGTTTAAAGGGAGAGAGAGAGGTCAGTCGGGTTTAAAGGGAGAGAGAGAGGTCAGTCGGGTTTAGAGGGAGAGAGAGGGAGGGGGAGAGAGAGAGAGAGAGGGGGAGAGAGGGGGAGGGAGAGAGAGAGAGAGGAGGATGGAGAGGGGGAGGGAGAGGGGGAGGGAGAGAGAGAGAGGGAGAGAGAGAGGGGGAGGGAGAGAGAGAGGGAGAGAGGGGGAGAGAGAGGGGGAGGGAGAGAGAGAGGGAGAGAGGAGGAGAGAGAGGGGGAGGGAGATAGAGGGAGAGAGAGAGAGAGGTGTCAGTCGGGTTTAGAGGGAGAGAGAGGGGTCAGTTGGGTTTAGAGGGAGAGAGAGGTGTCAGTCGGGTTTAGAGGGAGAGAGAGGTGTCAGTCGGGTTTAGAGGGAGAGAGAGGTGTCAGTCGGGTTTAGAGGGAGAGAGGGGGAGAGAGAGGGGGAGGGAGAGAGAGAGAAATAGAGAGAGAGGGGGGGAGGGAGAGAGAGAGAGGGGGGGGAGAGAGAGGGGGGGGAGGGAGAGAGAGAGGGGGGGGAGAGAGGGGGAGGGAGAGAGAGAGGGAGAGAGAGAGAGAGGTCAGTCGGAGAGAGAGAGAGAGAGAGGTCAGTCGGAGAGAGAGAGAGAGAGAGAGAGGTGTCAGTCGGGTTTAGAGGGAGAGAGAGGTGTCAGTCGGGTTTAGAGGGAGAAAGAGGTGTCAGTCGGGTTTAGAGGGAGAGAGAGGTGTCAGTCGGGTTTAGAGGGAGAGAGAGGAGTCAGTCGGGTTTAGAGGGAGAGAGGAGTCAGTCAGGTTTAGAGGGAGAGAGAGGAGTCAGTCGGGTTTAGAGGGAGAGAGGGGTCAGTCGGGTTTAGAGGGAGAGAGAGGGGTCAGTCGGGTTTAGAGGGAGAGAGGGGTCAGTCGGGTTTAGAGGGAGAGAGGGGTCAGTCGGGTTTAGAGGGAGAGAGGGGTCAGTCGGGTTTAGAGGGAGAGAGGGGTCAGTCGGGTGTAGATGGTGAGAGGGGTCAGTCGGGTTTAAAGGGAGAGAGAGAGGTCAGTCGGGTTTAGAGGGAGAGAAAGGGCTCACTCGGGTTTAGAGAGAGAGAGGGGTCAGTCGGGTTTAGAGAGAGAGAGGGGTCAGTTGAGTTTAGAGCGGAGAGTCAGGAAAGTAGTCGTGTCGTTGTAGTGAGTGAGTTAGTCGAGCATTAGTCAGAGCAGAGCAGCCATCGAGTGAGTTTTTAGTCAGAGAAGAGAACAATTAACTAGTCAGTCTAAGGGATAGTGAGTGAGGTGAGAAGCGCAGATAGAAGTCAGTCAGTCAGAGTGAGATCGAGTCATCAGAAGCAGAGACTTCAGCCATTCCAGTCAGAGATCCCAGGCACATTATTCCCTGAGCTTTGATGAAGTTAAAAGTAACAAATGCATTGGTCTTAAACTATACACTGATGAATAATTTACCAGAACTTCAACTAAATTGAGAGAAAAAAGAAATTCATTACGTTTAATCTTAATCCCTGGGTTTGTGTGATTTGTTCATCTCATCACACTCCACATGTCGTACTATTCAGCACTGGCGTTACGGATTATTTTAAATAATAATCACTAGAGATGAGCGAACGTACTCGTCCGAGCTTGATACTCGTTCGAGT